>NW_026974140.1:5145000-5459000 GCF_037042905.1 Lytechinus pictus | reverse complement strand
GGAGCTCGACAAGCAAATGAAAAAGAAATGACAATTGCCAATTCAAGGAATTGAGAGGCAGAATGTTGTTAACTCTAACAATGTTCGACTTTTTGTTATTTGTTTTGTTTTATTTTCGTTTTACGACCCTGCTTTTGGTTGCATTTTCCTGCAGGCAAAAGTGATCTTCGGGGAATGACGAAATATAGGCTTATAATATAACTTTTGTTTATTTTATTTACAGTTGTCTTGAACATGCATACTTACCGAGAGGTTGGCGACTCAATTTCGGGTACGGTAGCTGCTTTCTCCGCCGTACCCCAACAAAACCAAAACATGCGAAATAGACATACTGGTTGCTTCAACGGATCAGCAAGTGACGATGACGATGATGAGCGTGACGATGGACAAGAAGCATGCTTGTCTGGTGGTACGAGTGGGCCAATGATGTTGCCAGTAAGTACGGTTATATTTTGGTGTATTTTCTTTGAACAATTAACTTTTGTTGGGGGAAAACAAATAGGGAAAGGGAAATAGTGGGAGCAATACTCACCAAGATAGAGAGAGATTATGTTGATATCGGATATTGATGATCCGATGATCATGATGATGATAACGATAGTGACGGGTGATGATTATGGTGATAGTGAAGATGACGGTGATTACGATAATGACGATGATGATGATGATGATGATGGTCATGATGATGAGTGAGGAGGGGAGGATGGTGATGAAAATGACGATGATAATGATTGCTTCGACTTTTTATTATTTCCCGGGGAACACTTCCATTGACGAGTGGATATACCGCATAAAAAGGATCTCTTTTTCAAGATTGGGCACGTTACGTACGTAACGTAATATGGGGGTCAAGAACATTAATATACTGAAAAACAGGCGCGGTTTTAGGGGGGAGGCTTTGTGGACTGATCACCCCCCCAAAAAAAAAAAAAATCGACTACAAAGAAAAAAAATAGATGTAGGTCCTACATGCGTATATATGTATTTATTTAAGCAGTATTCCATTTATTTTGTCAGGTGCTCTAAAATTAAAGTTTTTGCTACTCAAATTGGAAAATTTTCTCGCTCCCTATCGCAAAATAGCATCTAAATGCAAAGTGCGAGTATAATAAGTCTGTGATCTCCTGTAATATAGTAGACTGCCTTGCATTTTTTTTTCAGATTAACCTCCCTATATACCCACCACACATATCACAATACTTACGCCATAAAATTGAAGTCTTAACTCTAGACATATCCGCGTTTTGTCAAAAGCGCTCCAAATTGTGTCATTCTTTAGGATATACATTTTTTATGGCTCTGTCGCTATATACTCCCCGATTGAGGCTAAACTAATAAAACATAGGCCTATTCGTTTAGAGTCAGGATTGTCTCTCCATGTGTTGGGTGGCGAGAGGGGGGAAAGACAACACCCCAAATTTTCGGCGCGCTCTGCGCGCAAAATTATAATGCAGAATTTTGCACGTGAAGCACACCAAAGAATATATCTCTAACGATATTTTTATGTCAAGTTTGATGGTTTTATAGCGCTTTCAGATGTTTTTCAAACTTTAAGTTCATAAAGTGTTCCACATGCAAGGTTTCACTTCAAACATTTTCTCTCTCGTTAACACATTCCCTCGTAATATTTTTAAGGGGTGTAATGCACTAAAACCCCATCGTGCCATGTTCTATTATACCCTTTTACGTTCAAAGTCTCTAAATTTTGAGAATAAATGCCTGGAGAGAGTAACACAAACCCGTTTCCTGATGACCAGTCCTACCCCCTCAATGCCCTCATCTGCATACACCCATCAAGCCCCGAAGCATGTTATATATATATAGATGAAATATTCTCGAGCATTCTAAAATGTGAATTTTTTTGCTCGATCGCTACGCTCCCTCGCATGATATTAGAAATATTTTATACGGGGGGGGGGGGTAGCTGCTTGGTCAGTATAGGGCCTAACCACAATAGGCAATTTTCATTGTATTAGAATAAACCAAGCCCCCCCCCCAAAAAAAAAAAACCAACTGATAATCTAGAACCGCGCCTGCTGAAAAGATACATATTTCAATAGGAAAGCTAAGTGTTTACGGTCAAATTTGCGAGGGTGTAAAAGATGTACTTTTTGCCCCAACACTATGTTTAGAGTCCGATTTAAGCGAGGCGTGGAATGGGGCGGTACTAAACCAAATATAAGTAAAGGTTATGCCGACGTCCGTGACATAATCAAAATATCGCTGTACTTAATTATTAGGGGGTCCGAGTCAATATTCAGGGAACATTTGTCAAGGCTACCATTTTGTTTCCAATACTTTGTTAAGGGTAATTCACTCGCCAGTACTTGTTAAGGGATGCATTTTCAGAATATGGAAAATACTTGTTTAGGGTGCTTTTCGAAACCCCATGGTCGCGCCTGGTAGGGAAGTGCTCCCCCCCCCCCCGGGTTATTATTACTTTGGCAAAATCTCCGAGTCGACCGAAGGCGAAGGGGGCATTTTCAGTGTTCGTCCCAGGAATATTGTACATTGTCCAGTCATAGTCTTGAATATCATGACGGCTTTTCGCTATGTCGATACAGGATTTTCCATCTTGGATGACCAACAATGAGCGAAATATCCTTGGAAACAACCGAATGTTCCTGTGGACCCTGAATAATAACCAAACAGGCTTACTGTCGACTCTCAGCAACTCGAATAGCGAGAGTAAGTAATGCAAATTCACGTTTTTAGCCCGGGTTTTTAGGGAGTTTTCGCAACGGACTCAAGAAAACAGAAAATGCGTACAAAATATCCGTCAAACACCTGGGAGGTCTTTGTCGAAATTTGGCGAACTGGAACAGCAGTTTCGTCCCAAAGTTTCGGAGCTAACAAAAATTGCAAATTTGTCATTTTTCCAGAGTCCAGGACGAAACTGCTGTTTCGATTCCTCGACAAAGATCTCATTGTCATGACGGGCATTAAAATACGCGTTCTATGTTTCTGAATACGTAATCACGCGTCGTGGAAGCAAATAAAAAAAAATATTTCATTATCTACGGAAGATTTGAAGTGCCATGGACCTATATATCGATATACAATTTCAGACCAGATTATTTTGAAATGAGGAAACGGCATATAGACTGATGCAACAGAAAGTAGAAATATTAACAGCTATTTTTATTTTCATTAAAGAAAATTCTAATGACCAAATTCATGGAGGAATACTTAAAAAAAACGGGAAGTGTCATCGCTAATTAATTAAGGATATTTAATCAATGATACCATTTCTAAACGTTCCTTTCTCACAGAGTTGTATGTGTCTAATAAGGATGACGGAGCACAACTGGGAACAAGGAAAGAAGGGCTAGCAATTGTGTTGGTGACGTCACCATCATCATCCATCTATCCTAACCTTGATGACTATTAATTAATAACACTTCATCTGCTGAAAAATATTTCACAAAGCAACCTTATTGCATTTAAGTTGTATGTTTCAATCTCGGTTTTCTAATTTATATTGTGGGTTCTGTACTAGACGTGTGATCGGACTAGTTTTAAGTAGACCAAATATTTTTGGTCATAGGTGCTTGACAAATTTGTATCGATTCATTTATCTATTTTATTTATCTATCCATCCATCTATCTATCTATCTAACTATCTATCTATCTACCTATCCATCCATCTATCTATCTATCCATCCGTCCATCCATCGATCTATCTATCTATCTATCTATCTATCTATCCACCTACCTATCCATCCATCCATCCCGTAACGGCTCTCTGCAAATAATTATTACCTGAGGTTTGTGTATTGCAAAATTATTTTGCACGTCACATGGTTTTATATTTTCATATCTTAATTCTAACATTGTTAAAATTGTAACAAACATTTTGTGACTATCTCTATGATTTAAAGAATTGCATCCTAACGAAAAGTTTGTTGTAAAATAACCAAAAATAATATTGGTGAAGCTTTGAGGAAAATCTATCAGGGATTTAGAAAGTTATTAGAATTTTTTTTATTTGTGACGTTATATACGAGCAGCTGCTCCATATGTTATGTAATATATGATGCATAAATTTCATTTTTAATGGTTCGTGATGACTTATTCTTAAAAAAAAAATCTTTTTTAGGAGTGGATGTGAAATGATGTCTATTGATAAACTGAAGGTACAACATAAACTATTTTCAATTTTCTGATTAAAAAAAATCAATGTTCTACCATACGATAGGTAGGAAAGCTGCTCATATAACGTCACAAATCAAATAAATTCTACCTTTTTATTCGTTGATAGATTTTCCTCAAACCTCCGCCAATATCTTTAATTATCTTTAATTTTATGCTATTTTTACAACAAACTTTTTGTCATGGTGAACTTCCCCTTTTATCGTACAATATTATGCAAGATCATATTTGTATTGTGAGTTTTCTATTTGCATGTGTACTACTGTAAGGACGTTAAAAGCATACATTTTAATAGCTGCGATTGTATTGCTTAAAATAAACATTGAAATTAATGGAGAAATTGAGGAATGAATGAAATGACTTGAATAGAATAATATGAACAAATGAATTAAAACGTTCTCGTGCACATGTTATTGCAGTTTATTATAAGGATTTGCAGAAGTGACGGAGGTATGTTCTCTGAAAGAACAAATAGAAGAAGGGAATCAGATGAAGAAGAGAACCCTTCATCAAAATCTGACCGATAAATAATAAAATTACTTGCATTAAACCTTAACATTATACCGTCACCATCGTCACAAACATTTGATGTGCACAATAATAAGCAAAGGTACATGTATTTGAGTGAACCAATGATGTCACAAATGCATTCCTTATTAAGAAATGTCAATAATTTGAATTTTTGTTCCAATAATCTAAACTATATCTTAATAACGATAGAAACGAGGGCTTCTTTACAATTGCATCTTCCAAATAAGTATACACTGTGTTTGTGATTTCATAGGTTGTTTGCTTTTAATGACTTTGTGTTGATAGATTGATCTATGTACTGACTTTGTACTATAGTCTTTCCACAGCAACCGAGGGAAGCGATACCTGTACATGGCTCCACTGCGCCAATCCTTAGTGTTATATTTGTCGATGAATAATTTTGAAAAATTGTTATGTATAATATCAGTCTCTCATCTAAATATTGTAAAAATTGTTCATGTACTGGACAGAAATAATTTGTGGAACGTTGATACGAATGTATATGAATTAAAGTCAACCATCTAAATAATGTTTCAGCAGCTTGGTATCTTATTGCTGTCATTTTTTTTCATATGCTTGCTTGCTTGATTAATAAAGAATATATTTCACTTCAAATTTTCAACAATGAAATAAGTACAACGAAATATTATGAAATCAAATGGGAAGTTCCTGGAAAGCGTAGCTTGTTAAAAAAGTTCCCTTGTAAAATGGTGCAGTCACATTCACCCTACGGCGAGTCGAAAACGGCCGTTTTAACATTTTTTTGTACCAGCTATATATATAGGTGGTTTAAATAAAAATGAATAAAAGAGCTGTTTTCGACTCTCCGTATGGTCACGCGCCGTCGGGGAAATGTGACTGCAGCACAAGTGACGTAGGTTTGTCATGATAGTATACAAAGGGAGTGTACAAAGGGATTATTCATAGGGGATGTTGCAAGAAAATCTTTGCGATCAATTGCAAATATTCTTTTGCAATTTTACAACTTATATATCAACGTTAGTTATAGAAAATCAGATTAAACTTCTTGTTTCAAGGAGCAGATTAGCAATCAATCAGTAATTTTCAATTAACTGCAAGACATATGATTGACCGGAATCAGAAAATGAAGCAGTGGAACACGATAGAGTGTACTTCACCTACAACCATTTTATGTTGAAAGAGCAGAGCTCCACAAAAATTTTTGATGGTTCTCATTTTCTCAATTTTCAAAAGCATTGTGCCCTGCAAGAACTCAACATAATGAAAATACATGCATTAAAGAGAAAAACTCCTTTATATGTTTTTTTTTTTACACTGAAATATATCATTAGTGTTATGGATGTAACCTTTTTTTAAACCAGAAGTGAAAGTTTACAGCATCAGTAGTAAAAAGTTCAGGTCCTCCTACATGTAGTAAACATACGATTGTCAGTGAAAATGTAAAGGCCTGGTCCCACTGGCCAACGGACACAAAACGTACTCATAACGGATATAGCGGACAAGCAATATTTCGGGATGGCTACATCCGTTTTCATCCGCTCCAGATAATGGACAAAATGGGCGAACAATGAAAGATTAAACTTCTTGTTTCAAGGAGCAGATTAGCAATCAATCAGTAATTTGCAATTAACTGCAAGACATATGATTGATTTAGGGACCAAAAATAGACTTGCAATTGATCGCAAGTTTCTTGCAACGCCCCACTAGTGTTAACGATAAGGTCAACGCAAAAAGCACCCATTACAAATTACAATTCTGAAATAATTTATCCAAATGTTAATATTTAAAACAAAATTTTAAAAGTATTTAATGAATAACTTATTACATGCAAGGGAATAAAATTATCCCACACTTAATTCAAGTGACACTTGATTCAGAGAGTCTGCAAAATCGTTTTCAAAGTTTTAATGGTCTTATTCCATTCAAACAAGGGGTACACATATTTTGTTACATTATACATTCAACACTAAATCTCAATTCACTTTAATTCAATTTATTTTTCGCAACTTACTTTTGACCATTTCAGGGGCTAAATCAACTTCAGCCCCTGTGTATATTTTCCCTGACCCCCTTTGAAAAGTCATGCTTGTAGCTGAAGGGAAATCCAACGATGGAAATACAATAATACTGTAGTGTGAGGTGGAGAAAAATAATAAGAAACAAGAAAGTTTTGAAGGTTAAAAAACAAGATCATTTAAACTGTAAATTTTAAATTGGCAACTTGGTGAGTAGTTTGTTACAACTGACAAGGACAATTCTCCTATTTACTAGATTTGATATAAAAAAGAAGAGCATAGTGAGTATAAATTTGGAGAAACATGACATTTCAGTCATTTTGTGTATTAAAGCAAATGTAGAAGTTGGTCCCTACTCTACATCACAATGATGGCCAGTTCAAAATCCTTACAGGGATAGTGACTAAAAATTGAAATTTTTCCTACTATTTTTATGTCAAATTTTGTTTCTATGAAATTTCCCCTTTCTATTAAACCAACTTTCCCTTTGGGTTGGATTCCCCTGTGAAAATGAGAAAATAGAACAGAGTACATGTACGATTAATACACAGTTACAGCATACAAATGTACTTTAGATCAATGATATGCACTATACTTTGACCACTTGAAAACTATTTTGTACATGCATATATAGAATGTTGTAGAATACTATATAGCCTATTATTTTACTTGAAATCTACTTTGAGATTGAGGCACTTTAGAACTCAACAGAGAGATACTTTTCAGCTACACAATCACTTGTGTTTCCACCAGATAAAAGGAATGCCTGGTGGGCAAATTTCATGATTGCACAAATTTTAGTACCAATACACAATATATCGTTACACATCTAAATTTTGTCTATGCCATTTCCACAAGCACAATCTCATTCATAACTACTTTGCCTACTTCCTAGATTGTTTCACACCACTATGGCTGAAGTTAAGCAGCTTCGCCCAATTGATATTATTCACATTTGTCTCATTTCTTTTTCAGTCCAATCATCACTTTGTTACACCCACTTCGGATTTTGGTACAGATGAAAAAACTTAGGTCCTATTGCCATTTCAATTGTTTACTAAGTTTTCATTATTTATGTTTTTTTAATGGCATTTCTGCCTATTACCAGTCTCTAGATTATATCAGATAGACTATATTTTGCTCAACCAAGTGGATAAGAAAAAACAATTACATGATGGGCAAAATGACATGTTTATGGCAATAACTTGTAAATAAAATGGGTTAGACCATGGGGGATAGGTCTACGTTAAACGTTTGATTTTTTACGATCAATCAAAAGTGTGAATTAGGCCTGTCCCATAAATTAATTGAATTATCATGATAAATACATACTCAATATCATACAGTACTTCCACCAATTATTGGTAGTTAGCTTTAATACTGGTTGGTACAGTACCAGTCATAATTTTTTGACCATCTGTTTACATTACAGATAAAAAGTTAAGGATGATACATGAACACACTATAGAGAGGAAACTCGGCTAAAAACAAACATCTGATCACCTGGCTGTCCATAAAAAAAGGTTATTTGCAGCTGTTATAGGCCATTGAAATCATGACATCTATTTGACAATTTGTCGTTGATAGTAACAACTTGACTAGCTTCAATGACTGGAATCAGAAAATGAAGCAGTGGAACACTAGTTTATAGAGTGTACTTCACCTACAGACATTTTATGTTGAAAGAGCAGAGCTCTACAAAACCTTTTGATGGTTCTCATTTCCCCAATTTTCAAAAGCATTGTGCCCTGCAAGAACTTACAACTCAGCAAAATGAAAATACATGCATCAAAGAGAAAAACTCTGTTTATGTTTTTTTACACTGAAATATATCACCCGTGTTATGGATGAAACTTTTACAGCATCAGTAGTAATAAGTTAAGGTCTTTCTAGTAAACATACGATTGTCAGTGAAGACGTAAAGGCCTGGTCCCACTGGCCGACGGACACAAGATGTACTCACAACGGATACAGCGGACAAGCAAAATATCGGGGTGGCTCAATACATTTTCATCCCCTACAGATGATAGACAATGGAAAAAATGGGCGAACAATGAAATCACAGTGGACGGATGCTTGATGGATATAGAGTGTATGAAACATGTATGCATTGAGTACACAATGGATACATAGCGTTTTCCAACGGATGGCAAGATTCTTTTCCGTTTTACATCTGTAAATGCAGTGGGACCAAGCCTTAAAAATTCTGTTCCGGGAAGTAGATAGATACCATACTATGAAGTGTGAAGCCGAGTTCTTAGGGAATCAATCTGATCCTTGACAGTCTGTCCTAATTCTTGTAAGTCTGCGCACTGCTGCGACATCTTCTCCTGTGAGCCTCTAAGATAAGAGTTCATTTCCAAGAACTTCAGGACCTTCTGATAGCAGTCTTCGATCTCCCTTTCTTCCTTGCTTTGCTCCAGTTGTTCTTCAGACTTCCTTGCACTAGACGACACTGATTTGCTGGATTCCTGTCTGGGTCTTTTGGCAGCTGACTCAAAAGATTTGGATGTATCCAGTGCGACCCTGGCTGAAGATTCACCTGTGAAGTTGATCAAATGAAAATAACAATTAGGTTTTTACATCAATGAATGAGTGTGGAATAAATATCTTTATCATATCAATCAAATACATGTAGTCTATTATTCAAAATTAGTACAAATGTTAACATAATTTTCATTAACAACATCCATTTGAATATCAACATCATTTATCATAATCATAATTGACTTGGACAGTCTTGGTTCAAATTCAATTGTTTCTACTAAATTCTAGTTAGATTTTAATTTATGCTAGTTTGATTTTTCTCTAGTAATAGTAGTATTTATTCAAATCAACATTTTTCTGGGGTGGACTTGACCTTTAATCAGAATAAATAAAAGATGCAATGGAAGAGTATCTGGGTCGATGTGGGTTCACTTACCGGAGGGGAGGAAATCTCTTGATTTTGAATGGGAATCCTGATGAGGAATCCCGCCAAGCGCAGCACCAGCTGTATCGGTAATGTCCTTCTTCAAGAATGTAAACGCGACATCATCGCTCGGCGCCGATTCCAAGTCTTTAGTGATTTCATCAAGACTTGGAAGTTCAGGTCTGCTTAGTAATTTCTTTGTTCTCGACATGTTGACATTCATATATCAAGCATGAATCAAAATAATTTTCTAAGGGCAAAAGTCTAAGTTCTAACTCCTACTCGAATCTTCGCGTACGTTAACCATACGTGTACATCCGTATGCGATATAAGCATTACATTAGAAGCCTATGGAACGCCATGGTATGATGGTAGACAGTTCTTATGTGACCATGATTTGATTTCGACACAACGATGACTACAAAAACGGTAAGACCGGCCTTCATTAATTTTTGGCCCGGGATTTTGGCCGCTGTTTATTACCCTGGTCTGTTATTATCATTATTTTTTTTAATAAAGGTCTTGATGAAGTTTCTGTTTTTTTTTTAATTCCAATGTGTTATAAAATTCGCAAACTGAAATTATTCTTTGAGATGATAATAACAAAGCGTACTGTACATTTTCCCCGGGCGCCAGTCAAATACAGTACGTGGCGTAACTACGCCGGGCTGGCCAAAAAAAAGGGGGAAAAGGAGAAATAGAGGGAGAAAGGGAGAGAAACGTAGCGAGAAAGAAGATATTGTTCATTATATTTATAATGTAATATTATGTTATGTTATATTACATAAAAAAACATTTTTTCATAACTTTATGAAACATAATTTGCTCAGGGCCTATATGTCTCCATTGTTCCTCGTGCTCACATTGTCTGTTTAACGAGATATGTAATCCTGTTGTACTAAAACCTCCCGTTTCAAGTCAATATACACATATTGTTTTATGTATAGTGACACGTGCTTCTTATTCGTGACTATACTTAAAGTAACTGCCCCATTTTAAGGCCTTGATATAAAACATTTCCTGTCCATGCTTACGTTCGCATTAGTGAATTGGTAAGATATGTCTGCTCTTCATGAATTCCTAAAATCAGGCTTAAAATGTCCCTTTTTCTGATCCGGAATATCAAAAATTTTCAGCTTGCGCTTTGCGCTCGCATCACTGTGAAATACGTATCTTTGGTCTTCGTGAATTCCTACAAACAATTAAGCCTTATATAGAATGCCCCTCTTCAGGTCTGAATTTCCTAAATCTTCAGCTCGCGCTTCGCGCGCGCAATATTCGATTAGTGATAGATGCGTATGATAATCATGATTACAATTACTACAAAAGTGCTCCATGTGTTTAGATGTAATCCTTAAAAAAATCAGCATGCACTTAATTGGCACTCGCATTAGATTTCATGGTGAGAGGGGGTGAGATATATGTATACTCTTAATGGATTGGCTAAAATATAGTCCTTAAAATGTCCCTGTTTGTGGTCAGTATAAACAAAAATTCGCATTGTTTGTTTAGCGAGATAGGTACGTATCATGATTACAAAAAATTGCTTGTAATGTCCCTTTTTAGGTCTGAATATAAACAAATTTCAGCTCGCGCTTCGCGCTCGCATATGATCAGTGAGATATACGTTTAACTGAGCGCGTTTCGCGCGCTCACTAAGTGACTCAAAAATTTTGCTGGTGCCCCCCATGCCGTGACCCGACGGTACACCACTGTTGTTGTGTATTTGACTCCGGAGGGGGGGGGGGGTACAGTATGAACCATTTTGTGAAAATGACATGGATTTTAAATAAAGTGCAGCATTCATTGTATTTCTTATTTTTTTATATAAATGTCAATTTTTTTTATAGATATTTTTTGTCGCCTTTCACACCTCATTAAAATTGAAGGTGCTACTTCTCTTTAAAGAGCACAGCAATATGAGTGAATTAAGTATATAATTCTGAACTATGATGTAAAATTTTGTGAAACTGAGATGGGTTTTGACTGAGTAATAGAGGTTCAAACTCAACGTCGTGATCCCGTGGGGTTTAAAAACGCAATATTATTTTACTTGTGTATTTCTCGAGACCTTGCAAACTTGGTGAACTTCAAAGCTCGATAGCAATTTTTTTTTGCATATTTTGAATAATTATATAGTTGCTCAGTGGTGTACCTGGCATATTTCGTCAGGGGGGGGGGGCAAGCGACAAAAATGAGCAAGGTGGATGGGGGAGGGGTAGTAGGCATGGACGTATAGGCACAATTTCTTCAAGGGGGGCTGATAATCATTGCCCAAATATCAACTTCACAGTTTTTAATTTTCGAGCGAGCGAACATTTTTTTAATTATTATTTATAGCCATTATTTTAACATGATATGAAACTTGCAGAAATTATACATTCGGTCATCAAATTACCAATACACGAGGATATTTGGGCACCTCGTAGTCCTCGTTGCCCTCCATTTTGCTGCCCCCCATACACGTTTGGATGTGTAGGTCTGGAAGTGGCACTGAAGGTGGGAAAGGTTACCCAGGGCAGAGGCGTCGATCCTGGGGGGGGGGGGCAGGGGGGCGATCGCCCCACCAATGGAAATATTGGGGGGGGGGGGCAAACATATCGTTTTGCCCCCCCCCCCAATAATTCCGCATGTGCAAAAAATAAAATAAGATTGTAATGTTTTTACAGAGAAATCAGCAAGCGAGATTGAGATACACAACTTGTTCTTTATCTAAAATCGTGCTCAAAATGTCCGCTTTTCAGATTGGAATATGAAAAATTTTCAGCACGCGCTTCGCGCTCGCATCATTTCTGTAGCAAAACCCATACTTTTCATGATCAAATAGCTGAATAGAATGTCCCATTTTCAGTTCTAAACCTCAAAAGAACTCCCACTTCGATTTGCAATAATCTTTTGTTGGATCTATATCTCGTTCTTTGATTAAATCATTTTTCCTGTGATTTGATCATCACCAAGTACTCTCCCATGACCATCATCATCATCTCCATCTCCATCATGGCCTTCATTTTCACCATTATCACCATCATCCTAATTCATCTCCATCTTCATCATTATACAATTATAAACAAAATAACATTTCCATTCTGCTTTATAAATGTATGTAATAATTTAATGAGTTTTATTCCGGGGTTGTCATTTTTTTTCAAGCAATCTGCTAATAATGACAATCCTTCTCCTGCAAACTGTAAATGTTAAAATGTTCTTTGTTGGTTGTAGATCATATTTGTTTAGAATGACTTTCTATTTTGTATTTTTTTTCTTTATGATTCATACCTAAATCAATTACCGATATATTATGTTTGTTACATAATGAAAATTGAAATGTTATAATTATATGAATGCAGAAGAAAAAATAAATCAAATCAAATCAAATTTTGTTTAACATTATTGATCCAATGCTTATACTTTAACAATATTATTTTGTTATATAGGCCTACATTGATTTGTACATACTAACTGCGAAAATTCTGGTGTTGAATTAACACCAGCCCGGAATCTATATATGTCCACACCATGCAGAGAATTGTTAAACAACACAAGTTTCGTTTTGGTCTAACACCAGATAGGTGTTTATACAACACCAATTAGTATTAAAACAGCATCGGTTTGATTCCAAAGTGGTGCTATTTCAATACTTCTCAGTGTGGACATAGGCCGGGCTGGTGTTAAATCAACACCGGAGTTTTTGCAGTGTACTACTTTATAAACTTATATCTGATGCATTGAATGCGGAAATAAAGCGATCATCAATCAATCAATCAGTCAGTCAATCAATCAATCAATCAATCAATCCGCAATCAATCAACCAATCAATCAATCAACCATAATCAATCAATCAGTCAATGTACTTTGTATGGATATGTTTTTTTTATTTCTATCACGGTGCACTCGTCACAAGCACTGCTTACAGAGTACCTCCATTGTTGTTAAATTTTTGAAATTGTATTAATGCTTTTATCTTTGGAAATAAATGTTTAATTGAATTGAATTATATAAAGCCTTAAATGAAAATTATCATTATTTTTTTCACCGATAGATGTGAGATGAGAATGGAAATCGGGAATAAGGTTAACAGTATTATGATGCAAAGAGAGATAAGTGAAATCATATTCAGAAATGATGCAATATCAAAAATTCTGAGCAAATTAGGCTTAGATTGTAAGTCGATCCACTTGGCCTATAAATATAATAATTGATAAAATAGAGATGTGGGAAATGTTGCAGTCCGGAGTTACGGCATTGATTTGATCAATGACTTCAGTACACTCAAATGGGAAAAATGAATGGAAACTTTTCAATGTATATAAACCATCCACATCCCCGAATCTATTTATTGTAGTAATACCATGAAAATGGTAAATGTAGAAAAAAATAGTTAGTACAAACAACAACACATTACAAATGTAGCTTTCCATAACTTAGTTAGACAAATTCGGTCACTTGAGAGGTCAATTTGTTAAAACACAAATCTGGAAACATGGCGGAGCCTACAGAATCTTCGGGAACCACTGCTAAAGATATCATCAATGTTGTCGTCAAGACACCGAAAGACAAAGAAACAATAGAAATCAAACCCGATGCTACAATTAAACAGGTAATATATGTGATTGAGGGTCCATGTTTAGCAACGACTGTAGTGTAGGTGAAGTTTGTCAATATTGCTTATTCACGGCGCGATGAATGATCCACTCTACACTCACAGACCACAGTCTCTCACTGCACTCTCAGCGTTTCACAATGCGCAACGCCGCCGTAGCGCCATAGGCATAGCCATACTGGACTTAGCCTTAGCTTAGCCTTAGGCTTAGCACAGTCACAGGACGTGCATTTATTTTAAGATTTTAACCCAGACTAACTTGTAATGCGATTTTTTGTTAATGGGTGATACTGATAGTAATAAAGATGTTCGTATCTAATGACGTGAAAGCCCATTTTTAGCAGTTAAATTGTCTCATCAGACTCATGTAAATATGAATTATGAGTAACGTTACGTTGGAGCTTACCAGTGGCACTGGCAGTAGCCTGGAGGCTTCTGGGGAGTAAAATTATTTACTACGTAGGCTTACTCCCCATGAAGCCTGGGACGGCATGCCATAACTCCCTGTATAGGCATAGGATTCCCACGGTGAAAGTAAACCTAAAATCTAAATCACACATTTTCCTTTACTTTACGTTTTTAGCCCAAACTAACGTATGGGCCAAAACAATATTTACCCCCCATTTTTAATAAAGGTCCTTATATTTATTGAAAAATAGTACTAAATTTGAAAAAAACATAAGAGCACGAGCGTTTACTTCAGGGTCGGAATTACACGGGGGCGACGGGCGATTTTGCCCCCATGACAGCCCAAATCGCCCCTAAAAATTCTTTTTTCTTTCCCCTAAAAAAAAAAATTAATTCCTACCCTGGTTTACTTACCCAGTTTGTTTACGTCACCATTTTGGAGTCTTTTGTTATCGATACCAAGATACCACACGCATGTAGAGCTGCCAACTTAGATTTAAGAAATACTTTAATCGGCCGATAAATATTACGAATCGTAAAATACTTGTTTCAGTCGATAAATATCATTAAGCAATTGTTATGAGCAAACAACCGTCTATGGACAAAGGGGTGCGCTTTTGCACCCTCCTCGATTACTCCTAAATTTTGCTTTTTGATGGGGGAAAAGGGAAGAAATAATCAAAATGTATTTATACTATAATGACACGTGTGCGCTCTTTTTATTTCAAGTTTATTTTTTTAAAGCAATAGGTTTGAATGATTTCCTGCATGAAATTAAAAGGAAGGACTTCCCTAATTGTTTATTTTGTAACAGTGACCCGGAAACCTATTTACATCTTTTTATTGAATGTCCTGTTGTGAAACCCATTTGGGATGAAGTTATGAAAGCTATTATTAAGGAAACCAAAAAGCCTGATTTACAGAATGTTTCAACATTTGAAAAAATGTTTGGTTATATTGATGATACATTCCTTGCATATTTGTTTCTTTTGCTTAAATATTACATTTATATTTGTAAATTTCAGAACAAACCACCAACTTTTGATGGTTATAAAGCATATTTAACCTCTAACAAGGATATTGAATATCGTATTGCCAAGAAAAATAAACCTACAAGCCATTTTCGGAAATGGAGATTTAAGTTGTAAGATATTCTATCATTTTTAATTTTTGTAACTGAAGAATATTTTAATATGCCTTCTGAGGATAGAAATTTGTTAATCTCTAGGTAAATCACCTGATTTGTATCCCTCTGTTATTTACATTCTTGCCTTTACTATACTATAAGGGATGAGGAATACTTAGAAGAGACAAAGTGACTGCTTTTACAACATGTTTATCACTTTTTATCTGTTGATAAGCTGTACTTTTTCTGATGTAAACTAATAATGTGTATGCTGCTTTTTTATTTCAAATTACTTGTATTGTTTATATGTGATTTGTTACCCAAAATCATGAAAACCCAAAGAAACTAATAGACGGGTCAATATATGGTTTGACCCGGAACAAATTGCAACAAATGATTTTTCAACGGTATTTTGTACTATTTGACCTCAGGAATAACATACTAAAAATCTACCAAAATCCGCATCCGGGAAAGTGGTTATTTTTAAGATGTCATCCAAGATGGCCGCCATTCACTAAAAATTGATATAACTCACTCATTATCCACCCTAGAATCATATTTGGGTTCATATTCCATGGTCCAATGGGTAACAGAATTTATTTATACAAGTTAGAGTGAATATTAGCACTCCAGGGTACCAGGAAAATCCAAGATGGCGCCCAAAATGGATGCCGTAGTCTAAAAACTCCACAATTCATCTATTACTTACTTAAGTGGCTTTAATTTGGTTTCCATCCGATTGTTTTAATGATGAAGTAGTACGTCGGGACAAGTTACAAGATGGCTTCCAAAAATTGAGTTTAAAATGGCTGTTAATCCTTAAAATGGACATAGCTCATATCACATCAACCTGAGAGATATGATTTTGGTGTCTAGACCATGGTTTCAATTGTCAAATAATACATTGGGACAAGTTACAAGGACAGTCAGTGGTCCAGTATGTTCAAAAATCCAAGATGGCTTCCAAAAATGGAGTAAAAAATGCTGTTGCTACTTTAAAAAAACCCAACAAAGTTTGTTCAATATTCGGGAATATGATTTTTTTGTGCCTATACCATGGTTAAATGGGTCAAATAATAAATTGGGATAAGTTACAAGAACGATTGGTGGTCAAGTATGTCCAAAAGTCCACGGTGGCTTAAAAAATATGGTATCAATTAGCCGCGATGGTATTTAAAAATGGACATAGTTCATGTTTTATTCGTCAAGGGCATATGATTTTGTTGCCTATATCATGGTTTCAAAAGGCAGAAAATTAGTTACAAGGACAGTCAGTGGTCCAGTATGTCGAAAATACAAGATGGCTTCCAAAAATCGGAGTCTAAATGACTGCTGTTACTTTTAAAATGGACATAGTTCATTTAAAATCCACCTAGGAGATATGATTTCGGTGTCCACACTATGGTTTCATGGTTAAAATAATACGTTTGGACTGGTTACATTGATATGCAGTTGTCCAGTTCGCCTAAAACACAAGAGGGTTTTTAAAGGAATCTAAAACGACTCATATCATTCAATAGTGGTCAGAGTTCTACAATAATCATCTGCAAGAAATAATGTTGGTGTCCAAATTGTGGTATGAAGGGTCAAATGATACATTCGGACAAGTAAACAGGATGGTTAGTACTCCATTTTGTCAAATAATCCATGATGGATTCTAAAATTTCATCAAAATGGGTGCTGTTACCAACTCATTAAACAATATGATAACTTGTCCCCATGCATTTAAGTGTAGGCACCAAGATTATTTCTAACAGGTAGATATTTTATGTAACAGTAGTCACTTTAGAACCCATTTTTTAAGCCAACTTGGATTTTAAGGCAAAATGGATAGCTGCATATCATGGTAACCAGTCCCAAAGTATTGTTTGGCCCTTGAAACCCTAGTGTAGACACCAAAATAATATCCCCATGGTGTATTTATAATGTTCTACATCCACTTTTAAGTAACAGCAGTCATTTAAGACCCCTATTTTTAAATCCATCTTTGATTTTTTGGACATACCTGACACCTGACTGTCCTTTCAACTTAACCCAAGGTATTGCTTGACCCTGTAAACTCTAGTATAGACAGCAAAATCATACCTCCAAGGTTATTTATAATAAACTATGCATACTTTTAAGTAGCAACAGTCAATTTACACCCCATTTTTTTGAAGTAATCTTGGATTTTTTTTTAAACAGACAACTGACTGGTCTTGTAACTTACCCTAGTGTATTACTTGACCCTTCTAAACAATGCTTTTAACACCAAACTCATATTCCCCAGACAGATATTAAACAAACTATGTCCTTTTATAAGTAGCATCAGACATATTTTTACTCCATTTTTGGAAGCCATCTTGTAATTTTTGACATACTAGACCACTGACTGCCATTGTCTTGTCCATTTATATAATTTGACCCTTGAAACCATAGTTTAGACACCGAAATCATATCTCACAGCGGATTGAAAATGAGCTATGCCACTTTAAAGTATCAACAGCCATTTAAGAATCAAGTTTTGGAAGCCATATTGGATTTTTGGTCATACCAGACCACTGACTGGCCTTAAAACCTGTCTTAATGTATTATTTTGGCCCTTAAACCAGTGGTTTAGATACCAAAATTGCATCTCCCATGCCGATATGAAATAAGCTATGTCCGCTTTAAGTAGCAGCAGTCAATTTAGAATCAATTTTTGGAAGCCAACTTAGATTTTTTGACCGACCAGGCCACTGACTTTCCTTGTAACTTGCCCTAACGTATTAATTGATCCTTGAAACTAGTGGTTTAGACACCAAAATCACATTTCCAGGCCGATATGAAAGGAGCTTGATCCGCTTTAAGTATCAGCAGCATATTTCTAATACCATTTTTTGGACGCCATCTTCGATTTTTGGACATACCATAGCATTGACTGTCCTTGTAACTTATCCTAATATATTATTTGACCCTTGAAACCAGTGGTTTATACATCAAAATCACATATCCAGGCCAAAATGAAATGAGCTTTGTCCGCTTTAAGTATTAGCAGCCGTTTCAGAATCAATTTTTAGAATCCATCTAGGATTTTTGCACATACCAGACCACTGACTTTCCTTGTAACTTGCCCCAATGTATTATTTGACCCATTTAACCATGGTATAGACACAAAAATCATATTTCTGGACATTGAGCAAACTATGTCGGGTTTTTTTAAGTAGCAACAGCAATTTTCGACTCCATTTTTGGAAGCCATCTTGGATTTTTGAACATACTACTCCACTGACTGTCCTTGTAACTTATCCCAATGTCTTATTTGACCATTGAAATCATGGTCTAGACACCAAAATCATTATGTCCCAGGCGGATATAAAATGAACTATGTCCATTTTAATTATCAACAGCCATTTTAAACTCATTTTTTGGAAGCCTTCTTGGATTTTTGGACACACTCGACCACTGGCTGTCCTTGTAACTTGTTTCAATGTACTATTTCACCTTTAAAACCATTAAATAAAAAACTAATTTAGATTAATTGTGGATTTTCAGCCTACGGCAGCCATTTTGGGCGCCATCTTGGATTTGCCTGGTACACTGGAGGGCTCATAATGCATCCTAGCCTAAATCAATGTTTGTACCCCAGACCATGGAATATGAACCGAAATAGTATTCTAGGGTGGATAATGTGTCAGTTGTATCCATTTTCAGTGAATGGCGGCCATTTTGGACGCCATCTTGAAAATAACCACTTTCCCGGATGCGGATTTTGGTAGATTTTTAGTATGTTATTCCTGAGGTCAAATAGTACAAAATACCGTTGAAAAATCATTTGTTGCAATTTGTTCCGGGTAAGGCTATTTTTGGTCGTATATTGACCCGTCTATAAATAAAAAGAGATATATTTATAAATATTAAATACATTCAGTTTAAATACCATTTTTCGAAAAATATGCCGGAAAATAGTGAATTTTGATGACAAACAGATCAGGATCAGCCAGGTTCTTCTTCGATCGCTCAATCGCTGTCAGCGCAGCTACAGCTGAGCGTACGAATGTGTCAGTCAATCCGCTGGCACGTCCGTACGCTCATCTGTTGCTGACGGCGATCGAAGAAGAACCTGGGCCTGGCTGATCCCGATCTGTCTGTCATTAAAATTCGCTATTTATCAGTCTAGACTGCATGCTGCAATCAATTTCAGTAGACTACTTTTTTAGCCAAAAAATTTAATGAAATATTCTAATTTTCTCCTTATTTTCATGTGAAACAAAGTTTTATTCCTCCCTGAACTTGTGGAATTACCATTGTTGTAACATTATATAGTTCAGTCAAGTTGGTCCTTATTATAAAATCTGTAAAAATTGAAATAGATCTAGGTATAGCCATAGACCTCTATTTTATGATTCAAACAAGAAAAAAAAATAAAGAAATTGTGAGTGAGGGACATCATCAACTGTCTCATTTCATAATTTGCATGTCACTGCGTTGTGCATATAACCGTTTAGTGAAAAATAAGCAAAACTTTAAGATTTCTTAACTTTTGTTACCGGTACATGTTCAGTGTTATGCTTGTTGGATTTTTCTTTATTGATACAAATCAACATTTTTATGGGGTGAACTTGACCTTTAAGAAAACCACTGTTTTATGTTATAAAAGTAGGGGAGACCGGGATTAGTTGGAACATTTTTGACAAAAATGGCTGTAAAATCCAAATAGATTTTATTCGAGAAACAATCAATATATCAGCTTGACGCATATATCTAAGGGCTTCAAATGTACTCCATAAAATTTTAAACTCTATTATGGTTACTGAAAAAAATCCACCTTGAACAAGACAATGGCAAACTTTCCAACTTACCCCATGGTAAGGGGTAAGTTGGAACATGGTATGGGGTAAGTTGGAACACTGCATGGTCAATTAAGAATTATACTAAAACTACTTAAAATTGTAATATTACATGGTTTTAGCCTATTTGCTTTATTTTTTTCAAGTTCAAAATATTTAAAGTGTGGATTTGTTGAACTTTGTTTTCTATTATACAGCCACTCACGCAAGCAGACTTTAGTAGAATTCTGCATATTTGGGTGCGTTTGATTTTACATGCAATTAAGTGTACTATCAGCAATTTCATGTACTTCTGCATCAAATTTACAAGACAAAAATTTATTGTTTATATTTTTTTCATTAATTATGCAAATAAGCATATGAAATTTGCCCTAAATTTGTTTTTTTTTTTAATGTTTTTGCCTTTAACTCTATTTATTAAGCTAGTATAATGCTAATTTTTGGTGAGAGTATCAATTTTCACATTTATAACAAAACTTCACCAAAAATTGCAAAAACTATAATTTCTTATAAATGTATTTTTTGTTTTTTATTTGTATTTCTTTGGTTTTTTTTTAACCTTTGTTTTTTCCGATTAACTTTGTCGGGACTCTTTTGCGATCATAAATAGCATAAAATGAACCAACAAAAGTAAAAAATAATCATACATTTATGACTTTCGGTTGAAAAACACAATTTACATTGACCTTGTACATGGAATCACGTTTTTGAGCAATTTTGGGTCCGACATGCACGTACAAAATGTTGCGTAATTTCGAAACCACGCACAAAGGAATCGCAAATTTGGTCTCAAATGATGCGCAAGACTTGAAAGTAAAAAGTCAGCGAGCAGTGTAGTAAAAAAACTTCGCGCGGCGGCGTAGTGACGAAATTTCTCCAGGGGGGGCTCAAATTGACCCCCCCCCCCCAGTTTGATAAGGGTTAATATTGCATTAGGGGCCTACAATAGGCCTTTAATGCACACTCAGACCTAACTGATAAACCAAACAGGCATGGTATACATGTTCAGAAGAGTGTGAAATACTTTATATATTTTTTTCTCATGATATCCAATGTTTTTATTCATAATTACATGTATGTTTGGGGTAAGTTGGAACATGTTCCAACTAGCCCCTTCAATTTTGTTCCAACCAACCCCGGAGGCCCATTTGACGTTTATAAGCTTACAGCACAAAAAAGGGAGTTCACCATGGCATATTAATAACCTTATTTTGTAGCTTGGTACAAGTGTCTATTATACCCCCAAACTTGCCAACTTGATGAACTTCTCTGAGATAATAAAACATTTCTGAAAGAGAAAAAAATTACTCAGAAGGTCAAAAAACAAAAATTCCTTTCTAACTTCACCAGGCTTGTTGCACATGTGTTGTCTGTAATATGGTGGATGGCTGTTGATAATGACAATAAATTGAGGGCAGTATTGCAGAAATTTATATAAAGACGTTGAAGAAAATTACAATGTTTCAACTTACCCCGGTCTCCCCTAAAGATGTTTTTATTAAAACCATGAGAGCAGAGTATTTGAATTCATTCATTGACCTTTCCAAAAAATTTGAAAAATTGATATGATTGTCAAACTTTTCTAGATGTACATGTAGATGGAAAATTCTGGACCTAGATCTAATAGTTTAAATGAGGAACAGCAGGGAAAAGTTTGCTGATGTGAGTGTACCTGCATTGCCATCTTGCAGTTTTGATGGAAAGCAATACTGCAATGCTGTGCTAGTGAAGAGTGCAATCACGATGCAAAACAATTGTCACGCATCTTGATCGTTCGGTGTTACACATTGTTCAGCTCAGTATGAATTATGAAATTGTAAGACAAAAAAATATATACAAGTAGGCCTATCTATGTATCTTGGTAAATCTATTTTGCTGCTGGATTAAAAAACAAAGATTATTAAGTCTTGCATTTGCTATTACCGATAATCTTTTTTATCACAATAAACAAAGTTGTATTTCAAAGCCTCCTTTAATACTGTAAAAGAAAGATTATTGTACAGTTACCATGATTTCTTAGAAATTGTAATATTCATATTTTTTTCAGCTTAAAGATGAAATCTCCAAGAAGTTCAGTGCTACCGTCGAGCAATTATGTCTCATCTTCGCAGGCAAGATACTCAAAGATAATGATACCCTGGAACAGAACAGTAAGTATCATATGTCTATACCCTCAGGTGTTATTTTTTTTATCGTCCTGTACTTCTTATGTGATAACGTGAAGTTGTTTGAATGATAAACCTTAAATTGAAGTTATGTATGCATTTCTCTTCACGATGGGTACCGTAACACAAAGGTAAGCGATTAATCGTACGCTTGATTTTCTCGATTGATAGTACATTGTAGTCAATGGAATCAATCATAGAAAAATGTGTCTACGATCATTGCTAAGCTTTGTGTTACAGGCCCCAGGTTAGATTTGGGGGTATCAGGTCAAAGAGCATAGAAGGTTTTTATATTCGAAGATATCTCAGCAACAACTACTGAACTATTTTTAAACTTGGAGCATATTGGAGCAGAGTTGATCTCATTTGAACTTGCATTATTTTGGTCAAGCAGTTCTGTAAATGTCTTCATGAATATTTTGAACTTTTTTTTCTCATTTCCTGGAAAAGAGGATATATTATATGAAACTTGGTAGATTTCCTCTCTAGGTAACACCCCTCCCTTCTACACCAAAATTACAGATTACCAATTAACAATGAAGCCATAGGGTACCATTAAATATATGTAATGTCAGTTACCAAGTGGAAAATGTAATGTCAGTTACCGAGATGTAATGTCAGTTACCATGATAAAATGTTGGTTACCAATATTGAAATGCAAATATGTGGTCAATTTTATGGTAAAGAAATATTGTATACTTGTTATTTAAGTTTTTCACTTTAAAAGTCACACCAGAAGGAGCTTGCTATTGACTTTTAAAAGGTATAGTTCACAAGGAATACTATATGAAATTATGAAGGAAGTTGCATTCCCATCGTGCAAAAAAAAATTACTATGAAATTGTTTTGTACATGCACTTACCAAGTACCTAATTGTTTGTATCAGACAATTTTTTGTTTGGTTTTCGGGGGGGGGGGGAGGAAGGGGTACTTTTCCCAACCTATTGCCTAAATCTGCAACATTTTTTAAGCTTAACATTGTGATGAAGGGGATTTCCAGGGTCCCTTTTTTAGTTTCTAGGATTCTTTTGAGCATTGCCTCGCTAAAAGTAAATTCCTGGTTTTTATACCTGGTAGTAGTGTGGATGTGTGATACAATTTTGTTTTTGGTTTACAAGTATAGATGAAAAGTGAAATTTTACAGTTCTGATCAATGTTGCATGGATCTACTAAAACTGTTTTTTTTTCTAATTTACAAATAGTTCAGTTTCAGTTTAGAAGCTGGAGTTTATTTTTTGTTGACAGCTTAAAAAAGAAATTAGCAAAGAAAATGATTAAACAAATTATGAAGAGAATTGAAATCCGACAGATATGAACAAGCATTGCTTGCACTGACCAGAATAGAAATCAATAAAACTACATGGCTGCATGAGATTCGGGGGAGGGGTACGTGTAGCCTAGGGGAGGAGACCCTTATTCATTTTGCCTTTTTTGAGGGGAGGGGGAGGTTGGAGAAGGAAAAGGTAATTAAAAATGTGAAGCATTATAAAACTTTTATGATTTTAAAAAGCCTTACATATATAAGTACCAAGAAAATTATGCCTTTGAAAATCATATAGCACTGGTAAATGTAAATGTGTATTGTCAGTTACTGACAAGTAATGATACAAATTTTCAAATCAAAGAAAGGAATTAAGAAAAAGAAAAAGTTTTTTCATTGAAATGTTCCTAGAAACTCAGGTATACTTCCACATCAAGCTCACTTTCATGTGAAGCCCTACACAGAAGATACAATGCAATGATTCCACACATTTGACTTCCATGTGTTATCTCTATGGCAAATTAAGTGTAATGTCAGTTACCAGCATGGTTGTGGAAAAATTATCATAGCCCCCAAAAGACAAAAACGAATAGTTTAATATTTTGACACATCTTAACCTAGTAACGGAGGTGTATTTACATATTCAAATTATTACTCTATCTACTCAGGGACATGAGATATTTCAATTTTAATGATTACCCTGAAATTGCATGTCCTTTTGCGTAATGTCAGTTACCGACACATTTTTGCTTGCTGATGCGTAAAAAAATGTGGTTACATAGGAAAACTTAGTATCAGAGTATACAGCAAGGTTCACTTTATTAACTCTATCAAAAGCAAACTCCCATCATTTGTTGTTTTAGAGATACACACAATGAAATGTATGAAAACATTGTGCCGTGTAATGTCAGTTACCGTGAAAATGCCCTAATAAGGATGATAGCATAGTCACAGATTTTAGCATAGGTATTCGTATGATGATTTAGAACATAACACTGTAAGAAAATCCATGAATCAATAATGGCATTAAATTCTACTACGTTTTATTCCAAAATCTGGTCACAGACCAATCATGAGGTGTGCAGTGGCCTTAATAGTTGATACTTTATGATATGATATAAATTATAACCACATCCTCATTTGAGCACAATTTTGAGATTTAAAGTATGTTACACAAGGGGGGGGGGCACAAGGTTGAAATGTATGGCCAACTGTATAGGGTTATGTATAAAGATTTGCTATTTTTTTTTCAAACATAGGGAGTCAAACAGATGAGGAAATATTTTTTAAATCAATATATCTAGGAGATGATTATTTTGCATTACATGTAAATTTAAAAGATATTTATTTGATTTCTCATTGTTGATTCTGACATATTGTCTGACCATATCAGTTTTAATGAATGAATAATTATATTTGTCCATCTTCTTTCAGACATCAAAGACAACATGGTTGTGCATCTGGTGATTAGGTCTAAGAAGGTAAATTAAAATTTGATCCATATCTATTTTAATTTTTCTTTGCCAAATGTTTCTAAATACGTTAATCTAATCTTTCTAGATCCTACACAAAGGCAAGGTGAAATCCTTCTATTAGATAACATCATCCAATCCAGGAGCAAAATATTTAAGAGGAAAAAAAAGAATAATGTGAGTTATCTGCGTTAGATGAAATATGCTCTTGTGTAGTAAAACTAGTTAAGCAATATGCATAACTAGGCTTGGGTTCCATGATATGAAGTCCAAATCCTGAAAAAGATTTTGCTGCGATGTTCTGATATTAGTACCCGAGTTGAAAAACGTAATCTGTAATATTGTTTCTCCTCATGTCTATCCACCAATGCTCCGTAGGATCAACCTGGTTCAAGCACAGCAGCTTCTAGTAATCCTGCCTTACCCTCCAACCCCTCCTCCTCCTCATCGACTACCGCCCCATCATCGACCCCATCCACTAATGCTCCTGGTGGCAATCCGTTCTTTGGTGGGCTTGGAGGGCTTGGTGGAATGGGTCTAGGGAACTTGGCTAATATGGGACTAGATTCAGCTAACTTTGCAGAGATGCAGCAACAGATGCAACAACAGGTAAGCATGATACTTGTACAGCTTTCACCACCACTATCATTACCAACACAACTACCATTGCCACTATCACTACCACTATTACTGCTACTACTTCTATCTATGATTACTACTACTACCATCACTTCTTTTATCACCACCACTTTTACTACCAATACCACCACCATTACTTCTGCTCCTACTACCACCACCACCACATGCATACTACTATTACTAGTACACTACTACAACTGCTACAACTACTGTTTCTATTGTTACAAGAGTACTACTACACTACCATTGTTTCCTACTCTACTTCTATGACTGCTAACACAAGTAATGCACTCTGACCAGGGGTGGTTTTATTACTGCTAGCTAATAAAAATATATTATACAATTAATCAATTGTTCATGTTTTCTTGTTGAAGTTGGTGAACAATCCAGACATGATGAGGCAAGTATTGGATAATCCCATAGTTCAAAACATGATGCAGAATCCGGATATATTCAGGAATCTTGTTCTCAACAATCCTCAGATGCAACAGATCATGGAGGTAAACCTATTTCAGTATTGATTCTTCTGTCTCAAATGATTTGTCAAGTGTTATTATCAAGCTAATTTCTGTAGACAGGCTTTTTCATGAATTAAGGAATAAAAAAACAAGTCAATTTTTGGCCATACATTTCTGATATAGAATCTTGTCAGCAATGTTACCTTATACTGATTTTAAAAAAATGTTCACAAGTTGTTTATATGAAAAAGGACATTAAGAAGTACCTGTTATTCGGTTATTCGCCATTTGGTTCACTCTGTAATGATATGCCACAACAACCATACAAACAGCTACATTTTATTTTTAGACTTTTTGAGTTCATGAAAACTGTAGTTTTAAAGTATTATTTTTTGTAATTTTAATGACTTGAGAAAAATTAGTTGGTCAATAAATATGGGGGGGGGGGGGGGGGGACAAGCCTCCATGTACATGTACATGTATGTGATAAAATCAAGCTACAGAAGGGTCAATTGAAGCACTCTTTAAGATTTTCTTACTTACAGCATATCATGTACATGAAACGCAATACAACTCGCACTTTATCAAAAGTCTCGACAAAGATTATGTAAAAAATATACTATAAGTTGTAACTCGTTAAATCAAAACAATGAAACCAATTAGAATATGAATTGACTTCGCTTCTCACACAGCGAAACCCTGAGGTATCACACATGCTGAACAACCCAGAAGTGCTTCGTCAAACCATGGAGCTCGCTCGTAATCCCGCTATGATGCAAGAGATGATGAGATCACAAGACAGAGCACTCATCAATCTGGAGGTAAGCTTGAAATGGAGGAGGGAATCGTCCAAAACTGCATGTGGTCTAGTCTTAAAATATGCTTTTAAAAAAAATCCATATTTAATTGTTCGAAATAGAAGTCTAAGAATAGAAACATTCTGAAACTTCATTTTGCCCAATTGATCATGGGCCAGGCAGCCACTGTGCAGCGCCAGATCGACAAGGCTCTATCTCTTGTATTTTGTTGAACGTTATGAACAGGGTAGCAGCAACTCCCATCTTTTTACTTTGTTTGGTCCTACGCGGCCGAGGTTTGAACTCCCAAGCTCCTGGTTGTGAGGCGGACGCTCTACCAACTGAGTCAACACACCAGTTTTTGGATAACTATTAAAGAACAAGGCCACCCCAACAAAAATTTGATTTTAATAAAAGAGAAATATCCAACAAGCATAACACTGAAAATTACATCAAAATCGAATGTAAAATAAGAAAGTTATGACATTTTAAAGTTTCGCTTAATTTCACAAAACAGTTATATGCACATCCTGGCTGGTATGCAAATGAGGAGACTATGACGTCATCCCCTCACTATTTATTTTGTATTTTATAATATGAAATATTATAATTTTCTCATCATTGTCAAGTGAAACAACAATTAATTCCTCCCTGAACATGTGGAATTAGCATTGTTTAATGCTATATGGTTCAGTCAAGTTGGTCCTTATTGTCAAATCTATAAAAAAATGAAATATTGTATAATTCAAACAATAAAAAACAAAAGAAATAGTGAGTGATGGATATCATCGACTGACTCACCTAGTTGTGCATATCACTGTTTTGTGAACAAATAAGCAAAACTTTAAAATGTCATAACTTTCTTATTTTACATCCGATTTTGATGAAATTTTCAGCACTATGCTACTTTGATTTTTCTCTATTTATTCAAGTCAGCATTTTCCTGGGGTGGACTTGACCTTTGATAATACAAAGAATTAATTAGCCTATGGTATATATGTATAGAATAATTGAAATGTTTTTGAGAGGCACATACTTGTTATAAGTATGAATATATTGAGTGATGAATCAAGATGTTACCATTCAAGTGGGCCTATATTACAAGATTTCACTGCTCATACTGTTGCATTATGTGTTAGGAACTTGGTCAGTGTATGATCCACCACCTTGAAGAAATAAAATTAATTTTGCATCAGTATTTATGAGTCTCATGCTTTTACTCTGTTTGCGTTTCTTCTACAGAATATACCGGGTGGTTATAATGCACTACGGAGGATGTATACAGACATTCAAGAACCCATGTTGAATGCTGCTCAAGAACAACTAGGAGGAAACCCCTTTGCAGCTTTGGCAAACAGTAAGATATATCTCTTTATTTATAGTGAATTTCAATTTTGAAAAAAAAAAATTGCCTCTTCTGTTTTTTATACGCCCGTCTCGACGGGACGTATTATGGTATCACGCTCGGTGTCCGTCCGTCCGTTAACTTTTCCTTGTAAACGCGATAACTTCAGTTTAACTTAACCTAGGCTCATATAATTTGGTGTGTATGATACTAGCATGGATCCCAGGAAGCCTATTGATTTTGAGGTCAAAAGGTCAAGGTCACAGTGACGTATTTTCATCGTACCCTTCTGCAATACTTTTAAACGCGATAACTTCAGTTTAACTTAACCTAGGCTCATATAATTTGGTGTGTATGATACTAGCATGGATCCCAGGAAGCCTATTGATTTTGAGGTCAAAAGGTCAAGGTCACAGTGACATGTTTTCACCTTACCCTGCTGCAGTCCTTGTAAACACGATAACTTAAGTTTAACTTAACCTTTAGACTCATATAATTTGGTTTGTATGATACTAGCATAGATCTCAGGAATTCTATTGATATTGAGGTCAGACAGTCAAATGTGAAGTCGCCACCTTCCACTTTTCTTGCTTGAACGATATCTCCAATTTCCGCTTTACAGGCGGGCGTATTATGTGCTCGCCTTAGCGACACTCTTGTTCAGATTTGCTCTGAAATGAAAATTCCTTTTGTCATTGAAAATGTACACAGCAAAATGAATTCTGTTTTACAAAGGTAAGTTAAATGAATTCTTTCATGTAAAGTAGAGAACCAAAATTGATCTTCTGTTTTAATTTGTTAATTCTGTTTTAACGGTATAAACTGCACTATTAGGTCAAAGGTAATTTTCAGGACAACGTTCAAGTTTACATGAAAGATACTCTTATGACACCTAACTCCGCAACCGTAAGTCACTTTTCAACCAAAGTTGGATGGTAGATGGACTTGGGGGACCTGCATCTTATGCTGCAGTCAGAGGTCACATGGTAAGGTCAAAGGTCATTTTCAGGTCAACGTTAAAGTTCACATGCAAGACTCTCTTATGACACCTAACTCCGCAACCGTAAGTCACTTTTCAACCAAACTTGGATGGTAGATGTACTTAGGCGACCTGCATGTTATGCTGCAGTCCAAGGTCACATGGTAAGGTCAAAGGTCATTTTCAGGTCAACATTAAAGTTTAAGTGCAAGACTCTTATGACAAGTGTTATTCCATCCCAGTCATTTCACAATGAAGTTTCGATACAATTCTGTTGCGTGCCCTCGCAAATCACGATATTTCTGGTTATTTTCATAAGTGGGCGAGATACAAAATCGCTTTTGCCTTGTTTTTTTTTACAAGCTACTGATTGGCTCAGGGCAAATTCGTCAAAGAAAACCACTGACAAGATGCTGCGTGGAAATACTCCCCTGAACAATGGTAGTAAATCCGTTGTATCCAATTGTGGAAAATAAAATTTGTGATTTCCCTTTTGTCTAAAAAAAGATGGTATGAACTAGTTTCATTGAATAGTGTTCAACAACATCCATTGGCTTCTGAGGTTTACCCCAATAAACGGTTCTGGAGAGCATTTCAAGACACAAGTAATGAATTTATAAGCTTCTGAAATTCTTGCATTTGATTGGCTCTGGGCAAACTTGTCAAAGAAAATCCCTGACAGGATCCTTCGTGAAACATTCCCCAGCTGATTTATCATGCCTCAGAATAAGACACGCAACTACTGCATACAGATGTTAACAGTTGGCACATCATCCTGTACAATTAATAGATGAAGAGGGTCATACATTTTTTAGGCAAAAGTAAGGTCACAAATTATGTTCTCTCCAGTTGATACAAAAGCTGAATTGTTCAGGAGAGTTTTTCATGAAGCCTCTTGTCAGTAATTTTTTGTTGACCATTTTGTTCTGAGCCAATCAGATACAAGGATAGTAGCTTATAACAGTTGTCAGTGAAAACCACTGACTAATTAGTTTGGTGAAATGCTCGCCCGTTTACCCACATTGGTTGCATGATTTTACAATATACTTCCTGTTGCTTTTCTTGGTTAGGTACCTCAACCTCCCAACAGGGGGTGGAGAACACGGAACCTCTCCCTAACCCCTGGGCGCCACCCTCTCAAAGGACCTCATCATCGACCACCACGTCAAACACCACATCAACCAGCAGTACATCCAGTACCACATCCCCCGGTCTAACTGGAATTCAACCAGGTAAGCACCAACAGAGTGGCACATTGCTTGATGATGTACTGTTGATTATGAAGATGATATCGATGAATATGACAATGATGACAATAGAGACAATTACGATTACGAGGAGGATGACTTAGATGATGACAGCAATGACAATGGCCAGAATGGGGATAATTACAATGATAGTGATGATGATGATGATGGTGGTGGTGATTATGATTGATGATGGTGGTTATAATGATTGATGATGATGATGGTGGTGGTGGTGAGGATGATGATGCTGATGATGATGATGACTATGATGTTGGTGCTGGTAGCGATGATGATAACAATGGTGATGTTGATGATGTTTATGATGATAATGTTGATGATGAGGATAATGATGTAGATGATGAAGGTGATGTTGGTGATGATGATGATGATAACGATGATGTTGAAGATGAGGATGATGATAATGATAATAATTTTCAAGCTAAATATTGTTTACCTGTGTTATATTCTGTCAGGTGCTAATATTTACAACAGTCCTGGACTGCAGAGCCTGATGCAGCAGATTCAGAGCAACCCAGCACTGATGCAGAACATGGTGCAAGCTCCTTACATGCAATCTGTGGTGAGATCTATGGTCGAGAACCCAGATATGGCAGCACAGGTAAATCAAGATAGGTTTATCATTTCAATCTTAGTCAGTCTATGATGTGATCTATGACTGAAGATTCAGCCTCAAAATAGAATCCTAATGGAAGCACATGCATAACCGTTGTCAAGGTTCTTTGTGAATTGATCCACTGCATATCCTCAGATTTAACCCTAAGAAGACTTGCGATAAATCCGCTTGCTGAATTTTTACTTTCAAGTCTCGCGCAACTTTTGATACCAAAATTGCGACCCCCGGGTACGCGCTTCCGAAATTACACAACATTTCATAAGTGCTTGCAGACCCAAAATTGCTCAAAAACGTGAATTTGTGTACAAATGGAATGCAAATAGTGTTTTTAGCCAAAATTCATAAATATTATTTTTCCTTTCACTGATTAAAATTAATGAAATTAATTTTGTTTATGGTCATACTAAAGTACCCGACAATTTCCATTGAAAAACAATAGAAACAACAATTTGAAAGACATAGAAATACATGAGAAATTTAGAAAACAATAAAATACATAAGAAAATAAATGTGATGTTGAATTTTGTTAGTACATTTGATTTGATTAGATTCCTATAAAGAGTCTGTGAACCAAAAATTAGCATTTTAGGGGCATTATTTCCTTAATTAACGCAAAATTTGATTTTACGCATAAAGTAGCATAATTAATCAGCATTGAGATTTTTCGCAGTATTTGATCTTATAGTTTATGTTTTGTAGATTTATGCCATGGGTAACGCGCGTGCCAATTTTTTATCGCGCGATCAACAACCGAGATCATAAGGAGGGCTGAATCAGCCCCCCAGTCTTCTTAGGCATCGAAAAAGCCCAGTCTATTTAGGGTTAATAATCAAACCACTTTCTATCTATCCTATCAGGTAATGAGGAACAATCCACTGTTTTCTGGTAATCCGCAGCTTCAAGAGCAAATGACGAGGATGCTGCCAGCTTTCCTCCAGCAAGTAAGTAACTCATGTGCAGGGAGGGTAGGAAGGGATAGCCCCCCCTCCCGACTCCCCTGAAAGGAAAACAAGTTTGTCACTGGTGCAACAAATTTCTAGAAAGGGTGAACACAATGTGTTTTTATCAAGGAGGGAGTGTGGTCAAGGTTTTGTATTTTGTTTTGTTTGGCCTTTTCTCTCTTTTTTTTAAATTATTTTTTTCTTCAATTTTTTGTCTCACCTGCATAGCAGAGTGAGACTATAGGCGCCGCTTTTCCGACGGCGGCGGCGGCGGCGTCAACACCAAATCTTAACCTGAGGTTAAGTTTTTGAAATGACAGCATAACTTAGAAAGTATATGGACCTAGTTCATGAAACTTGGCCATAAGGTTAATCAAGTATTACTTAACAACCTGCCTGAGTTTCATGTCACATGACCAAGGTCAAAGGTCATTTAGGGTCAATGAACTTAGACCATGTTGGGGGAATCAACATCAAAATCTTAACCTGAGGTTAAGTTTTGAAATGACAGCATAACTTAGAGAATATATGGACCTAGTTCATGAAACTTATACATAAGATTAATCAAGTATCACTGAACATCCTGTGCACATTTTAGGTCACATGACCAAGGTCAAAGGTCAATAAACTTTGGCCATAATGGGGGTATCTGTTGAATTACCATCATAACTTTGAAAGTTTATGGATCTGATTCATGAAACTTGGACATAATAGTAATCAAGTATTACTGAACATCCTGTGCAAGTTTCAGGTCACATGATCAAGGTCAAAGGTCATTTATGGTTAATGAACTTTGGCCAAATTGGGGTATTTGTTGAATTACAGCCATAAATTTGAAAGTGTGTTGGTCTAGTTCATAAAACTTGGACATAAGAGTAATCAAGTATCACTGAACATCCTGTGCACATTTTAGGTCACATGACCAAGGTCAAAGGTCAATGAACTTTGGCCATAATGGGGGTATCTGTTGAATTACCATCATAACTTTGAAAGTTGATGGATAAGACTAATCAAGTATCACTGAACATCCTGTGCGAGTTTCAAGTCACATGATCAAGGTCAAAGGTCATGTAAGGTCAAAGAACTTTGGCCACATTGGGGGTATTTGTTTAATTGCCATCATATCTCTATAAGTGTATTGGTCTAGTTCATAACACGTGGAAATAAGAGTAACCAAGTATCACTGAACATCTTGTGCGAGTTATAGTAGTTTTCAAAATCAGCACTGCTGCTATATTGAATCGCGTGATGCAGGTGAGACGGCCAGAGGCATTCCACTTGTTTTTTCTTGGGGGGGGGGGGGAGGAGGTCCCCCATTTTAATCTGCCACAGTTCTCAAATTGTAATCAAAGAGGTTATGAGGAAGTATGACAGCTCAGTCTGTAGAGCATCGGTTTCGCAATGCTGTGATCTGAGTTTGATTCCGCTTTAGTGAACCCATGCCCTTTGGTCCTCTTTTTGCTTGCTTACAAAAATTCATGCTTTCTTCAAATCGGGTTAAAAAACACCCACATTTCTATGACTTTGTGTCCTGATTGATTGGCAAATCAAACGTATTGATATAGTCTACCTCAAACCTGTTTGGCACTACATATGGAGACAATATTGTTTGATTTTGTTCTTTCTTCAATAAATAGATGCAAAATCCTGATGTGCAGCATGCTTTGACGAACCCTAGGGCTATGCAAGCCATCATGCAGATTCAAGAAGGCATGCAACAACTAGCTACAGAGGCCCCAGGATTGCTACCAGGGTAAGTTTGCATCTCACAATCGAGTTACTGAATTACTGTTATGCTTTCTGGTACTAAGTGGTTGGTTTTGGTGCTCTGAATTTGCACTGAAATCAGGGTTCCCAGCCCATCAGGGAAAATTATTCTACTTTTTTCCAGTCAGGGAAAACTCTGGGAATTTGATTTTAAAAATACCTCAAATCGGATAAATGCCTCAAATGAGGGAAAAGTGAGGGAATTTTGATCGGCCGAAAAGTCGAAAGCATGGTAGTCAGTCAGACTCTTCTATCTTGTTGCATATCAAAACAACATCCATTGAATGACTGGTTATAGTGGTACTAATTAGTATAACATTATTGCTTTTATACTGGAAATATGTGTAATTCATTGCAACAACTTAGAAAACATGGGAAACTGGGAATGGATTGAAATAATTAGGGAATTTTTAAAACTTTATCAGGGAAAAATCAGGGAATTTTCTTTTCTTGAAAAGCTGGGAACCCTGAAAATTTCTATTGAGTGCAATGCCGTATTTGTCTGATCATTCATTTGGGAAACACACAAGTACCATCAATGGGGATACTCTTGTTGAATACCGTAATGTGCAGAGGCTTTTGTGAGTGACTTATTTGTTCATTTCTTTCGACAGCATGACTGGACCTGGACTTAGTACCACTCCGTCTGCCTCGACAGACTCGACTGCTGCCACCACAACAGCTGCTTCAACCACCCCTTTATCCACCACAACACCATCAACACCTGCAGGTACGACGACCACCAGTACCACCACACCAGGTGCACCTCCCAGTCTGAGTGGGTTACCTCCGGTTGGTGAGCCTCAGTTCAATCAGCTCATGACTCAGATGTTACAAGCTCTCGGAACAGGCGGACAGCAAGCTCAGGTAGGACTATATGTATTTTCTACTTCATCGAGGGGGGGGTGAATTTCATGGCAGGACTCATTGAATGTTTTATCTTACAGTTACCATAGTAATAATACACTTGTATTTTTCAGCCAATAAAAATCAAGGATATTTTTCAGGGTCCATTTCATTTGTGATAATAGTGATTAACTTTTCATAATCGACAATATTTTGGGCATATCATGCTACCGCCATATATCAACATGATAATAAAACCATCATCAACAAATATTCTATTTTTTTTTCAATATCGCGTAATTTTGATCATTTGAAATATTGCCCAGCAGTAATACTGACTCATTCAAACTATATTGATGCCTTCCCTTCACCATGTAAAGTGATCACAAAATTAATAAGACTTTCAGTTAATGTCAGATTTATGATTGATTATTAATATTGAACCATGTCCTCTATGTTTTATAAAGCCACCAGAAGTTCGGTTCCAGGCCCAGCTCCAGCAGCTTTCCTCGATGGGGTTTGTCGATCGTGAGGCCAACATCCGAGCGCTTACGGCCACAGGGGGCGACGTAACTGCAGCCATCGACAGACTTCTTGCAAGATGACCGCCTTGATTCAACATTTCAGCTCGAATATGATCCTTGCAATCAAAGTTTGGAGGTACTGATTTAATAATATTGATCCCATACTTAGCATCAGAGTCTCCAAATAGCATCAGACGAATACACAGAACCTAACATTGTGTATGAACACATTCGTATGATATAAATCGATTGATAAGAAGTAAATTAAAAGAAAGAGGAATAGAAAAGAAGAGAGCATAAATTCAATCCAAGCAAGACCCCACTGGTAATTTATGTTATGATTCATACACCTCGTTCATATGTGTATATATTTCTCTTATCTTGAAAGAAATATGAATAGATTCCTATAGTTGTGATATACATAGTTACGTCATGATTGGTATTGTAATGATGAATCTCGTTAAATCCGTTTCTGCAAGCTATTGCCTTAAAATACTTTGCTCTGTGCATTTAATTTAATATGTAATGTGTATTTTCAGTGATTGTATAATGTGCCCTTTCAGATTTGTATATCATATAGCGTGACTGATAAAATTAATCTGACATGTTTTATAATGTTACATAGTTTAACAATCCTCAATTATTTATGTGTGTGGGCAAATTGAGAATATGATGAATCAGGGCTTCGCTTCCTCGAGCTGTTTTAAAGTTATATTACATGTAAACTGAAGTACAAACAACTGGAAGATTATGAGCCTAAGGTTTTCCTGACATTTTTTTTTTCGACATAGTTAAATTATATTCTAAACATTTCCTTAAAAACTGTGACAGAAATTTTTTTAACACTTCAATGTATCTCTGCACTGCTTCTCAGCATCCGCATAATGTATTTTCAAGTGATGTAAATTAGATTGTAGAAACCTAAATGGACTTTTTTTCTCAGTCATTTGTAAAGTTGTGCATAATATTACAAAATACTCTTTGGGTCACAGAGAATGCCTGAATATGAAGTCTAGGATTTAATGAGATGGTTTTAATGAATATTCCATGTTTTAGAATATCTTATTACATTTCATTTATACTGTGAAAGAGATAGAGAGAAGGAAACAAATAACAGCAAATTATTGCAGACATGTTAATTCCCTGAGGCATTAGGGAGCTATGAAAGAGAACAGGAGTGCAAGAAGTGATCATAAAAGGATCATTTTTAATTAGGTTTCAAATATAGACAGAGATTTTCTTTCTGTAGGTGTATTTCAGTTGGCATGAGACATGTACTTGATTACAGCTTGCAAGAGAAATGTAAATGATGTCAGTATTCATTCTTATATTATGGTAAGGCAAAGGTTTTTTTAAAACGTGGTATTTCCTGTAGGTTTTTCTGCTAATGGAGTGTTTCAGCTATATCTATATTCTCATCTGGTTTTATGGTATAATTGCTCTTCTTGTATACACACAAGGTTTTCGGTATTTCTATATTTATAAACCAAATCCTCATCCTTATTAGTATTATATTGTACAACATACTTTATCATATATACGGTTTGAGCATCGAGCATGGTCAGAATAGATACAGCATTACATGTACATGTACACTTAGATATTGAATGTTCACGTTATATTGCCCCCCCCCCCCATAATTGCTTTGCTTGTCCTTTACTTTCATTGCAGATTAAGATAACACACAATTTCAATTTAATGTCAGAACTTAAGTCATTTTGTGTTAGTAGTCAAATTTGTTGTAAAATTTTTCCTCTATTAATAGTTTGGAATTATGTTTATCTCAGATCACCTTTATGGGGCTTTATCACACTTGTTTACATGATGTACACCATACACCAGGGCTTGACATTAGCAGTGGCCCGGGGCAACCTAAATTGTGAGTCGGGCAACCAACATTTTTTTAAATCCCACACTTGGTGGCCCGGTCAGGCTACCAAAGTTTTGATAAATTCTAATGTGTCTATTGTTTTAAGGCCACCAGATTTGCAATGCGGGCCACCAAAATTATGAAATTGATGATTTTGTGGACCGATCGGGCCACCAAGAAAAAATGGTAGTGTGGATGGAGCCTTGCATACACACATCTGAAAATGTTTTAAACAAAGAATAGTGGCTGGGCATCTATCTGCCAAGGACAGAATGTATAAAAAGGTCATTATGACATCACCCACCATACACAAATTATAATGTACCTGTATCAGACCTGCCAACCAGTACGTTTTAGCCGTATTTAGTACGTTTTTGCAACCAAAATACGGCAGTACGTTTTTTCTTTGAAAAATATGTTGTTTTTGTTTTTTAAACTAAATCGTAATTTATTGAGAAAAATAATGTCTCTATTTCATAAAACGTGCACAAATATGGTTATTAGATCAATGTAATTTCAGGTAACTTGTTTTTTTTTCAATCATTTTGTTCAAACCAGGGTGAAGATATACACATGTTTTAATGTTTTTTTTTTCATCTGCAAGGGCAGTGCGCATTTTAGCTTGCATGCAGCTTGAGCGCCGCGATGAGCGAGTGCGCCAAGCATTTTATTATGAAATACACTTTTTTGGGGAAAAATACAGTTTTTTTTATCACAGAATACAGTTTTTCATTCCCAGAGGTTGGCAGGTCTGCTGTATACTGTGATCATGCATGCTATTACCCAGTTGACATCATGCATGATATATGTGCTTTGGCACTTCTGATATCATTTGCATACATAGATGTCAGTGGTATTTTATATCATTTTTCCCTCTCATAGTATATCTATGCTGTATTATTAATGGTGGGATTATATTTCATCCTGTCAGCACCAATGATTATGTTTATTGAAAACTCTTATGGATATTCATGGAAGGTAGATAAGATGAGTAATATCTATAGCTGGTTAATTTGGTTTTAGGTTTATAGTCAATATTGATTTGGGGCTATTTGTGTTGTTTACATCATTGATGTTCCTTGCAAAAAATTAAAAATTATTACTGTAAACTTTATTTTCACCTTTTTGCATTTTATGAAAAAATAATAATTTTGTTTTTGGAATCTTAAGTTTTAATCATGGTGTCCTTTTATTTCAAAGAGGAGTTCATACTGAATCCATGGTATTGACTTATGATCATTACATTTTCACTATTTTCACTAGTATTATGGGATGAAATCGTATGCTGTTGTAGTTTCTCCAGCGTTAACATGCATGGTCAAGTTTTAACTCTTTAATTTTGTTTTTTTCAATGGAATCATTCATTATAAAGGATCATGCTATTTGACATGTCCTTGCGAAGTTGATTATTTTAGTAATTAGTCTATGTCTTACACCTATTGATATCATGTATGGTGTTGAAGGCTGGTGTTAATGTTTGGGCCTAAAGATTGGCTCTCAGCCTTAATAAGGACTGGTGTTAGGATTAACACCACTCAGTGTTAAGTTTTGCAGACTGATTCAAAAGCTCATCTCTAATAACCCAAAACCCAACACCGTACAGTGTACTTGAAATCACCAAAAGTTTACTGCAGCCGTAATACTAATTCTGCTTGTATGTCGTTTGACTCTTGTTTATTTTTACCATGCACATTCTCTATTTATCCTCCAATATTCCTTTCATTGTTTACATTATATTGCATTGAGTCCTAGTTTATTAATATGCATCCATTCTTTTTTTTTATTACTACACTAAGTAATTTGATCACATTTTGTAGATTTTTATGAAAATTCCTTCTTGAATTTTGTAAATTCCTTTTGATAACCTTATGTAGTTAAGCATCAAGCAAATCTTGTCATTTGTGTACCGAAAATTTAATGAAGTTGATCTACGCTACGGTACCGGTATTAGAAGTCTGTTCTTTGTTGCATTGTCCAATATTGTTTGTTATTGCATGTATCCGGAGTAGGGGATAGGGGAGGGATTTCAATGATTATTGGTGATATAATGTTTGTATTCCCCATCATTTCTCCACATGACCTATCCATTCTCGCACCACCGTTGGAAAGCCAACTGCTCGTATTTGAGTTCCAACTTGTTATTATTCATTTATACTTGTATTGCTTACATCCACCATAACTTGATCCATCGAGATGCATTGCCATAAAATCAAGTGACTGCTATCTTGGGACAGCTGTATCAGCAGAGTCTCGTAAGTAGTGACTTCCCTACACGCCCCTTTGAGTATATCAAATCCTTTCACTGAGAAGTTAGTATAATACACATTGTCAATAAATCTATCTCATGATGCCTCTCTATTGTGTGCAGGTGACTTAACTCAAAACCATCTTACCTTGCACTTAAATTGTGTTATTAGATTAATATATATTCCTATGGATGTACACAAACTTCATGTTGCTTCTACATTCAGTAGGCCTATCTGTATTACCAGATTGTATGTTTATTTTCTGGATGATCAGTTGTACACATACATCTTTTCCTGCAAAACCAGACTGTTGTCTCTGCATATCTCTCGCAATGTGACCTCACGCATTGTGTCGTTATCAATACTTGTAAATATTGTACATGTATAACATAGGGGTATGAAATTAATGCAGCTGTTCTGCAGTTGCAGAAACTGGTATCTTTTTAAATGAAGAAGGTCATTAGTTCTGTGTGAAATCAATATGCATGAACATCCTGGCTTTAAACAGATGTTGTGTCAAATCCGCTATTTGAAATTAGAATGGATAGATATTGATTATATATGTAGAATACTATTGATATTGAATATGGACCAGGATATAAACACATGTATTGCAGTGATTAACATTGTAATTATAAAAAAAATCTTTGTTTGCATCGTTAGTGCCCATTTCTTATTTCAGTATCATTTGCAAATAATGAAAACTGCATTTCGTAATATCTATAATCTGTATACCTGGTCCTTATAATCATAACAACTAATATATGTATTTATGTATTAGTTTTTGCCATTTATTAAGGAAATGAAAAACGTGTAGACCTTGCTTCAAATTCAATTGAACAGCTATTTCTTACTCTAATTATCGACCCAATCGTTGTTGATGTGAAATTCCTGGTCTGTGTAACAATCTTTTTGTGTATGTTCTATAATTCTCACACCAAATAACAGCAGAGATTAAATGGATAAAAGAATTATCGACACTTCGTGTGAGAGTTTTTGTAATTTCCTCATGTTGATGGATGCATAGGGGTGGAAGTAGTGGTAAAATGAATTGGATTGAAATAGCATGGTTTGTATCGAGAGATGATTAAGCATGGCAGGTTCAGAAAAAAATCTTTATTAGAAGTGCAAAAAGTGGACAGTGATTTTTATGATACCCTACCAAGCCAACCTGTTGTGACGTGGTGAAGTGTTATTTTGCTATATAAACAATAGGAAGTTTAAATATGTTTATGGTTTTGCAATCTGTCGGTGATATTATTTTGGTATGAAAATCTTCAATGGCAAAAGGGTGGATTATACATACAACCTGGTTGTAGAGGGTGGTGTGAAAGGAAATGGAATACCAAATACCTTTAATCATTATCTTTTTAGTCAATCATCATCTTGGATCTTAATTATTAATCACACATGGCATCATCATCGTCATCAACCATCAACATTGATTGATATCATTAATCATCATAATCCACACCACATAATCGTCAACATCACCAATATGACCATCATCACTATCATCAACATAATCATCATCATCACCGTCTTTAAATGTGTGTTCCCCCCCCCCCAAAAAAAAAAAAATGAATGAATGAATGAGTGAACGAATGGATTGACAGATGAATGAATGAATAAACTAAATGAATTTTTTAAAAAGATTAATGTATACTAAAACTAAATGAATTTTTTTTAAGAGTAATAACTGTATACATGTATATAAAAAAACAACAACCTGTAACCACTCACAAATAATTGGAGTCAATAAAATTACGTTTTAAACTTTTATTTCATACAAATAAATGGGCAAAAACAATGCCCTCTCTTTGCTGCTGGTAACATTTGTAAATAAATAAAGCTGCTGCCATTACTTTGAACAAAATTTGTTTCTGCAAAAACTGCTCTTGACTAGGCTGACATTCCTCAATATCCTGGGAAAATGCCTGCATCACTGTAGCTTCACCTATGACATCTGTTCATACACATTGAAAATATGACTCAACCAATATTACAGTACTAGAAGAGTCTACTGGGTATAATGATGGAGCTATTCAAGCTCAAGCCACCAAAGCAGGACTTGTGGTGCAGCCCACGTACATAACTACATACAAACAAATTCAGAGATGTTCTAAAGTCAAAACTAGTATTGCAACTTGTGTGACTGGTTACATGCTCTTCACCTTTCCAGACTAGGAATGCACTTAAGAACCCAGCTTATTAACATGGCTTGTATATCAACTCCTGGGGACAAACTAGTGGGGACAATTTTGTAAAGTTATTCACAAGTTACAAATGACTTTCAAACAACTCCTGACCCATTCTTGGGTGCCAATCATATCAAATTTTAATCAACTGAAGTTGCAGTAAGCTCTTTGTAGATTATAATTCTTGAAAACATTTATCTGAATTTCGCAAAGTTTATAGTCTACGGGTTATAGGAAATTTACGCTCACTATAGGCCTACATGTAAAAGAAGGGAGTACCAGTATTTGATCTCGCACAACTTCCCCAGTCCTGTGTAATAAAAACAAATTTGGTAAGCATGGGCCACTTTCCATGATTTTATGATGGTAACATTGGGCCCAAAGAACAAACTAAGAAAAAGGCTTTAGAAAAAACAACCCAGATGACTAAGAACACTATCCTCTCTTCTGTATTTTGTTGATAAGGTTATAAAAGCTTAAAAGCATATCTCCATGTTTGCACAGATCAAATAAATTTGCTGTAAGCACAGTTAATTTTTTTTATAATCTTAAATAACCAACACAGCATAATGTAATATCAAAATAATTTACAGCATAATATCTTACTATGTGATTTCAAACTATCTATTGCAGTTAAAATCGACTTGGCTGACTTTATAAAAATATAAGATGAAACATAAACAAGAAAAAATATCAATTATAAATTATCTGGTTCCACATTCATACATAAGCTCTTAACACCGACATTCAAGTTACAAATTTGATTCATAAAAATTTCCTTGCCATAATACTCAATGAACTGAAAACTAAAAAGGAAAATAAGTACTTAGTCCATCATAAGATTCAGTTGTGTTTGAATGCAACTTGGGAAATAAAGTAAAAAGTTGTAGTATATGCGCTTTTGATTGGTTGACAATGTGTCCCCAAAATGACAGAATGGATGAGTTTTATGAGTGAAGTCATGACATATCTCTTTTCATACATACAGAGATCTGCAAGGATGATTTACAGGGCTGAATGTGATACAAAACCCTACATATTTCTCCAAGACAAATAGGGCATGATATTAACTAGTTCATTTTTGTCATTGTTATATCAATAATCATCACAAACAAATATTTTAAGAATAAAAAAATGAGATAAGTATCGCCATCCACTGACAAAAGGGAGCAACTCTTATTTGTTTATAAAGTTGACTTTACTTGATTTGGGAAATCTCCTGTATGTTCTACATGATGCGACAGGAACTGGAGTCACATAGCCCCCAATGTGTGAAATATACATGTAGACATTTTAAAAGCAAGTCACTATATACATGTATATTTCCACATAAAGAAATGACACATTTTCCTCATTTACTAAGAAACTCACTCTAGGTACATGTAGTTGCTTCCTTTTGTCAGTGGACGGTAGAGTTCATATAGTCCAAGGCCAACTCTGATCTCTTGTAAGTAATACATTGATAAAAGAGCAAATACCAAGTATATCAGGCCCTTTGCACAAAATCTAAGATTTGAGAATTAAATGAGACAATGCATACTAAAGATATTATTTTTTCTGTCTTTTTATGAAACAATTTACTTCCATGAGCCGAGTTGAAAAAAAAAATGGTTTTGAGACCAGGAAGACAAATAGGAATCAGGATATATGCTTTTGTTCACTCAGATTCTGCAAGAGTGCCCCAGCAAAGTCAACAATAGGTATTGCCAAATTCTAACTTACTTTTATTCTATGCACTTTGACCACAAAACAAAGGAAACTTCAGCACACTCATTTAACTTGAAACCTTCCACCAAACAGTAGTGCAATGTCGGTGTCATGTTTCAAAATACCTGTTTCACAGCATTTCAAGCTTTTGTTCTAAATCATGACATCTTAAAATTTGCATGAACACATCTGTTTTGAGCAACATTGTAAAAGCATTTCTGATTTGAATTTTATTTATTTATTTATTTTTATTATAGATTTTTTTTTTTTTTGGGGGGGGGAGTGTCACTTTAACTTAATGGAAGACAGAATTCACGTTTGTAGGGTCCAAAAATCCAACATGAAAATTGGATCTCCCCTATACATGGTATAAACAAAATACAAATGTACTTCAATCCTCATTCAGGGTGGCTTACAGAAAGTGATTTTCACTGATCATGTACATGCTCAATGTCACATATCCCCATATATGATACACAACTTCCTATTTGTTGACCACTTTTGAGGGGGTGAAATTTCAATTGATTAATAATCATGCAGCAGTATCCAATGATCTCCATGACCATATCTGTGTTTACATTGAAATAGCATTTAATTCAGAGAAATTGCCTAATGTTGGTACACTCCTTGAGGAACTATCTTTGATTTGCATGTTGATGAATTTAATCTTCCAGTTATTATCAGCTCCGGGATCTCTGACAAGTCCAATGTTTTGCTCAAAGAGTCCTATACACGTTCCTGCCTTGTGGATGGTGCCACACACTGCAATCATAACAAGTCCATGTGGCTCACTGCACCCTCGAGTACCCTCTGCGGTCAGGTTTGGATTGAAAACCAATCCTTCTTCCTTCACCAAGCACCCTAATCTCTGGGAGACCAAAGCGGAGCCGTCATATGCGTCCAGGTGACGGTCGGTTCCCCGTAGAACATAAAGTTTCAGGTTTGCGTCATCCAGGAAGTGACTTGGTCCCCATTCATTGTTGCTTTCTTTAGTATGCTGGGGGTGAAGCTGGTTGAGTTGTGTGAAAAACCAAGAAGAAAATTGTACAGCTAGATCCTGACACCATGACGTATCTGTTGGAGTACTGTGTGATGACGAGTCTCTGGATGTTGTCTCTTGTGAAAGACGAAACGTATCTTGGGATGAGTCAGACAGCTCTTGGGATGAAATAGGGCTTTCATCCGTTTCATATTCATCCTTTATGCCACTCTGAGAAATACATTGGTTTAAGAAAACAGTCAGAAATGAGAACACCAAGTTATTCTGTAGATAATGTGAATATACCAGTATTTAAAATGTCTTTTCAAACTGTTCCTGTCTCTAATTTCAAAATATAGACTCCACTTTGAAACAATAGGATAATCAAAAACAAGATTATGACAACGAATGTACCTAAAATTTGTCAAGAGTGATATGATATTGGGTCTTTACATAAAAAAAAGATTACTAGGCCAAACATGTGGTCACTTTAAACAACAGGAGGCGATATCAGAACTTTATACTTGGGACTTGGGTAGAAACAAAATCAAAATATGCTTATTGAAATGTAATAGTTTCATTTCTTAAAAAAAATTGCTGGATAATAATTCTTGTTTGAATAAAAAGAAATCATAACTTTACCACAATATTTTTTAATTCCCATTTCATTATCAGAACTTTCTTAGGGGGTGGACTCCCAGGGGGGGGCACTCGACCAAAAAAGTAGTGGGTATGTGCCGCGGGCGAGACAAAAAACGGGGGCCTTGGAGCGAGCTTATTGTAAAAAGGAGGGTCCTCGGAACGGGCTTCGGAACGACAAATGTTTGTGAAAACGGGGGTCCTTGGAACGGGTCGACTGCGTGTGATTGCGTTTTCATCCCTATGGAACGGGCATACGTGCATGCGGCTATAGCCCGGCGGCACGTGCGCCGGGTGCGCTACCGCAGATGCGATGGTCGGACAGCGCTCTGCGGCTGCTTTTCACCAAAACTGCGGCTCATATAGCAGATCAACACGGCCGGAACGGCGTAACAGAAAATATGCGAAGCCTTGGAGCGGATTTCTTTCTTCTTTTTTTCTCGATAAGAAGAAAATGCTATGCTTTGGAGCGGCTTTCTTTGTTCTTTTTCTCAATAAGACAAAAATGCTATGCATTGGAACGGAAATTTGAGTGTAAAAATGGGGGTCCCCTCCGCGGCACATACCCACTATGCATTATATACTGAGTGCCCCCCCCCCCCCGGGGGTGGACTTATCTATACACAGACAAAATATGATAACACCTGTTAATCTATCCTCACCAAATGATCAGAAGTCTGCCAACACATGAGAACTTTCTGAATAAGCTTGTGTTTGTCTGCACCAGGTGATACAGGAACATGAAGGTCGGCAAGATAACTGAAGATAACATCTCGCTTCACCAGTTTGCGTCGGAGAAGTTGTTCTGCACTGTCACTATACATAGCGATTGCCTTTGTAGCTTCTATCATTGTCATAGAAATTGAGATAAGAAAATGACAATTTGTTAAATTCCATAAAAAATTCTCATTCAGTATTCCTTTTATTAAAGCATCAGCAAATAGCATTCTAAACTCCTTCAATTTCTTTTAACTTGTTTGATGTGAAGGCTTAAGAGTTTAACATACAGTAGAATTGATTATGTAATGCACATGTAAAGAGATAGGCGGATAAGGATGCAGAAAGCAATAATTTTATATTTTTATCATTTCATATTTATTTCAAAGCTTAACAGCAAACAATGTACATGTACATTGTAACTCTGGTGGCATCCTGAGTGAAACCAGTTATGAATCGTAACAAAATGGCCAATCGAGACTGGGGTAGAAGGAGAGAACTTTTGGTTTTTTTTAAGTTCCAGTCTGTGCCTCGATGTCAGGAAACTGCCACTCGTTAGACCTTCATCCATATAATCGCGGTAAGTGCATAATTTCTGTTTTCACAATTCATTTGGAGAAATATTTAGACCATAAATCACGCTAGTCCCGTGAGTATGGTCAAATACACGGTAAGCCCCTGGGCTCCGGCCCGCGCAGCGGGCCGGAGCTCCCTGGGTTAGGTAGGACTATGGTATGCCAATGCTGTACACAGCACACACTTTGAAAAATCATTAAAATGTCACTTTTGTGACCAAAATTACTAATTTCCATACAGTTGCAATTTATTTTTCATTAATAACCAGGGAATATACGAATAATTTTTGTATTCACCAGAGCGCTCAAAAACTTAAATTTTGGGCATATTTTTGTGTACGCCCTCTATTGGTAGAAAGTAATATGGTAAGAAAATTTTCATTTTTTAATCTCTATTTTTAATTAAGAAAAAATAATTTAAAGAATCAAATTTATTTAAGAGCCAAGTTATATGATGAATAGCTGTAATGGACATGATGGAAACAGACAGTGTAAAAAAAATCAAGCATTTGTCCCAAAGAAAGAGAGAAAATAAGCCAAACATTGCTACCCTTATTTTGCAACACATGGAGATGTAACTGAGAACAAGGTTATATCATAACCTTGTTATTGAATGAGTGGCTAGACCTGGGGCTGGGCCCCTGGGATAATGTCGGAAAGTGGAATTTTCATTTGGTTGCTTGAGAAGAATGTGCCTAATTTGCATATTATTTTTGTACAGGTGTTTGGAATTCTCTTGATCGGCCGGATCACTAGATAGGGTTAGGATGATCGATGTATGTACACTCGAAAAATATAATTCTAGTTATTTTCTAATCCTTGTTATGTAATTTACAGATTTAAGGATTTGTTTTCTCGTAATATTGAGTGAAAATAATATATATACTTGTATCTTTTTCATATTGGCTGTTTCAAAGTTTAACAAATCCTTAGCGGAATGATATTTTTTGGGGTGGTTCCGTGACTCCACTGCTTGTTGGCATTTTACGTTAGGTAGATTATTGCACGTCCTGGTTCTGGTGCAGGTCGGACTGCAATCGAAGCAGGCCTGGGAAAGGGCTGATGTAAGTGTCGTTTTATCTTATTTTTGCATAGAATTACAGTAAAATGTAATTAATTTAATAACTAATCGTTTCTATACTATCATGGACAAAATTTTGAGAAAAGAATGACTTGTTTTAAGATTGAATTTAGTCACTTTTACTTTCATGACTTTAGCAAAGCAAGTGTATCTCGGTCAAGTTCAAAGACGAGTTGTAACTTACAAATTATGAGGATATTTACTGGTTTACTTTTTGTGCTAGACATTGTTGGGAATAATGAATATAAGTAATACTTGATATTTGAAAGGTCAGAAATTTAGGATTACTTGTTGAATTGAAGAGAAAGTTTTAGTAGATTATTTAAAAGATAACATAGAGGGCGTTCTATAGTAAACATTGTATTTCAAGATGGCGGCGCCCATGGTAAGGTATGCTTCTAGCTGACCTCGTTATATTATATGATGTGATGATTTCTGATTATGGTTCTGAACTAAGAAGTTAGATCTATGACTTCTTTGCTTACTGAACATACACAGATTGTTTGTAGACTTAAATTACTCTTTTAATTGCAGTATCAGATGAGTAAACTGTAATAGAGAATGGTTGTGTTAAGCTCAATAGACAGAAATATGCAGTTTGACTCCGTTCGATAGAGCTACTTGCTCTATCAAGTACTTGGGTCTTGATCAAAACTTTGGAATTAATGAACATAGTTTTTACTAATTGGATTATCTATTCGTGCAAAAGAAAACATTAGATATTTGTGAGTATATCATTACCAATGATTATCCACACTGAAAGTAGTAGAATTGTTTGAGAAATATAATATTTTTTAAATATTAATTCAGGGAATTCTAAGCAATTTTATCATGAGTTGGAGTTATGATTATCTTATGGTTATGATTGTTGCTTTCTTTAATTATAGCTGGTCCGACTCATTTGATCCTCCTCGAGTCTTGAGATTTCGAATAATGGTAGAAGCTGCTACTCCTTTGTGGTATCCTGGGTGATGTAGGTGGTGTGTAACCACCAGTAGCCTCTGACTTTGGGTAGGCATTAATTACATGGACTCTTCTATTTCTGTGTATAAATGATTCATTTTGATAGAATATCGTGATGTATACAGTGTATGATGCATTCTTATGTCATCTGACTAAATATTAGTAATATGCTTATTACAACTACTAAATAGTTTTTAGATGATAGCTACAACGATAATATTTACAAGCTGTTTTTGAGGAATGCATGTATTTTATCATTTCAGTAAATGATAGAGATGAATACACCCCACTTTCAATATCAATATTTTGCCATGTATTCAATATCTGCAGTCTATTACGTACATTGTGTGATGCAAGTGCTAATGACATGTTTTTGAAATGGTGTTATTGATAATCTTATTTAATTTCTGTCATTGCAGGGTTGTTGTTTTGTTACTCCTTTCATTTTGTTAATTTTGGCAAACCTCAATAAAGTCGAAGAAGCTCAGGTCTGGTGTCCCGTAGCATCTGTAAAGTTTGCTCCGTTACGGTCTTAATTGGCTAACTCAACCCACCCCCCGACAATAACATTACACAGGCTTGAGCACATGGGACCGATTATAAAGAGGCAAGGTGAAAAAATACTTACCTCTCCTGTTTTGAACAACCACAAGTCTGCTTGTTACAGTATTTGCAAGCTGAACAATGTCTTCCTCTGGAATCTTGTCTAAGAGTTTCCGTACCCCGTTCTTTTCTCTTTCAGATAGCATTTTCAATATATTTGATTACGTCGTCCGTGACCGAGACCGAGTCTGCACGTCTGCAGCTGTGCTTGTGTCATCGCACAATTACAAATGCTGCAAGAAATCTAAGCGGCAGGAAGGGGATTCCCCATTCCAAAAATACCATCCCGTGGCGCTGATACTGCTTTTACTCATTTTTTTACGACAAAAACGACATGAGTTTGATTTGTAAAAAAAGTTTGATCGGGGTACCGTGCGTACTAAGCAGCATTAGCGCCCCAATTTTTTTCCTAAACCCAGTCGGGCAAATTAACTTGAGTGGGGTCCATAGCCTGAGCGAAGTCCATGGGTTGATGCCTCAACACAGGCCATGCAGGCTAAACAAAATGCGTGGACAGTCTGACCCCCCCTCACCCCCCCCAAAAAAAAAACCCCCCTTTAAATGTTTATTTTTTATTTCATTTATTTATTCATCATCATCATCACTGATGATGATGATGAATAAATAAATAAAATTAAAAGTAACCCTGACGATAAATAAACATGAACTGACAGAGACATGGCTTATTCATTATGAAAGTGACAAATTATTAATGTTATGTTTCTATCATGGGAACATATAGTAACAACGTAGAAACAAAAGTAACAATATATGATATCAAGTTTGCATGATTTTCTTGTTGCTATGTCTTGCAAATCAGTCATAAAATTTTAGTAATTTAGTAAATTTAGTAATTAGAAGATTAAGACTTGTTATAATAACAAATAGCTAGGCCTACACAATTTCTATAACAAGTTTACCATTAGCCAATCGAATTGAATAATTTCAGTAAAGCTAATGTTATTGCAATTTTTTAAATATTAACAAGTTTAATGAAATATGCTCTGCATCTATTTGATTAGTAAAGAAGACACTATTCAAGCTTGTAAACCTTAGCTTGCCAATCAAAATGTCTTCTTTGCTGTTATCCCTTTGCATCCCAGGTCCTGGAAAGAGGCAGCACCCCCAATAATTTTTTTGACCAATATCACTTGTTTTTGCATGTCAATATTTTTATCGAAATCAACACCCCTCTTCAAAAATGATTCCCAGGCTCCTGCCTTTGTTTTCTCTTCTTTCCCATTCCCCTCCCTCCTAATCATAAAAGAATTTCCTGTCTACTATTAACAAATAGATACTTTTGGGGCTATTTTTTTCTCCTGTCTGACATCTTGCTATACACCTGTCGAATAAAATCTCTTTGAGAAAGAAATTGTGTAACAGGGTCTTGAATCATAGGAATTTTCTATATTTTCTTTGTGAATAGAAATTTCCCGTATAGTGTTCTTACATGCCTCAGCACAAAGGAAGTAAGTCTCAGATTTATTCCACATTAAGTTAACACAGATGTTGTGTAGTTCTTACCCATCCTACATTTTCTCTTTCAGCAGGGAAATTAATTCTCATATTTATTTTTTTAATCCTGTGAGAGGCTGATCCCTGATCATAATAATTACATATAACAGCTAGTCTCCATCAGGTTTGAATAATCATTTTAGTGCACTTTTAATCGATCAACCACTCTCCTCAGCAATGTCCACCCCTATACTCAACACAGAACGCAACAAAACATTTTTCAAGCACTTGGTGATGCAAAGACCTACAGTAGCTCCACAGTCTTTGAATAGTTATGTAACTTTTTTGTGATTTTCACAGGCTTTTCTGTCTTAGCAACCATATCATATTCATTTTCCTTTGAATATTGTGATCTATTTAACCATGTACTCACAAAACCTGTTGATAAAGCCTACGTATAATGGGGCACGGCTCTACATATTATCCATAAGCAGATTTGAAATCCAAGTTTTACAAAGAATAACACAAGGTGAAACATGAAGACATAGATATATATCATTATATTTATTCATAATTTATAAGTACTCTGCAATTTAATGTCATCCCTTTAAACAAAGGAAATAACAAGAGGAGCTAGCACAACAACACATACAATTCAAATATAGTACTAGTGAGAATTAATGGAACTGAACTCCCAAATTTTGGATGTCATTTATTCATCCATGATCGAAGTCAGTATGAATTATGAACATTATGTAAATTTACATATAACGTTACCATGAAATACAAGTATATCAAGTATGAACATATTTAACAGGCATTTTGACAGTAGAATACATTTTTTGCAAGCTGTGTAATAGTGCGCTATCATACATCACCATTAGGATCAGCGGATGCTTGTGGAAAGAGGCACAAACTTTCAATTCTTCATTAAAAAAAAAAATCATATTTCCATCAGATTTTGTTTTTAATACCATTGATCTGATTCTATTAGATCTAAATATTACAAATTACATTTATTTTTCCATCTCATAAATTGCACCACGGAGATATGAATCAGAGAGTTATCTCAGGCTTTTGATGGAGGCATATGATAATAGGATACATTTGAATTTTATTTGCATTTGACTTTTGAATGAATTAAATTTTAAAAATACTTTATTTTTAGCTTTAGCTAAGACAATTACCAACAAAGTATAGATAATAAAGAACTGTAACACAAAATGAGACACATTCTCAATATAATTGCACATAAATATCTTCACAATGATATTATACTATAACATGGAATGATTTCGCAGAATGGTCCATGTGAAATACTGTATGGAAATAGCTGGGCTGTTTAAACCTCACATCTCAAAATTTAGTTTTATTAGGACAGCTAAGAAAGAGATCAGTTTTGTACTTATGACACAAGTAGACACAAATAGCAACCCCCTTTTGTTTCTACAGATTTATCTACAGGAATTAGGATATCTGTCTTCAGACAAGAAAATGTTGCCACCATACAACATTTTCTAAACTGACCTCAATACCTTCTTAATTTTGAGATACAAGGTTTTCACACCTGAGCAATGACATGTGGGCATCTGTTTCAAGCAAGAAAAATGTGCTGGTTCTCTTCATAAAAGGAATAACACCCTTCTGACTCTAAAAAACAAAGTACATGTGCATTTGTTAAAGTTTTCAAATCTAAGGTGGTGCAAAATCTGAAGTTTTAACTATGTGATCTAAAAAACTCTTTTTACAAGTTACAGACTTGAGAGAAGGTCTATATTGAGTACATCCTAATAGAAACAATTTCTACTATACTGGCTGAGTGAACGCTGACACTATAAAACTTGTAAGACTATTACTGGAATTTTCCAGAAAATATGAATAACCTCTTAGTCTATCGCAACAAACTTTTTTTTTACAAATGAATGCTTATTTTTGGAAAATTAGAAATAAACGATACAAAAAAGCGATGAGCCAGCAATGAATGCAGTACAGTATGAATGCAGTATAGTGTGTCCATAATTCATGTATTCATGCTATTCTATTTAGTTTACAGCATTTTTAGCAAATGAATAGAAAACAAAGACTCTTGATACTTATGGTACTGTCACAATCATCACTATATAATTGCCTAATATCTTATGGAGCACTGAATATGTACCACAATACCAAACCATTCTGAATAGCTCCCTGATCCATTAATTATCGAGTAGGAATTCATCGCTTACACAGGATTGACAGGAACCTAGGCTGGTAGCATAAAAATTTTGCCATCAAATGCAAAATGGAAAGGAGCAATCAAGATCAGGCAAAAAGCAGAAAGGGTGTTTAGTATTGTTCGCCAACAAGAAGGTGCAGTTCTAAGAGAGTGGGGGGGGGGGGGTGTTCCAGACTGTTTCGTAATCCAAGGTTCATACATGAAGCTCAAGTGATCCACATCATACCCTTCTTAACCCTAATTCTCCCGGGGGGGGGGGGGGGCAATAATGGCCCCCCCCTCGACAATTTTTGCATTATATCTGCTGCACAAATTTTTTTGACCTCGCCGCTCACTGACTTTTTACTTTCAAGTCACGCGCATATTTTTAGACCAAATTTGTGACGCCCAAGTACGCGGTTACGACATTACGCAACATTATGTAAGTGCATGTCAGACCCCAAATTGCTCATAAACGTGATTTCATGTACAAATCCAATGCAGATTGTGTATTAGCCAAAATTTATAAATGTATCATTATTTCTACTTTTACTGATTAAACTTAATTAATTTTGCCTTGTTATGATCAGAATTAAGTCTGGAACGATTTCCATCGAAAAAACAATTAAAAAACAAAAAGTAAAAAAACAAAGAAATACATAAGAAATTAAAAAAACAATAAAATACATAAGAAATCGGTCTTGGTACCAGGCTTTTTTCATTCACAATTGTTAGGAATGCTATAAAGAATATTTTCACCAAAAAATAGCATTCTAGGAGCTTTATTTAGTGAATCAGAGCAAAAAGTATGATTTCATGAATAAATTAGCATAATTAATTCATATAAAATAAAAATATATGAATTCAGTGAAATTTACCAATGCAAGTGCTTAGATTACATCATTCTCTACCATCATGCAAATTTTTCGCTGTGATCGCGCAATCCGCGGCTGAGATCTCCCCCCCCCCCCCCCCCCCCGGAATGACAAGAATAAAAATACCCTGGGAGATTTAGGGTTAAAACATAATTGATAACCTTAACAAGGTACAATGAAGGGGGAGGCTGTTCAAGACTAACTTCTATAATCTAATATTTGTACGTAAAGCTATGGGTACCAACATCATGTCTTTCTTAGAGCATAATCGATAAACTAGATCAATAGGGAAGGCTGTTTAAGACATAATCTAAGATTCCTGTATTAAGGAGTCATTCCTAACCATGCTAAAATCATGCCTTTCTTAAAGTTTTTTGATATCTTAGAAAACTATGGAGACATTGTTTCAGATTATTTTCCACTGTACATGAATTCTTCCAGTATACGAAGCTGCAACTACTAACATTAAGCCTATCTGAGATCTTGATAAGTTTTGACAAGATGAACAGTAAGGGGTTTGTTCTAGACTCTAGTACAAATGTATAAGACTCCTACATGTAGATGAAGCTATGGGTGCTGACATCATGCCTTTCCTAGAGCCTTCTTGATGTCTTTGACCAGCATGTTACCAATAACCATCTTCTCACAGTTGGAAGTGATTCTAGCCTTTCCCTCGCTCAGGATCTGTACTGTCAATAGGGCTGATGTTCCAGCGGATATTGTCCTTCCAGAAAACCTAGTTTGATAGAGCAGGAGACAGGAAAGATCTCATGTTAATTCAAAGCTTACAATCAGATGTGTAATAGTATACTACCAGGTTTCAATTGTAAATATTGGTAAAAATGGTCCCATGCATAAATACTAGAAATGGTATTGGTAAAAGTAATGATAATGGTCTGATCTTGCAGACTCGACATGCTTTGCTCTTTATGCAGGTTCCCTTGTTTTTCACCATATATTTACACTGTCTTTAACTTCAAATCACTTTATTCTAAAAAATGATTAAGCCATTTCTGATTTATATCATGTTGAGTCTTCTTATAATGTATTGTTGTTTTGTATTATATTTACTTATGAAATATGTAAAATAAAGTCAATTTCAGAAATTAAATTAGTTTATTGAAATACATCATTCGCAGCCAGAGAGAGGCCGAGTTGCAGAATCTTTTACAAAACCAATACAAAAATATAAACATCAGTGACGTAGTCGAGGCTGGTCTTGAGGCCAAATTTGCCAGCCTAGGCCTGGGCCTTGGGGCTGAGTCATGTGTAATAATTGGATTTATATAGCGCTTTTTCCTGAGGATACAAAGCACTGTTGATGGCATAAGACAATTTAAGGTTTATGGTTATATAAGTGTGTTTTGAGATGTTTTTTGAAGAGGTCGAGAGAAGAGAGGTTTCGAAGAGATGGAGGGAGTTTGTTCCACAGACGGGGGGCAAGAGATTGAAAGGAGTTGAAACCGGCCTGTTTTCTGGATTTTGGAATGACATAGGAAGGAGCAGCTGAGGAACGAAGAGAGTATGTAGATCTTTGTTGCTGAAATAATGAAGAAATGTAAGAAGGTAGTGTGGTTGACAGAGATTTATAGGTTTGAACAAGTATTCGATAATGTTTTCTATCAGAAACAGGTAGCCAATGTAGTTCATTTAAAAGAGGGGTAGCATGACACCATTTTGGTTTTTGACAGATTAATCGTGCACATTTGTTCTGAAGGCGTTGAAGTCTTTCAAGGTCTTGTTTACTAATACCCCCAAGCAAGCAACCACCATAGTCGAGCCTGGAGAGCACAAGAGCCCTAACAACATTATGACACGTGTCCTTATCCAGGAAACTTCTAATGCGATTGAGATTATATATTTGCCAGTTGAGTGTACAATGTGCATGGGAGAAAATTTTCTCCAATGAACTTGTGACTCTGAATTCTCAGCCTTGACTACATCCCTGATTAACATGATAATAAATTCAATAACTACATGACGAAAATAGTTATCACATGCAGATATCATGAAAAACAAAAAAATGATTGTCTCTGATTTGATAAGAAAGGATATTAGGAATTGACAAAAATAAAAAACAAGACAACATATAAAATAAAAAGATACTTTAAAATCTTCTATCTTACCTGTATGTGAGTTTACTGGGATCGCTGGCTGGGACGATCTGAACATTGGCTGTCTCACCAACACATCTGATTAATTCTTTCTCTTCTCTATGGCTTGCTTCTATGTCACACTTATCAGAGTGTTCATTCATACCAGTAAGCTTGGCTGTCAAATAAAAACAAAACAATGAATAAAATTTGAAATAACAATAATTGTAATCACAATCATAACAAATAGCATTCACACAGCACTGTTTGACTAATTAACTTATTACAGGCACACTACATATTACATTCGCTTAGCTCCCGGAATTGACAAAATTAAAAACAAGACAAGACAAGAAAGGAGAGTAACAAAAAATTTCACCTGTGGGGTATCCATTTGCTTCACCTGGGTTGAGTGCAGTACAAAGTGGGAAATACTCATGCATCACATAAATGTATTTCCACATTGTTTTATGAAAAAGTGCCTTGGGCCTATCTTAATTGTATCTTTTATGTCACATCACAGGACACAGGAGGTCAAATTTCAAAATGGAACTTTTATGACAATACTCATTTGTTTAAAAAAATACAGCACCTGGGAAGAGAACGTGTTCCTAAGATTGATATCAAAGATATGATGAACTTACATTGTTGTGCAAGGAAGTCTCTCTCACTGAGTTGTGTAGGTTGTAAGAGTTCTCCTATAGGTGCTTTCACTATTACACTGAACTTCCGTGATTCAGTACTGATGGGAAAATAAATGAAAGAATCAATCAAGAAATTAACATATATAAACTTTAATGATACAACACTGATAGAAATAAAACATAAACCCATATTCGGAAATCCAGTTTAACTTAAGCTATGGTCTAAGTCTGTGCTGAATGGGAAACCCAAAATATGAAAACTGTGTTTACAATTTTACATTGTATGTTCTTTGAGTATTGTTCCCCATGATTTACTGGTGAAGGAAATTGTAACTTCAGTTGTTTCAATGAATTTTATGCTCATTTTGCTAGTTCAACCGCTGTGAAATAACAATTATAGTATAGTGCTATTGCTATATATACACATGAGAGAAAATAATAACAAAATACGACTCATAAATCTTTTGAATATTAAAAGAAAAATGAAAATAAGAATATCTTCCTGCCTGCCAAATTGTTGCTTTCACTGTTCCACAAGACTTACCAGATCTCAAAGTTAGCAGGTTGTGTTGTGTCTCTAAAGTCAATACCAAGGATTGCTGTTGTGGATTGACCTACAGAAAGGTTGGTGATTTCAGGAAACTCATGTAACTTCATACCAGCAGCCAACTTGGTCTCACCTTAAAAAAAGCAATCGTTGATTGATGGTGAGTCTTGTATGTTCCATTTATCACATATGTTTGTAGATAAAAGAACAAATGTTGAGCCTATTAATTTGATACAATAATTGATCAAAGAGTTGATTCAACGCATTTGTGGATTGGTATAATCTCTCAGAAGCATTATACATGTGTATCAATCTGGAGTTTTCGCTCCACGCTGCACAATAGAATCAAGAGCATCATAGAAAATGTATTTTCCAATGCCCTTCATGACAGAAAAATAACCCAAGAAGCCTTTGTGGAAAATTGGTGAATCAGAACAGCAGTTTCATCCTGGTCTCTGAGCAAACAATTGATTTGCATTTTTTCGTCAGTTCCGAAACGTAGGACGAAACCACTGTTCTGGTTCACAAATTGTTAACAAAGACTTCCCAGGTGTTCACTGTCATTTTACGGACATTTTCAATACATTTGCTGTGTTCTGGAATCCATTCTGCATCAGGTTCTCCCTACTATCATTGGCCCGTATCCGACCAGCTCTGTGAATAGGTACCATGTTATTAAAATTAGACTGTAAGATTATTGCAACTGGTATCTTTTCATTTGATGGTAGTATATAGAGAAAACCACAAGGCTGAGGACGTAGTATTATCAGTCCTTATTTGAATGGCACAATCATTGAAATAAAAATAATCCAGCTAAGATTTCTTTCTTCATGTACTCAAGGTTGAGTTATGGTGGTAGAAAAGTGGGGGATAGGAAAGAAGAGATCTATTACAGCTGACAAAAAGGTTGGGTAAATTTCCTACAAACATCTACTCACCTATGCTAATGTTTTGTATCTTGGAATTACTGTTGTTAGTGAATGTTACCTCGACAGCCACCATGGTAGTAGAATAGATACAGGTTGTTCTAGGGAATCGGTAGGTAGCTGACAAACCACCACTGTTCACTCGATTTAGAAGCTCAAAGGTCTCCTTAGAAGGGAACATTATTCCACCAGCCTGTATGAAAGATGAAATGCAAGATGGATGAATAGTGATCCTCCTTTGCTAAGACTAGAAAATAACACAAAAAGATACTTTCTATTAAATTCCCATATAGTAAAAGTTTTCATTAAATTTAAGAAGCCAATACTAGTTTGTAAAAAATCCACATTTGAAAGCACTATATTAATATGATTATTGTAAAAAAAATAAATAAATAACACAATTAACAGTACATGGAAAAAAACAATTTTAAACTGGCTCATTATTGAACTAACTACATCTACAAATCAACATGCTGGCTTCTATAACATTTGGACTACACAGGCATCACAAATGTAGATACTATATAACAGGAAAAAAAAAAAAAAAAAGCTGGAGCATCTTGCCCTTAATATAATGGCTGATGGATGCCTTTAATTATTTGTACCATTTTGAAACTATCAGCATTATATTACAATATCTGAAATATCTAAAATATCATCTAAAGCTTTTAAAGAAAATAAAATAATAAAACAAAAAATCTATACATAAACATATGAAAATAAAGTCAAGTTATTCATATGTACACATCCCCCCCCCCCCAACAACTTCAATTTGCTCATTTACTACATTAATATACAAGATGCAACTAAAACATTCCCTTCACAAGCCAAAAAGCCATTTTGTAAATCTACATACAATATCCATTCAATCTCTACCTATCTAAACCATAGATGAATATTTTTTCACAAAGAGAAATATATTGATAGATACATGTGTAATCAAATACGTTTATTCACATAGTTCTCCTTTCTACAAGATTGTCAGTAATTTATTGCCATGTTTTCATGATTTCTTGATGAGCATTTTGCTACTTTTTTCTATATGATTTAAGTCTCTATTGACTTATTACTAACTACATTAATTTGAAAATCAACAAAAGCATTTTGCATATGGAATAATCCATTTGTAAAATGAAACTTCACTGCGTAATCTTTACATGAAATCTGATCACACAAAAATAATTCATGACTTCTTTGAGTATTTGGGATAGGATGGCATGGTAAGGCCCCTTGCATCATAATGGTGAACTCATTTAATTTGATCCATCAAAAGTTTTGTAATATGCATACATGTTATGCTAGTCACAAATACCTTTACGATCTCATAACATTTATTGCTATGTATAAAAATCCTTCGTACAGTGATCGTAAAGGTATTTGTGACAATAGCATGAATAACAAAGTTAACATGTAAAGGAATATATAGGATAGATTTTGAAAGGAACATGTTTATGTATAAAAGCTATGATGTTGAAAATGTGGAATACAGAGAAAATGTGCCATCAGCTCAAAATGCCATTACATGACATTCCACAGGCATCCCTCTTCTCACATTTCAACTATATGTCACCATCACCACTACCACTCCCACCACCTCCACCACCACCACCACCACCAACCAATGTTTCCTGTTTCAATTTTCACCAGTTGTAAAGTAACCCATTGTTAATTCCATTATTGCTTATTACCCACTTGTGGGATGTGTAAAAATGATGAAAAAATATGACAGTCATGACTTGCGCTTGATCTGGATCAACCTCAGTCATTGATCCCTTTTGGAAATACATGTTATAATCAATATCAATCCAAAATGTGCAGAAATAAGAATGGATAGGAGCATTGTATAAAAAGGATTGATAGTACTTACTGAATTAAACTTTGTGAAAGGTTATAAACATGTTTATGAAGTATGTGTGTACATCTACCACGATGCTGATTAATCTACTATATAAACCCAATTCTAGAGGGAGTGTCTGCTTTAATATATACATTTTCTTTTGAAGAATGTGACAGCTCATGGTCCAATTTTCATAATACTTTTCTCAATAACAAATAATACAATCCTATCTCTTGGCCAATAAAATATCACCATTTTACAAGCTTGTAACTTGTAATTGATAGCAAGTTTCATGAAAAGAGGTCCACTTGCTGCTCCTTTTCATGAAATATTTATAGGACAATGTATCCGATGTGGGATAGTAAAAACTTCTCTTTTACCAAAAACATGTATAATGTTTAAATATATCCTTGAAATCAATCAATCTGCAATAAAATTTTCGAAATTTTGATTCAATTTGATTTGATAGATCAAACAGACTTGATGTTTTGTTACATGGAAAAAAGTCCATATAGACTATACACTCCAAGCCTAGTATAATGCTAGCTACAGTACAAGTCAATGAATGTAAGAGCATGGCACACTGTAAAACCAGTCCATTTTGCAGGCATGAAATGTATACAACTTTTGAAACATCAGTCAGAACCTCAAGTTCTATTCCACAAAATGATAAAATTTCTAGTGATTTTACATGAATTTCAAGTGAAAATTGGTCTTTACGCAATCAAGTGGTTTGTTTTCAGATGATGAATTACCCCCAACTGTCTGAATGTCTCACCAAATTTGACATTATACAGTCTCTCAGTGAATTGTTTTGAAGGTTGATCATTTTTTATTTGTCCATGAATTTCATCCTGCAAAACTTCTAGGTAACAGTAAACCTTAACCCTTTATCAACTTCTACCCATGACTGCAAATGAATGAATTTAAGAAGCACACGATGCAGGGATTTTGATTAGTAAGCACTCTTTGATAATTTTCAAGGATTATAATGTTACCTTAGCACTCTGTGACATCTGTTCTGAGCTCTGGTACATAAAACATGGAGGAATTAGAAACTTAGGATGTGACAGGGAAAACTTTTAACTGGTTGGCTTGAAGGGCTCTTCACAAGAACTAATTAAGACAAGTAAGTCAAATACCCCCACCCCCTCTAAAAAAAGTCATTTCTATAAATCTTTATAATTTGAATAAACCATTTATAATTTGAAAAGTTCTAAAGTGAATAACAAAATTATTTTGAAAGTTATTGGTCAAGTTCTAAAAACCTTTTAAGGAATTTTGAATCTTATAATCAATGTAAGCAAGAGTTAGAAATAACTTGTTATTAAAGGAAACCTGCTTCATATATTAGAGAAAGCTGGTAGCAATATGCATTTGATGTTGACCAACCGAGTAAATAGTATTCCACATGGGAATTTCAAGATAGAATAGGCAGGGCTTTTTATGATCAAATTTACATTCATTTAAGATTAAGAACTATTATCACTGGAATATCATAAAATTTACACTCATTTAGAATCAAACTTATAAAATCTTAGTGAGCATAATTGCAGAGAGCCCTTTCAGCCTGAGTATGTACATGTAGTAAATCAGTAGCACAACAAAGGAAAATAGCATTGTTAAGTGTTAAAATTTACTGAAGATGTGACATCATGCAGTTTAAAAATGATAATCATAGATTAGGAATAAACAGTATCAAAGTACAGTTAGATAACAAAAACACATGCATGGAGAGGATATATGTAAATTCTACTATTACTGAAATTTTAGATTTATCTATTCATTTTTCAGGAAATATGGTATTAATCTGGAAAATCTCAAAGAAATAAACATTTCAAATGGAATTCTATGTATGTAAACATAATGATAAAAGAATAATAACAATAATTTTAGAACATTTGCAGAATGAATTAAGTCTGAATATATTCAATATAAAAACATTGTTAAAGCAATATTTATGAGAAAGATATTTTGTGCTTCTTAAAAAAATATATTTCATTAATAAGAATTTAGCAAGTCTAATATGAATAAATGTTTATCATTAGATTTTCTTATCTTGATGAGGCCTATAGAATACCAAACTAAATTTTGATTTACTTGCAATAGTACATCTCAAGTTATAGATCATTAGACAAAAAGTTGATTCTATATGACCTTTAGTTGATCAAAAGAGATGCTTAAGTTTTTAAAATACACTTTTAAAAACTATTGCGAGGGTGAAGAGTGTCTCTTAGGGGGTGGGGAAAAATAGAGTGTTTATTTTAAGAATGTAAGAAAACAATTTTTCTTAGAATACTGAATAGAATTACTATTGAAAAGTGTTAGAGCTGCATGCATACATTTATGGAAAGAGAAATACATTTAAAGATGTTACAAGTACAGAAAACTTACTATTTGTTGAAATGATCGAAATTTCCAGTTTGTGTTTTTAGTGATTACGATTTAGCAGACAAGCTTCATCCACTTATATTGACTTCCTGAAGCTTAGATCGAGGCTCAGTAACACAAAAGTAGTAATCAATTGCACAATAGCAATGGCCAATGAAATTCATAGTTTCATGCATAATTGTTCACCAAACCCGCTATCAACCAATTAGAACCTTTGTTTGAAACTTGTAATCAATTGCAAATGTTTGCATTACTGGGGCCAGAGGCATGGTAGGAGATTTCATGTGTTCTTACCAGAGGTTTGTCACTGAGTGATAGTCCTTGAAGATCTTTGGCTAGGGTTGGTGTTAGAATGCTGGTGGGGCCAGCAGGAGTTACTGGCTGGGACGATTCTCCTGATGGACCAACTGGAGAAAGATAAAACATGAAACAGGTGGACTGTCTGGAGGATCAAAGAGAACCTTGGACTGATCTATAAAATAATATTCAATTGATTTTTTGAAACCAGCAGAAACCTTTTATCATTTACACTTATTACAATATTGAATTATTGGATGAATTTGAAGCAATAAAGAGAAAATGTGAAACTATTGGAATAATTTTTAAGAAATAGTAACAAAATACGAAATGATGGGACTGTCTCCGTAAATACATGATAACCTCCAACGAGGGGTCAGCATTATGATTCTTTATGATTCAATTCAATTCAATTTTATTTTCCACATATTGAGTAAAAAACATGCAATATAATTACAATTGAATACATACATAGATAATAAACAATACAAATATAAAAAGTTACAATATATTACATAAAAAAGACATAAAATAATCAAAATGTGGAGGGGATTGACAAAGGCCATATTGATCTATCAAGGTCAATCCCCAATGAAAGAAATAAATGGAATACACAAATTACATATGGATAAAAAAAAGAAAAAGATACTAGACCTCAAAACCCCAGACAAAGCAAGAGAAAGTAAAATACGAATAAAGGGGGAGAGGCAAATATAAAACTACATTAAGGAGTAAGAAGGTAAAATTTATATTTCCGTTTGAAAGACAGGAGTGTGGGGGAATGTTTGAGTTCATTTGATAAAGAATTCCAAAGTTTGGGTCCGACATATTGAATAGTGTTTCGTGAAAATGTGTATTTGAAATTTGGAATAAAGAGATCATTCGCTTGTCTGGTTAGACGACCAGTAAGTGATTTATTTTGTACAAAACATTTATTAAGAAAGTTTGGCAAGAGATTATTGTAATAAGAATACATAAATATAGCAGTTTGTTGATTATTAATTTGATCTATAGTGAGTATTTTATATTTGGCAAAAAATGGTGCTGTATGTGTACGAGGGTTAGAGTTTGTGATAATTCTTATTGCACGTTTTTGAAGTATTCTGATGCTTGCAATAAACACCACAGTTAGAAATAATGCCTCTACCTTGTAAATGAATACTATATTGCAAACTAATGTTGAGTGTGCAAACCTATGATTCAAAAGTTAAATCAAAATACTGTAATAATTGATAATAGGCAAAAATTACAATTCAATATAATTTAAATTCTATTCACAGCATTATATTGTGCACAAGCATGTCAGTTTCTCCGTCAGTGCGATTACCGTCTAATAGATTTTAATGCAATTATGGTCAAATGTGTGTTTGGCAAATAAAGATCTATAATCAATTATCTAAATCACTGAATAAAATGAGGGAAGAGACTTACAATCATCAAAATCTAAAAGTTGCATTGTTGATTCAGCTTTCTGTTTACCACTCTTCTCCTCCTTCACTTTAGATTTTTGTGGTGTTTTCTATAAATAAAATGCACAAAAAATAAATACACTCATTAATGAGCTAAGACATGCAATAAGCATCAGTATAAGCATATAAAGGTAATATACTAATTTTCTTGTCTCTTTCCTGCCTTCTATAGAACTTTACTGGGTTAAAACATAATTTGACTTTATATTCACATTGACGTTCAACAAGTTCGAGGCAACAAGCACGCAAAGAAAAATATAGCTACCAGAAATTTTGATAATTTATGTCATTAATTACAATAACTAGAAAATTCACTAAAGGTGATTAATACCACTACCATGTGCCGTTACCATGTCAATGCAGTTTCCGAAACAATTTTGAAAATGGGCCTTGCATGTCTTTACCCAAACCCAATGTTTGTGCTAAATTTCATGAGCACTGGTGGGTGTTTCATAAAGCTGTTAAGAGCAACTTAAAGAACTGGTGAACCTTTCTTACACGCTAAATAATCACCAATGAACATTTAAAGGAGAATGAAACCCTTGAAACCAGCTGAATCCATATCAAAGAGAAAAATCAAAGAAACATATTGTTGAAAGTTTGAGGAAGATTGAATGAATAATAAGAAAGTTATGAGCATTTGAATAGTGAGATCACTAATGCCATGTAGATCCTCCCATTGGCAATGCGACCAAGATCTGTGATGTCACACACGTACAACTCCCTCATTGCTTTAGTACTTATTTCACTTATATTCTCACTTTTATAGAATCTATCACAAGGTGAGGTGTTCTCTTTATGAGAGGACAAGTACAGAGGTTTCACAACATTATATCATTGATGAATCGTTTGTCATATGATTAGAAAGAGCAAAAAGAGATGTTTTGGGGTATATTTTCAGTGTCCAAAAGGGGAGAGTTGTTCATCTGTGATATCATACATGTAGATCTCGGTTGCGTTGCCAATGGGAGGATCTCCATAGCATTAGTGATCCCGACATTCAAATGCTCATAACTCTTCTATTGCTAGTCCTATTTTACTCAAACTTTTGTTGATCTTATTCTTTGATTTTTCTGCTTTCACAAAAGCTAACTTGCTCCAAGAGTTTCATTCTCCTTTAATGTCAATATCATTTACCACACAAGGCAAATGCAATTTTGTGTCTCGCCCACTTATGAAAATAACCAGAAATATCGTGATTTGCGAGGGCAAGCAACAGAATTGTATCAAAACTTCATTGTGAAATGACTGGGATGGAATTACACTTGTCATAAGAGCCTTGCACGTAAACTTTAATGATGACCTGAAAATGACCTTTGAATTTACCATGTGACCTCCGACTGCAGCATAACATGCAGGTCACCTAAGTACATCTACCATCCAAGTTTTGTTAAAAAGTGACTTACGGTTGCGGAGTTAGGTGTCATAAGAGAGTCTTGCATGTAACCTTTAACATTGACCTGAAAATGACCTTTGACCTTACCATGTGACCTCTGACTGCAGCATAACATGCGCGTCCCCCTAGTCCATCTACCATCCAAGTTTGGTTGAAAAGAGACTTACGGTTGCGGAGTTAGGTGTCATAAGAGAGTCTTGCATGTAAACTTTAACATTGACCTGAAAATAACCTTTGACCTTACCATGTGACCTCAGACTGCAGCATAACATGCAGGTCCCCCAAGTCCATCTACCATCCCAGTTTGGTTGAAAAGCGACTTCCGGTTGAGAAGTTAGGTGTCATAAGAGTCTTGCATGTAAACTTTAACATTGACCTGAAAATGACCTTTGACCTTATCATGTGACCTCCGACTGCAGCATAACATGCAGGTCCCCCAAGTCCATCTACCATCCAAGTGTGGTTGAAAAGTGACTTACAGTAGCGGAGTTAGGTGTCATAAGAGAGTCTTGCATGTAAACTTTAACCTGAAAATGACCTTTGACCTTTAAATGATGATTAAAACATAGTCATCCTCGATCCTTTCGTTGGTCATCGTAAGTTGCCATCTTGTATGACGTCATCATCCTTACAGACGTATTTACCAGTCGCCATTATATTGCGATTCGTGCCGCTGCTTTGCGCTTGTCTTGTTCGGAACTTGTCGCTCGCATTGATTGGCCAGGACATCGAGAATTCTAATCGGAAAGCCTTGATAAAAGCACAACTCAATGAACGTAGGGGGAAATATCTCTCACTCGGTCGATCGACATGCATCGCAATCGAGAGAGAAAGGGGGGAAAAGGAGAACTTTCAGTTTTTAATACACAGAAAACAGGAAAAGTCGGAAATACTGTAAGACAGATAGCACGGGAAAAGCCGGAATTCTGTATAAAGACGGAAAAGTGGCATCCCTGATGCTGTAACCATGGCAATACGATTTCTGACACATGTCAAAAATGTGTCTTGCATATCCTTACCTCAACATCATAAATAATTACCTTTTTGACTGGTTTGATCTCTTCTTTACTCTCTGAGTCACTCTCTTCACTTGAGGATTCTTCAGACGATTCTGATGAGCTCTTCTCTGAATCTTCCACAGATGACGCATTCTCACTATCGTCTTCCATATCACTCTCTTCCTCTTCACTGCTTTCGTCTTTGTCATCATCGGAACCAGACTCGCTCTCTGAATCTGAGCCTGATTCACTACCTTCTGTTAAAATGCAATAAAACTATGTATTATTAACTGTATCTAATTATTACATAATAATGTGCTTTAAACATTTCATTTCTTGTTGAAATGAATACTGCGTAGAATACATTCACTCAATTACAAGGATTTTAAGAATTGAGGTCATTCATTACTACTAAAAGCTGTGGTTTAACTCTGTATAGCCAACTGTGCTAGAAAACATAAACAGAGAAGATTCAATATGACAGCACATTTGGTGCTCTCTTCATCTTTTTGTACATTTTTGGCTTCCCTTAATTTTAGCACAGAGTTAGACTGTGGTCTCAATTGTACTGGACTTCATAATATGGGTCAGAATCTTAAATGAAAGCACATTAGATGTGATCTCTCACCCGATGATGTTTCATCATCGTCGTCATCATCTTCTTCCTCACTTTCCTCAGAGCTGGAATAGAATGACTTGGCTTTGCTCTTCTTCTTACTCATTGATCTCTTCTCCTTCTCACTGGTCCATGGTAGCACTTCCTGTAAAAGAGAATACAAATAGAATTGGCTGGGGTGCATTGACTACATAAACACCTAACACCAGATGAATGTTTTCATAACAGCATAACAGTTGTTATGATTTGATCACTGTACCACTGCTACAGGAACCTGTGTTTCTCACAACTTGTTTGAGACAAATGCTGATGAAAATCCCCCCAGGTAACCGCTCTGCCTCCCCAATAACTTTTTAAGTATGTTAAGTTTCACATATAATATTTAGGCAATAAATCATCACAATGCATTGTAATAAATAGTTCCTTACCATCAAAATGAAATCATACACACTTCAATATTTATTTCTTGCACGCCATGATTTTTTTTAAATACTTTAATCAAATAATTTCAGAAAAAAAAAAAAAATTGATTAATTTTTTTAAACAAAGCACTCTTTTCTCAAAATTAGGTAATTAAATAGCAACTTATCAATGGAGTATTTCAAACATAGAAACAAAAATAATCTAGGTTACTATTTCATCAGTTCAACCCAGCATCTTCTAATCTTCTGTTTAATGAAGAATAAAACCTTCTTATTTTGAACTGAAATGTAAAATAGGAGTATTTGCTACAAGTTTCAAGAAAGAAAACACATCCGTAATAGAAATACACATAAATGCTGAGGGATAATATAAACTGTAGACAGACATACCTCTACAACTCTAACACTTGGATCTGGGGCCTCTTCTGGGAAGTCAGGGAGCTCAATGTATCCTACAGCCTTTGAATTGATCATGTGAGATAGAGAGCCTAGCTGGAACTGGTCCCGATCTTATATAAACAAGGCCATATAAAAAATGAATGAATCTTTGACTTGCTGGGTATTAACAAGCAGATGATGGAAGGAAAAACTATGTGCACTTTCATTTCCGAGCCATTTTCGTGTTTGAAGTTGATGAATTTTAACCCGTTCGTTACCTGCAAAATATGGTTTATCAATCAAGTTTTGTTCTAATTCTTCTCTATTCTTTCATATACTGTACACGTATTCATTTACATCTAATTTGTTGACAATCTTCACTCAATTCTTACATTTTTGATACTGCAAGATGAAAAATCAAAAGAAATATTTTAAGTGAAATGAACTGACTAGAATGCGATAACATGACATTCAAAACACGCATCTGAATTCTATCCATCAATGTAGCATATGAAATTGGATTATCATCATTATCATCATCCTCATCATTACAATTAATATTAAAATCATTACGACTATTTCCATTACCTTTGAAGACAGACTCAATGACAGGAGCGGGTTTCGTGGCTAGGATGATCTTTTTAGCATGTTTAGAGAATGTTGTTGTCTTATCACCAGGGAGGAGGAGATGTCGGAAGAAACGGGCGCGGTCCCGGATGTCATAGTTCTGATCGTACTTGGACAAGTTGAGTACATACTGGAGTAGGAGTTTGGTCTATGAGGTGAGGAGAATGTATTATCAAACTCATTTTCATCGTAATCATCATCATAATGATTAAAATCATAATCATTGTTGCCCTTACAATCCTTATAACAATCACCATAATCATCATCAACATCATCACCATACTCATCCTCGTCGTCATCATCATTGTCACCATACTCATCCTCGTCGTCATCATCATTGTCATCATTACCATCATTGTCATCATCATAATCATAATCATCTTTTATAACTCCCCTTGTCATGTATTAAGACTTTGTGCATTCAATCATACTTCAAGTTGGTCTAAAGATAATACATAATTATCACCTTTTGATAGAAGCTGTAAGCAATACTGAGCAAATATTGTGAAAGCAGATATCAAACTTGGCTTACCAAATCATTAATGACTTGTGCAAGAGTAAATAATTGACCAATTGGATTGCTTAATAGAGGCTAAAACTTTCACAAAGAAATGCACCTGTTTTGAGTTGGTCAGGTAGAGTTTAGCTGCCAGATTTAGAATCTGAAGTTTGACGATATCTTCCTCATTGATGAATCCTTTGGCCATCTTACGGAGAACATCTGGAGCCATCTTAGGTACACTGTCAGAATACTCTCCTATCAGCCATAGAATACTAGCCCTAGCCATGGGTACCTGTATAAAAGGGAAAGACATCAGCTTTTTACGTACAGTAATAGATTTGATATCACGTTGCTGTTATGGTCAATTGTAAACCTTAATTGTGTTGTCGAGCAGCTGAATCACCGAAGGACATATCTTGCAATGTTTCATTTAATACAAATTATGGTGTTGAGATTTGTTGGTGTTCTCATGGCATTATAATAGTCCTAGATTAATCTATACAAAACTTTTATGGAGTGCAAGTTGCTCATTCATTAAGATTCCAAACTAATTCAACCTTGTAGAGAAAGGTTGTCCAAAACGTAATTCTATTAGGAAATAAGATGACGATGGCAATATTATTATACAGTGATGAAAGTGAACATGAAAATGACAATATCAGTATACAGTGAATATTGAGTAATTAAGGAATGTGGAACCTACTAATCCATGTAAGTGTGGATCTAATCAATTTACTCATCTGGAGGTTTCCCAGGTTTGATTATGAGAATACCACCCAATGTCGCCAGCAAACATTCCCTGATAATCTGCACAAATTGTACATTTATCACTTTTTAAAGGAGCTTTTAACTAACCGTGATGGCATCCGCTAGTTTGGTCATGTGACGTATGATCTCCTTATGTCCAGTCGGGTTCATCTGAAGGAGTTTACGAATCACTACCACACTCTCTGCTACTACAGCCTCTGTTGATACAAGCATATAGAGTAAGTGGATGAAGCAATTGTACCAATTGAACACGGTTCAGCATATATTTGATAGTTTAAAACCAGGCGCGTAGCCAGGGGGGGGGGCGGTTGCCCCCCAAAAAACGTCCCCAAAAAGAAAAAAGAAGGGAAAAAAGATAGGAGAATAGGAACAGCGAAGGGAGGAAAGGTAGCTTTGTGGGTTTTTCTTTTTATACTTTATTTTTTTCTCAAAAAAGAAACTCCGTGACTCTTGCTCTAAATTTATATATATGAATTTTGCTTCCGTGCTGCGCGCGGTTAAATGACAATATTGCAGTTCTCCTTTGTTTCCCTCACCCTTTCTCTAACCCTGTTTTTCCACCTCAGCTATATGTGTTTCTTGCCAGTTAAAGTTCAAATGTATACATTAGGGCATGGAATTAGAGTAAGGTTAGGCCTAAGTATATGAATTTATCTTTTTTTTTAAATTGATCGCGCAACTTCTGGTCGGGTCGGCTCCGGGCGGGTAAAATCTTTATCTCAATTTCTGCTGTCACCTCCATATAGGCAACTTTTCCCGCTTTTCAGCTCATTACTAAACAACCATAATTTGGGGGCAAACAGGTTTCTAATTTAAAAAGAGGAAGGTATGAAATTTGTGTTGTATTAAATAAAAAAAAGTACAATGTTTTTTTATCAAATTCTATTCAACTTCATGTCATTTCCCTGCACATTCATCTCCTGCCCTGTTTTGCACCCTCAGTTTGAAATTTTGAATGACACTTAAGTTTATCATTCAAAATGAAGCGCATCAGGATAAGTGAAAGAAATTATACATCATCCTGTTTTATATAATTTCAATAATCACAGAAGTTTCAACTTTTTGCGCACTATTTTCCTTGTAATGAAGTTCAATAATCTTAGAAAATTAATTGAATTAGAGCTGATGGGGGTATTAGAGATATCTGCATTTGATGAAACGTCCGCCCTTTGAAATTTCAGAGTTTCATTGCTCTGCGCGGGGAGGAATATCTTCCTCCCGGCAAATATCCTTCTTCTCCTCTGTTTTGCGAGTTAAGATATGCACTGTCGCTAAATTGTTTGTAATCAAATCTGATCTTTCCAAGGGAAGTATTCAATATAACTTAGAAAATAACCTTTTCTCTGGACCATTTTCTTTGCAAAAAAAATTTAAACGCTTTAGCTTCCGCACTTCGCGCGGGGTTAATATTATTTTAATTTCCTCCATTTCATCCCTTTTTTGTTCGTTTTACAATCACTTTTGAAAATAAGGTTCAAAATCACAATATAGTCAAATGAATTGGAGCTGATATAGGTACTAGAGACAAGGGAGGCGGCTCCTTTTTATTTTAATTTATGAAACACCGAAAGCTTCGCTCGGGAGGGGGAAACTCCCCCTCCCTGCACCCACCCCCTAGGGAGCGCGCTTCGCGCGCTCTGTAAGTGTTGGCACGCTTTGCGTGCATTTACCGCCCCCTCCAAAATGAAATCCTGGCTGCGCGGTTGTTTAAAACAACATCTAATGTTCAATGTAAATGATTTTTTCCACGACACACTAGTTCAATTTTGAAAGTCAGTTGCCTCTTGATCTAAAGACTTTGGGATGTAGATATTTGAACACATAACTGTCCTGCTATTACAAAAAAGAATCTTGTGTGATAAACTGGATCAGTCACTTTAATATACTAGTGAACTCTACATATCTCTCAGCACGATTAATGTTTTTTAATTCATTACTTTAATTAATGGCTGCACGATGTGATGACAATTAGGCTGTTATGAATGATGTATCACTATGTAGCTGACTTCACACTTAATGTTCCAGTTGTGCATATAAAGTTGTGCGTAACTTTACAATCAGCTTTATGAAACACCATCCAAGGCCCAAGAAAAAGGTCATGAAAATTTAAATCCTAAAAAATGCCCCCTCTCCTATGATTTGCATGTGTTTTATTATGTTGTCCATAGCTGAAGAAAGTGGTAGATTAACATTTCTATATACCAATAACATAATGTTATACTTTGTGATAAGCAAATAATCTAATTCAATAATGTGCAGCACTAGTCTTATATCTTAAACTTTTTAAAGATGCTCAAACTTTTAAGTACATTGGACCCACTTAGACAAGGCAAGTAATTGTGCAAACAGATTAATATATTGTCAATTAAACAACAGAAACAGTGAGTTGTTAATGTCATGTGATGAAGTATGGGCCAACCATGCCTTGGTATCCAAGATCTGATACAATATTTCATACCTATGCCCTCACTGGTATTCACTATTATCTTATAACTCACCGTCTCTGTTTGACATGAGTCCCATAAGTCCATTCATGCATGACTCAGTCACCTCTTCTATGTTACTTGCACATCTTCCTATGGCCTGGATAGTAGCTGCCACAAACTCCTTGTCAGAACTGGTCACATATGTCTATAGATTTGAAACACATTTGAAATAAAGAGATCGCAAACTTGAAAGAAAGAATGGATGAATATGTTCTTCACGTTTACATCTTATACTCAGCAGAATCAATGCTACAATAGAAGAAAGGTGCAATTATCAGCTTCTTTGAAAGTTTTTGATGAATATTTGCGTGGTAGTGTATTCTAGGTGCTAATTATTAATTTCAATAGATATTGTAACAGAGAGAGATTTGGACAGTCATTCAGGATCTCGCCCCCACAATGGGCCTTTTCAAACAAGAATCTTGAATCATCATTGTAATGATGATTGCAATGCATCTTTAGAATCATAGTACCATTCACACGTTCACTCGAAAATTGTGATTTGAATTTGAATTCCTGAGTGAAGGTGGTATTGTGTCCTTGGTGACTCGTCAATCAAAGCACTGCATTGATAATACGAGTGCATGACAATTGTATTATCTACGGAAGTGCTTGAAAGGTCACGTAAGCTCCACCCCCAAAAGATGTTTTGGAGTTCAACCCTTTCAGACATAAAATTTGTACTATAATTTGAGTGAAACTTAACTGGAATTCACCTCTGGAGTAGAATTTGAATTCAAATTCGTGATAATAATAATAATTAATATCATTTATATAGCCAAGGCTCGACATTAGCGGTGGCCCGGTGGCCCGGGGCCACCAAAAATTCACCTCGGGCAACCATTATTGATAAAATGTTAAGTTTTGGTGGCCCGAATCGGGCAACCAATAATTTTCAAAGTAGCGCAATTTTTCTCCCAATTTTGCACGCATAATTTATCAACTTTCTACAGCTCAAATTGCAAGCCCGTCATGCGCCCTTTTTGTTGATCTACACACAAATACACACACACAAAGTTTGCATATTAGGCCTACAGCTATAGCATACAGTAGCTATTATCCAGCCAGCCGCGCCGGCCAGCTGGCGTGAGCTTTGCATGAAGCCACTGCATACAGCTGTGCTCTAGATCTAGCTCAGCCCATTCAGACTCAGGGAGCTGCGATAAAAAATGTTGCTGCTGAGAAATCTTCCACAGAACTTTGAAAATCTAAGTCAAAGTCACCTTTTACACCAATGAAATGCAATTCTACAGTCTATATTACGAAAATCTGGTGTACCCTGATTATTTGCAAGTATTAAGAAGAGGAATTATGACCTCTCTTTTGACTCAAAAAGACCGATTTCCACATGAATTAATACACATAAAAACACATAGGCAAGTACATCACAGTCCCACGTGTGCATTTGTATGTATGTTGATACTTGGTTTCTTTCGAAGCTGTGTATTTTCTAGCCTTAAACAGACAGACAGTTTATTTCTTTCTTGTTTATAAATGACTTCTTAAACCACTCTTGAGAAAGTAAATACTTTGGGAAGGCATTTCATTGATATGAAATGTGATTTTTTTTCCAACATTTCGGCAAATATAGGGAAGGACTTTTCTCACACTTATTCCAGATATAGTTTTTGCCGTTTTTTTTTTTTTTTTTTTCTTTTTTTTTTGACAGTGGTTAAACCATTTATACCCCTTCCCATTGAATATGCCTGATTAAAAAATATGTTTCTACTGAAAATAAAATAATACAAACTAAAGGATATAAAAGTAGAAATGTGCCATTCGTTTTATTAATTTTTCTTTCATTTTCTTTTCTTTTTTCTCTCTAATTTTTTTCTTTTTTTCCCTGTTCTTTGTTTTTTTCTTTCTTCATTTTCTTTCTTTTGTTTTATTTCACTAATTTCTTTTATTATTAATTTTTTCTTTTTGTTATATACTTTTTGAAAATTATTTTCGTTTGTTTCCCCCTTTTATGCATTGTTCTAATTTTGCAGCATATTTTTCTGTGATTTTCTCCTTCTATAATATGCTGCAAAAGAGAAAACAGAAATAAACTGGATTTGGGGCATGCATAATCTAGGTTTTAGGATTCAAAGAGGAAGGAAGGAAAAAACATTGTTTTGTACATCTATCTGAGTTTGCTATGCACTATTTATTTACTTTACCATTACTCTATACAGAGATTTAAAAAAAAAGTCCACACAACCTGCGAACAATACAATTCATTTATTCACTTTCAATCATTTCATTTTTACGACGATAGAAACAATTATCAATTAGCAAAGTAAATAACAGCAAACAAGGTTTACATACAAGAAGTATAAAGTGAAAGTAACTTAGTGGTAGTGGCTGCAGAATTAATATTTCAGAAGTTTGTTTTATTCATTTTTAATGTTTTTCTTTATATTTTTCGGGCCACCAAACTTTAATATCGGGCCACCAAAAAAAATTATTTGATGGTTATGGTGGCCCGAACGGGCCACCACCAAAAATAGTTAATGTGGAGCCTTGATATAGCGCTTATCACAAAGAATGTCTCTAAGCGCTTAAGGAAAATAAATAGAAAGACAAGAAATTTCAGCTAAAATTGAATTATACATGTTGACAGTTGAAAGTAGACAGTTGAAGCTGCATATGCTAAGGACGATCTATTTAACGAAAAGGTGAGTTTTTAACATAGATTTGAATTTGTCAGTTGAGTCTGATTGTGATTAGCGTTTGTGATTCTAGTTTGGTTTCACACGTGCTAAAACTTTGTCATTAGAATTATTTTTCACTGGAATAACCATTCATATTACGATTTTGGTATCGTGTGAAAGGGCAGGTTATGTAATGGATCTTTCACAATGAGATTACCCTCAAATCAGTTCTTGCAAGCAAAATTTTCTCTTTTAAAAACAATTCCTAAAGGAATATTCTTCCCTTTAAAAAGAAATCATAGATTCTTTCTGATTCTATTAGAAAACATGCTCAGGTTCGGACAGGGTATCACATGAAAAAAATCTTGTCATTGTAACATAAAATATATAATCCTTTACAGTTGAGATAAAAGGTCTCATTAACCTAGTAACAATATCATTGAGGTAGGGTCGACATTGTTTGTGTATTAATTGGTGTACGAGGTATTTTAGAAGTTTGTATTATTAAACCACTGACATATCAAAGCCTGTACAACATGTGATTTTTCTCTTGCATTTCTAACACATTTTTTGAAACCTGTCAACCTATTGTAGGTGAACAAGACTGATCACTTAGCCATTGTTATTCAGGTAGTCACTCATTTGGCATTCATGGTGAGAATCTTATAGAAGAGGTAACATAAATTTCCACATACCTGGAATTCCCTAAGTATAGTTGAAATACTTGTTCCGCTGGCGATGTTGGTCATGATCTCCAGTTTGAGGAGACGGATATGGGTTGCATCACTTGAACGAACAAAGAAACTCTTAAGGAATGGCTCAAACATGCCCCTCCGGTTGGCACTCATTGTGGCTACATTGCTCAATACGACAGTTTGCACTTCCCTATGAAGGCAAAAATAAAAGAATATATATTCACCATAATGAACAAAAATATTGCTTAACTTCTGTAGTTAGGTGACTGAAGTAATTGAGCTTCATTTTTCTCATATCATAACATGGACGCAAGCCAATGAAACCAACAACAAAACATTAATACTGAAAATTGTTTCTAATTCTACTTTTTTAATTAGAGAAGTAATGTATCAAAATGTCTTAAAGAAAATAAACTGATTAGTTTTGAAATAACTTCAAAAGCAAAAAAAAATGAAATAAATTGAATTTTCACATAAAGCTAGAAGGCAAATAAGATTTCCACTAATCTTAACAATCTTAATCTTAACTGCCTCTCGCAGTCTCGCCTGCATTACGCAATTTAATATTGCAGCAGTGCTGACTTTGAAAACTAATGAATAATTATTCACGAAAGGAAACATTCTTATGATAACAAAATACTATGTTCATTAGCCCAAAATGACCTTTGACCTTGATCATGTGACCTAAGACTTGAGCAAAACAATCAGTGATACTTAATTACCCTTATGTCCATGTTTCATGAACAAGACCCATAAATTTTTAAGTTATGATGGCATTTCAACAAATACCGCCATCATAGCCACAGTTCATTGACCTTAAATGACTAAGGCAGGATGTTCAGTAATACTTGATTACCTTTATGTCTAAGTTTCATGAACAAGGTCTATATGCTTTATAAATTACGATGACATTAAAAAACTGAACTAGTTCATTCAAAGGCATATATGCTTTTGAATTTGAGTTTTCCTGATGAACAACCTTTCATTACTTGAATTTGTAACATATAAGCACACGAAACTATACCTGTGGCTTCTGAGAAGTCTGACCAATGGCTTAGCAATGATCCCAACTTCATTCTTAGGGGCAATGTGGTGATACAGCTGAGCTACTGCCATAACAACCTGTACAGGTGAGAAAGAATAGGCTAATTGGTGATTTTTACAAATAATAACACCTTAGATGCTAAAAGGAATGTATTTGCAATCAATTACAAAAATGAATTGCAAATTTGCTTATAATGGATCTGTTTGAGAAAAGTATATCGGTATGTTCTGTTGCACTTAATATTATAATTATTATTATTTGATTTCCCAATTTCACGCTAGAATTAAATTAATAAATGTTGAAGATACATAACAATTAGACATGAATCAAATAATGATTTCCAGAGTACAAACATGATTGACTGCAAGAGAAGGAGAAATCAAACTTAATTACCTTAGTGATCAATTGCAAATTTCTACTTCATTGCAAGGTATATAATTGAGTGTGGGACCCACAACTGATTTGAGATTGATTCTAAGTTTTTTTTTTTGCAATGCCTTTTGACAGAATCACAGCAGATGATAACTTGATGGGAAAGAGTTGTTTCTTATAATGATGCAAAACAGGGTGATTCCATGAAATATGTATGTTCTACCTCCCTATACATGGCACTTTCTGAAATTATTTTGATTGATTGCATTTATTCTTTCTCATTTCAAATACAACAAAAATTTACAATATAAAACAATAAAAATAAAACATACATAAATGAAAAAAGAGAACCCACTGGAAAGCGCAGTTTGTAAATGTGGGTTCCCTGAAAATGAATAATTTATTAAAATATATCTTTATACAATGAAATTCAAATCGTAAATTAACAAGAATATACAAATTCAGTTAGTAATGGGGTCAAGCTTTTGTTGGCCATTTTCTAGTTCATATGACAAGTTGTAATGCCCTCACATTATCACAACCTGAGAAATTAAACGAAGTGAAGAAAGAATGGAGAAAACTGGGAGTCAGTCATACAAATAGTTGATTTTATGGAATTGCCAACTAGCTTTACCGAAGCATTTCTGCTCTGGAGGAGTGGTTTGACACTGCGTAGGAGCAATCTGTGATCAGTATCCATGATGTAAGGCTTCTTGATCTCTTCTTCTTCCTTTCCTTCTTTATCTTCATCTTCATCTTCACTGTGCTCCGAGCCATAGAAAGATCGCTCTGCTTCCTCTTGTATCATATCCTACAAGATCGAAAAATGAGAATTACTTGTTATACATCTTCAGCACTACATTTTTTATCATGCCCAGACAAACTCCACCCCCTCCCCCACTCACTCTTCTCCTGCAATTCAAGTATCAATCACTATCCAGGTAACATGTTGTACTTTGCAATAACTAACTAAATAAAATATGTTCATTTTGAAATAATCTTGGAGGAACTTGGGTAACATTTGAATTAGCAGTCTGTGTATTTATAATTGTTCGAAATTGAGAGGACATTATGCATTACAGTACAGGTATTTCTTTTTAAGAAGTTTTGGGGCTACTTTTTTCACAACATTCTGCTTTACTCTGCATTATTGGATAAGCTTTAACATTACAGCGAAAGGGGATTTTCCAGGGCATTTTTTTTTTCCAAGACTATTTTTCGCAATTCATGGGCAAATTCGCCCTGAGCCCCCTGTGTAACTTTTCCCGTGTCTACTTACAGCTTTGTTGGGGTCTAGAAACTGTGTCCTGGAGTATCTAGTCAGCATGTTGATGATGATGACCTGACCCCACTCTTCAACATCAATAAGAAGGTTGCAGAGCTTGCGGAAGTTCTTATGGATCAGGTCAATTCGCTCTGGACACACCTCTTCAAATGCCATGACCGTGCTTCCAGCAACCAGCTAGAAATTCCCAAAGAGAACAATAGTATAAGGATTATAACTGGCAATGGAGACATTGCAGTAGTTTCATTCAATAAACTATACAAGTTTTAGGATCTGAAAATGAGAAAAGCATGCACCTTCCAACATTGAGGACTATTTAAGAAATAGGCAGAAATTACGAAGAAAATAGTTTGAAATAGGATATTCCTATTAAAACAGCAGGCCTGTAAAACAGAGATCTTACAAATTTGAGACACTAAGATCATTGTAGGTGACATGCACCCATTCCTTTTCTCTTTCTCTTTCCTATTGGTATTTCAATCAAACTCTCAGATTCTTACTCAATGGCAAATAATGGTATCAGCTAATTGGTTTGTAATAAGTATAACTCACTGTAGTCTTGTCAGCCAGGAGTTTCTCAATGACTTCTACGAGTTGATCCTTCTGTTCGGGATCCATGCTGATGAAACAAATAAAGGGAAGAATGAATTCATGATAACAACAGCAAGTGTTATATGCAATATCAATCACACAAATAATACCTGGGCCCTGTCTTACAAAGAGTTACAATTGATCCAATCAATCTCAAGTATATGGCAATCCATCAATGTCATAATTTTTTCTTTTCGAAATTTGCTCAATGTCCTTTGAAAACAAAGAGAAGCATACTGAATTCTCAAGAAAACAGTGAATGTATGAATATATGAACTAGAAAATATATATTGAACAAACATGTATTTTAGATGTTGACGTTGCTGGCTTTCCATAGCTGTGATTGACTGGATCAATCGCAACTCTTTGTAAGACAGGCCCCTGATCATCTGAATTTAATGATGATGATAATGGCAATGGTGAAATCCCAACATGTCATATTCTATCACATATTTTCAAGCTTTGAACATCATAAAAATCAATTGTAATGAACACATCTTTATACTAAAAGCATCCTACAAATGGTATTATTATTATTATCATTATTGACATTGATACTTACTTGTAAAGCTTTGGAATGGCATGAGCGGCAGTTTTGCGGACATACGGTGACATGTCATTGACACTCTCCTTGATTGCTAGCATCATGATGGGTACAATCATATGAACACGAATACTTGAGAGAACACGAAGGGCTGATGCTCTGATCAACTGGTTAGGATCCTAGGCAGGAAAAAAAATATGCAAGAAAAATGCTGTTGGAATAATTATGACAAGTGTCACATCCTTTTCCCTCAGAAATTCTTGAATACATTTGTCTAACTTCCGTTGCAAGTGAATACAAATATTCATGATCAACCAATATACAGACATCAAGATATTGAATCTACATGTAGCGATTCTGTCCATTCACTTCATGATCTCGTGGATAATTCTCATACACTGTAAACAAATCACCCTTGTTACAAGTAATTTTTTTATTGTAATACATGTACCTCCCAGGTAATATTTCATGAACCACCACCTTGTTTGTTATTTTCACTTCAAAACTTGCTCTGAGCCAATCAGATGCAAGATTTTCTACAGTTTTTAACCATCTCTATTAAAGTGATAAATGCAAGCAAATTTATTATTTCTTCTTTTTTTTATTTAGGGGCTTTTTTTCACAATCTCCTGAAATATGCAACATTTGATATGCTTCAACATTTCGGTGAATGGGGATTTCTATAGGCTCTTTTTCATTTTCTAGAGCTCTTTTGATCCTTTCAGGGGAAGAGTTTCCCCAAGCTCCGATTTAATTTTTTCCGTGGAAAAATCTCTGACAAGAGGCTCATGAAAGACATCCCTCTCTTTCCCCATGTGTCTTACCTTGAGTCCTTTCTGGAATGTACTAATAGATAGCAAAGCCAGGTCTTGTTGTTCCTCGGCATATCGAACCAAGTAAACATAAACCAACTTCTTGATCTGATGAGAGAAAGAAAGAAAGAAAGAGATTTCCGAGATGGAGGGAAAATGTAATAAAGTGAGAGGGAGTGAGATTGTGGATAAGGACGTCATTACAGAGAGAAAGGAGAGAGGCAGTGAAAGAAAAGTGGTGAGGAAAGAGGGAGGATAAAAAGGAGGAGGTAGTCGGGAGGAGAAAAATAGGGGATGTAGATTAACTGATCTTCATATTAGTCTCATATTTTTACACATTATACAGTACACTGTTCTACAGTCCAATCAAGTCAAGATTAAAGATGTATTACGAACAGAAACCCCCAAAACAAATTGATATTTTGGCAGATATAGAAAGGCTTTTTCAAAGAGTATAATATGATCACCAATCAAATCAAGCATATATATACAGTATGTCAGCACTGTTCAAATAAACTGATCATGGCCATGGACTTTACACTCACCTCTATATTTTTAGAGACCACATTTTTAACCACAGCTGCAAAGAGATCAGATGCATCTTTACCTTTGGCTATCATCTGCAAATTCAAATAAAATATGAGCTTTAGTCAAGTAATCTACTCGAAGCTGCATACGTTCACTAAACAAAAATGGCATTCTGTAATTTCATAATGTTTTTCATCTTTTTAAATAATGGTGGCTTGACCATCACTTATTTCAAACCTCACATGTATTTCAAATTACTACCAACCATATGATTTATCTACAAAGAACATACACATTATCTAATTTCTAGAATAATTGATCTATCTACCTATTACAAGAATTGTTACAAGTATTTTATCAATATATCAATGGACCCTTAGCATTTAATTTGCCAATTAATGTTGTTTCTCAAAAGTTTGAATTATAAACTTTTCTTTGGTTTCCGGTTTTTTCTCTCCTTGGTTGTTTTACTACATGAAGTTTAATGATAAAATTCAATAGGTAATAATTGGGGGGGGGGGCATTTTGTTCCATAACATGTTATTACATCTCTAGCAACTTTTTAGCAAGAAAAATAGTATTAGTTCTTTCCAAAAATCATAAATTAAACACAGACAACTCTATCGATCCATGATTTAAAAAACAGTGACTGAAATTCTCTAAAGCTTCATGCCAGGACCAAGTTTCCTGTATTCCTCTATAAGAGAGGAAGTAGAAAGTCCTACAACTTTACTACAGACATTTGTCATCATGGGATGATACCCTGAATCAGGCATTAAATTCTACTGCTTTAATACAATGTACATGTATATAAGGTATTCTTAAGTACAGCAATAACTAAACAAGTGGAATGCCTCTGGCGGTCTCACCTGCACCACGCGATTCAATATAGCAGCAGTGCTGACTTTGAAAACTACATGTACTATAAAATAATTATTCACAAAAAACACCATTCATATAATGATACAATACTACATTCATTTACATTTGACCTTGATCATGTGAACTAAAACTTGTCAGTGATACTTGATTACCCCTATATCCACATTTTATACACTATATCTATAAACTTTAAAAGTTTTAGTTATGACAGCAATCAAATAATTACCTCTAAAATTGCCAAAGTTCAATGCAGCCTCAATGACCTTAAATGACCTTTGACTTTGGTCATGTGACCTGAAACTCGCATGAGATGTTCAGTGATACTTGACTCTTATGTCCAAGTTTTATTAACTCGATCAATATACTAACAGAGTTATGATGGTAATTCAACAAATATACCCCCAACATGGCCAATGTCCATTGACCTTTGACCTTGTTCATGTGACCTGAAACTCGCACAAGATGTTCAGTGATACTTGGTTACTCTTACATGTATGTCCACGTTTTATAAACTAGACCAATACACTTACAGAGATACAATGGTAATTCAACAAATACCCCCAACATGGCCAAAGTTCATTGACCTTACATGACCTTTGAACTTGATCATGTGACCTGAAACTAGCACAGGATCTTCAGTGATACTTGATTACTCTTATGTCCAAGTTTTATGAACTAGACCAATATACTTTCAAAGTTATGATAGTAATTCAACAAATACCCCCCATTTGGCCAAAGTTCATTGACCCTAAATGACCTTTGACCTTAATCATGTGACCTGAAACTTGCACAGGATGTTCAATGATACCTGATTACTATTATGTGAATGTCCAAGTTTCATGAATCAGATCCATAAACTTCTAAAGTTATGATGGTAATTCAACAGATACCCCCAATTTGGCCAAAGTTCATTGACCCTAAATGACCTTTGACCTTGGTCATGTGACTTGAAACTCATGCAGGATGTTCAGTAATACTTGATTAACCTTATGGCCAAGTTTCATGAACTAGGTCCATATCCTTTCTAAGTTATGCTGTCATTTCAAAAACTTAACCTTCGGTTAAGATTTGGTGTTGACGACGCCGTCGGAAAAGCCGCGCCTATAGTCTCACTCTGCTATGCAGGTGAGACAAAAACAGATTTCATATTTGATGCTGCGAATCTACATACATGTACATGTGTCAAAATACGAGATTCAAATATCATCTAAGAAACACAATTTTCAAGTCACCACAAATGAAAATTAAAATGACTTGGATCTCGTTTATCTGACCAAGTTGATACCTACATGTATGTACAATTCATTAGGAAATCAAATTGATTGATACTGCCCTGAGCCCCTGTGTAATATTTTCAAATCAATCTTAACTATGGTCAAAGAAAGGAACATGTCCACTTAAAAAAAAAAAATACTTAGTTCTCTGAATTTATACATGATCAGTGTCTTTATGAATTAGCTGGATTTCTTTTTATGCAGCTGCATCTCTTAGCTTGATAGTGGTGGTAATTTTTACCTGACTGCTGAGAAAGCATGAATGCTTGTAAGCAAGCAACCAGAGGATCGACGGCTTAAGGTCCTCTCAGAGGGACCTGGTAATGAGGATAAATGCCTTACCAAAGGGCACTAGCATACCTAGTGGAAATCGAACCCAGGTCACCGTAATCCGAAACCCCCTAACTGACTGAGCTTTCACTCCTTCTCGAATTATAACACAGAAGGCTTGCCATAAAGTGAGATTGAATGGATCAATCATAATTCCTTGTGAGAAGTGGACCTGCTATAAACTTCTTGTAACATGTTATCCCATGGATTCGCACATTGACGGAATAAACAAAGATCAATATCTACATGTACTTACACCGATAATGCGTTTCATAGCTTCCAACTTCAACCCATCTTTATTCCCATCCAGCATTGCTTTAAGATCTTCATGCCTGAAAAAAAAGGACAATAAAGAGAAATACTATTAGATCTACAACAGTGCGCGACACTGGCACTGGTCCAACGGTCCGAGACCGGTAAAAATTGCTGTCGGGCCAGTAACTTTACAGAAAAAGCCAGATTTACTGGTCCGACATAACCAGTAAGATTATATCTAACCGATACAAAATATTTTCTTCTCTTTTGTAAACTATAAAAATGGCTCTGGCGCCTCAAAAAATGGCTCTCATGAATTATGTTGAGCGTGTGTACTGTTTTTTTTTTTTGGGGGGGTAACAATAAGCAATAAAAGACTGCAAAATAAACTCAAGTCTTTTTTATATTTTTCTTTATTTTTGGGGACCAGTAAATTTTAGGTTCAGTCCAGTAAAAAAATTGAAACAAGTGGAATGCCTCTGGCCGTCTCACCTGCATCACGCGATTCAATATAGCAGCAGTGCTGATTTTGAAAACTACTATAACTCGCACAAGATGTTCAGTGATACTTGGTTACTCTTATTTCCACGTTTTATGAACTAGACCAATACACTTATAGAGATATGATGGCAATTCAACAAATACCCCCAACGTGGCCAAAGTTCTTTGACCTTACATGACCTTTGACCTTGATCATGTGACCTGAAACTCGCACAGGATGTTCAGTGATACTTGATTACTATTATGTCCAAGTTTTATGAACTAGACCAACACACTTTCAAATTTATGGCTGTAATTCAACAAATACCCCAATTTGGCCAAAGTTCATTGACCCTAAATGACCTTTGACCTTGATCATGTGACCTGAAACTTGCACAGGATGTTCAGTAATACTTGATTACTATTATGTCCAAGTTTCATGAATCAGATCCATAAACATTCAAAGTTATGATGGTAATTCAACAGATACCCCCAATTCGGCCAAAGTTCATTGACCCTAAATGACCTTTGACCTTGGTCATGTGACGTGAAACTCATGCAGGATGTTCAGTGATACTTGATTAACCTTATGTATAAGTTTCATGAACTAGGTCCATATATTTTCTAAGTTATGATGACATTTCAAAAACTTAACCTTAGGTAAAGATTTTGATGTTGATTCCCCCAACATGGTCTAAGTTCATTGACCCTAAATGACCTTTGACCTTGGTCATGTGACATGAAACTCAGGCAGGATGTTCAGTAATACTTGATTAATCTTATGGCCAAGTTTCATGAACTAGGTCCATATACTTTCTAAGTTATGCTGTCATTTCAAAAACTTAACCTCAGGTTAAGATTTGGTGTTGACGCCGCCGTCGCCGCCGCCGCCGCCGTCGCCGCCGCCGTCGGAAAAGCGGCGCCTATAGTCTCACTCTGCTATGCAGGTGAGACAAAAATGGGTATGTACTGGTCCGACATGATCAGGGCAGACCAGTAGAAAAAAAAGGGTTAGTGTGGAGCCCTGTATACATTGCACATGTTCCTGAATTATGCAGCAATTCAGTTATTAACATTAAACAAAACTTTAGGAGGAAATCCCTTGATGTTCACCTATAAAAATTTCAATCATCTGGGTGATTATAATGAGACTGTTAACCATGCGCATGTATGGTACATAGCTACATGTAGTGTACAGTGTATGGCAGTACATGTTTTGCAAAGTCTCTCATCTAAATTGTAAATGACAAATTACAATAAAATGTTGAAATCTCGTTTGTTTAAATGCTTTAAAATTGCTTAGTTGGCTTATCATTCGTAAGGCTAATTATCCCTGGCCTTTCTCTCTCCCTCTCTGCATCCTCTGACTCCACTTGATTGCCCTGATCCTTCAAATTCATGCCATTCGGCTGGATCTAACTCCTATTCCTAAGCCCCCTCTAGCTCTGCTCCTGACCTGACTGACCAAAGTGCACTACCGGTATGTACATTATACTAATCTAGAGTCTAGAACTGAAGATCTCTTACCAGAGCTGAGGAAAAGATACATGTAAAAAAATCAAACCAGGGCCTATTTGTAGCCTAATATTTAAACTAAGGTCAACATTTCAAGCAAATTAGGGATTCCTTTAAATGCAAATAAATTTGTTATGACTGACATTTAATACATCTCGTAAACTTTTCTGTCTCCTGCTGTTTAAAGGGATGGTCCAGGCTGGAGATATTTACATGTATATCTCAATAAATATAGTAAAATTCACAAAGCAATATGCTGAAAATAATCGGATAACAATTAACAAAGTTATTGAATTTTAAATATTTGCATTATTCCGGTGAAACAGTTCTAAGCATGTCTTTATGAATATTCATTGGGTGGACTGATGATGTCATATCCCACTTATTCTTTTGTATTTTATTATATGAAATCAGGTTTAGTCAAAATTTGATTTACAACTGATTAAGTGCATTATAGTTATTTATTGCCGCAACTTATTTCATCATAAGGGAGACACATCATTTACAAATGTATGAAAAAATGAAACATTTATGATTTCATGTAAAAACATAAGAAAAAGGACGTGGGGGTGTGACATCATCAGCCCAACTAATGAATATTCATTACAATGTGCATATAACTGTTTTCACAAAATAATGATAAACTTTAAAATTCAATAACTTCGTTATAATCCGTTTTTCATGAAATTTTCAGCATTTTGCTCTGTGAATTTACTCTATTTATTTAGATATAAATATTTTCAGCCCGGATCATCCCTTTTATTCATCTTGTTTGGGTCAACATTTACAACAAATCAAGAAGCAAATTCACAGGTAGCGTAGGCCTACTGTAGGACTTTAGACGGAGAAATCAAATTGATAATTGCTCCACCTGACTTACATTCCAGTTAATATAATCTTGCTAAAATTGCAATGTAATTAGATCTCTAGACTTGAGGCAACTGAACATCTAGACAAAAGATTCAGTCTCGCTTTGGTCGGTTTTCCGCTGGACTAGGTCTACGTCTTTCTCTAATTCTACACCTCCTCAAGAGACCGAAGTCCATCTTCGTCCACTATTTTAGTATTACGCCTCATTTTAGCTTTACATTTGGACAGAACATTTTAAAACATGATTAATTTTAAAGTTGATACCATATATATCGTACTACAGTAACTAGCATGGACTTATCTCCACAATGATTTAAAGTATGATGTAGCTAGTAGTTTTAGTAGAGAATGAACAGATTAATTACAAATTATTACAAATACATCATGAATATGTTTCTTAATTGCACATTTTCTGACTATATAGACTAGATCTAGTGGCTAGTAATAACAAGATCCACACAATGACTATAAATATGCCTACATACACGTCTATACAGCATCATTCATACATCATTACATGGTCATGGCTCAGCTCACACGTACCCCACTCGACTCGCTCCGTCTGATCTACACACAAAAATATCTTGTCGTGGCAAAATCTATACCGGTACCGGTAAATCTAGGTTCTTACTTCTTGTAATCCGTGGCAAAAAACCCTCCACTTGCTGGATCAGCCGCTATATCTGCCTCCCCTGATCCAGTCGAAGGAGTCTTTTCATTAGCATACGACCTGGATGAGTCCGCAGCCATTTTCTCGTAGTCCTGCACAAAGAATGACATTAATAAAATTGCATTAATGGGGTTTCTGGCCTGAAGAGCGAGAGCGAATGTTGGACGAATAACGCTACGGGGACCGGGGCCGCGCCGCTGATCATATCAGTGTGCACAGTGCTGCAGCAGCTCGGGGGTACGGTTAACACTCTACCGTACTGCACAGGTTCACCGTCCGCGCCCCACCAAACCATTAACATATGGGAGCTCTGACACTGCCAGGTGTCATGGGCTTTTGTAGTTGTAGCTGCAGGGAGTTGAAATTATCTCACAAAATCCGGGCACGAAATACATCATACCAGGCACACAAAGTCACAATATGTTACAAAAAAAGACAATTTATACATCGTCATTTGATACATGTACAAAGTATTAGTACTTCAGAAAAAAGAACGATTTTCAAAAACAAAATTATTAGCTTATTATTATTTATTTACTTCTATGTTTTATACAAAAAAGCCTGTATGAACATAATGATAATGAACAATAATAAACGGATTAATGTTTTTTACCCAACGTTGCATGCTGGATCCACTGGGTGCGATGGTTACTTGAAATAGGCCTATAACTGATATGACGATTAATGCCGGATTGATAAAAATCTGACTAAAATAAACCCATAGGAAATGACCATCCGGCATCCAGACTCCTTGCTTTATTGTGGTGGTATATGAGCCTCTGCCAACCAACTGGAGCGCTCTGTGGTATTAGAGCCACTCTCTTTTTATGATAGATCTCTTTTCTATTCAAGGATCCATGCATGTCATTAAGTGATTACCAAACTGCACTCATATATGTTTTTGCGTGTATGTCGGCCGATGTAGGCCTAGGTTGGCCGGAGTAAAATCAATATTTGCGCTGAGTCGATGTAATTGATTTTCTTCTTATCTACAGTATATATCCCGATGACCATCGACGTCGGTGCATGGTATCTCTGGAGAGGTATATATTGTAGACTATCATTGACTCTATGATAATATCAATCGACATATCAATTATTTTTTTTATACTATATTGTTCTTTTATTTTCAGCTACATGTTAGAAAATACATCACTTTCAGACCAAGGATCAGCGGCAACCCCCCCCCCCCCCAAACACACAAACACACACAAAAACTGAAAATGGTCCGGAAAAGGGTCCTCCACTGAGAAATTGAGGATTATTTGTCAAACATAAAAGTAAACCTTAGAAAAAAGTGCTCAAACGAATATATCAATTTGAAGAATCTTCCAATAATTTAGATAGAAATCGACCCTTTGATACTGAACGTCGGGACATCAAAATGCATGCGGGCAACCCCCGCCCCCTCCAAAAAAAAAAAGAGAGAAAGAGAATATAGAGACTGAAGGAAATTAGGAGCTACAGGGAGGGGAAATGCATTAAGAGGGAAAATAAACGGTAACGGGGGGGGGGGGGGGGTGGTGGTGGTGAAGAGAGATGAAGAGGGGAAGAAGATTGGTCCTGGAACCCACCCCCCCCCCGGCCCCGCATGAAAAAGGGAAAGAAATTTAAAAATGATGGTCTCGGGGTCGAACTTAATTAATGGAATCGTCTCCACGTTACTGGCTCACCATCCCAGTTGGCAAAAAATGGAGAAGGATATAAAAAAAGAAATGGAAGAAAGAAATAAGAGAAAATTGCAAGGGAAAACTATTGGGCCTTATCATAATAGGGCCGGAAGAACAACTAAGGGGGGAAATATCGATCTCCCCCCCCCCAAAAAAAAAAAAAAATGTGAATCTGGAAGTATGGGGGTGACCCCTCGAGTAGGCGAAATGGCGCTATGAAGTGGAAGGAAACAGTATAAAAAAGGAAGAAAATAATGATCTTGTGGGTGTTTCATAAAGCTGTTCGTAAAGTTACGCACAACTTTACGCACGACTGGAACATGATAGGTGCTAAGTGAGCTATATACATGTACTAGGTCGGGATAGTGTGGCACAAGAAAGGTCACCAGTCGTGCGTAAAGTCTTGCGTAACTTTACGAACAGCTTTATGAAACACCCACCAGGGATAAATGGTATTTGAATTGGCATGGGCAGGGGCGGATCCAGCCTTTGCCAATAGGGGGCCCGAAATTTTGTTTCAGCCATATTTTCCCCGATCGGCCGCTCGAAGATGATTTTTTTAAATTTCTTTGAAGGGGTAGTCCTAATAGTCACTTCTTAGCTTTATTCTTATATAAATCAACATATTAAATATATAATATCATAATCCTTATTTATATGATGCGAGCGCAAAGCGCAAGCAAATTTTTTTGGAAATTTTATGCATTTTTTCCTAAAATTTGAACATTCTGGGCAATGTTTGTTATCTGAAATGATGTGTATGGAACTAAATAATTACTACGAACGCGAATCGCGAGCAGAAATGAACTGATGGAAAAGGTTCCTGTTATAAAGACTGCTTGCAGTTAGCCATGAAGACGTTACATATTTCAACAATCAAATAATGCGAACACTTTCACCTAAAGAATGGAAATTCTAAGCACTTTTTGTAACGTAAACAGAATAGGTATATAACGATTGATGTAATTTCGAGATTTAGTCCTACTGAACGAGACATTCTATTCATATTTTGTAAATCATATGAAAAGGATGAGTAATTGGGGATCTTCCTTACATTAATAATGCGAGCGGAAAGCGCGAGCAGAAAATTTTTAAGTACGTTTTGAACTGATCGAAAAGTTAACTGTTAAGGATTGCTTGCACTTAGCCATGAACACGATATATTTCACCAATCAAATAATGCGAGCGCGAAGCGCGAGCTGAAAAATTTTGACCATTTTTACATAAAGAATGGAAAATTTCAATCAATTTTTGTAATCGTGAACAGGATAGCTATATAAATAAACAATTTATCTGAATAAACATGCGCGGGCGTGTTTCAGATTTCTACCCAGAATCTAGGCATTCTAAATACATCTTTTATCATGAAAATCAAAGCGAGCGTGAGCTAAACTATTTGATATTCCTATCTGGAAAAGGAGTCAATTACAGCTTTATATTTCAAGCACTTTGTAGAAAAATTGTGAGGTAGATATGGATCGCACTTAAAAAAGAGCTGATATTTTTCATTATTATTACTTTGAGTTTTGACATAGGACCGGGACATCTTGAGGACATGTCGATGACTATCTTCATATTCCTCTTGCTTAGCGCGAAATGAAACAACAGGGACAATCTAATCATTAAATTTATGAATCAGAAAATTATAATATTCAGACCACAAAACTGACATTTTTACAGAGCACTTTTTAAAAAACAGAGCACTTTTGTAAAATCACACAAAATAATGAAAGTTCGATTTCCGAGGTGAAATATGTTTTGTATATTGACTTCCAAACTTGATATTCAAGCTCCATATTGACTAAGATATGTAAATCACCTAACAGGCAATGCGAGCGCGAAGCGCGAGCGAAATTTTATATAGTGGCATGAAAGATTCTATTTATTTTCCAAGTCTTTCCGTCATCTTATTTTATGCACTCGTCTTCCTCCCCTCCTTTTTTCCTTTCTTTTCCCTCCCATTTTTTTTTCTTTCTTTCTTTCCCCCCTTTTTTTGCTCCGCCAATAGGGGGGGGGGGGGGCGGACCCCTCGCCCCCTAGATCCGCCTATATATGGGCATGGGGTTGTGCAATCCAAACTCAATTACGAAAGATACTGCTGTTGCAGAAGCAGAAGGCCTTTAGGATGATTTTTCAAACTCAATTCAGATGGCACACAGAATATTATTAAAAAGTGAATGATTTATATCTTTTTCAACTCGCCCAATATAAACTAAGTAAAGATGATCTCGCCTCATTGGCCTATGTTCTGTAAACACTCTTCTCTATATATACACGATTACCCAATTAACGAGACAACGTAACTGTTATCACTCTACACCCCAAATCCGTATACTATATTAGCAAAAAACTCTTTTGTCTTTTTGGATCGGTGTATTGGAATTCCCTACCCAACGATTTAAAAGTAACTTAAAAAGATTCGAATTTGTCAATACTTTACATCGCATTGATAGTTTGTCGATTTTAAGCTCGTCTTCAGTCAGCTTTTATCATTGTATATAGCTCTGTTAATCAGGTATTGAAACTATAAGTTAGACATGTTTGCTTGCCTTTCTTATACTTTACTTTTCTTGGCAAGTCCATCTGTTTTGTTCCATATAGTCTTTAGAGCCAAAATAATTGCAGCTCACTTTAGCTGTTTTATAATCTATCGTCAATATTTTTATGTATTAATTATCATTGAAATGTCTTTGTTATTTTGTATATTGTATTTTGTTTATTTTGTTGAACGAAAAATAATAAAATCTGAATAAGGGAGAAAGAAGATTAAGATCATTAATGAAAAATGAAAAAGGAAAAAGGGGAAAAGAAGGCAAGGAGAAAGAAAGATAATCAAGAAAAAGGGAGGGGAGTTAAATTTAACTTAAAAAAAAGAAAGTCAAAGAAAAAAAAGGAGGGAAGAAAAAAAAAGGGCGTTACTAAATCAAAAGTTTTAAAATTCTTAACTCCATTATATTCTTTGATGGATTTTCGCCTAACCTTCTATGGATTGAAAACAAACCTCAGGCCTATATCAGGTTGAACTTCCCCTTAGAGTTAAGGGTGTGTGTCATTTCGACCTTAACCTGGGGGGGGGAATGGTCTTAAACTTAGAGTGCCCAATTGATCTTAAATGAACCGAAAATGGATGCCAAATGCCAAATTAAAGTTTGGTTTTGATCGACATCATTCTCTCAAGTTTGGCACTCTAAAATAAATTATATCACTTTATTCAGTGGCGTAACAGGCTGGGGCAGGGGGGCAGGCTGCCCCCCCCCCCGGCGGATTTCACCGGGGGGAAAAAAAAGAGAAAAGGGGAAATGGGAGGGAGAAAGAAAGGGAAGGGAAAGGGAAGGAGAAGGGAAAGAGGAAAAGGGAAACATTGAAAAGAACTATTAACGGAAGCGGGAAAAGGAATTAGAGAAGAACATAATGAGGAAGAACAAATCATTCCGAAATAGGCCTATTAATACATTGGCATGATTAGTAAGAAAGGGAAATTAATTAAAAGATGACAAAATAGCAAACACAAGCGGGAAATTAAAGGTAGAATGGAATGAGTAAAGAGCTAATTTGGATAAGGAAGAAAAGGGAGAAGAAAAAAAGAAGAAGAATTTAATAACACGACCGGGCTGCAGAGGATTGAAAATAAGGAACGGGAAGAAAGATGGACTGCATATAACATTATAGCTTGCTAAATTTTTATGCAATAATGGTCGCAATCAGGACAAAAATATCCCTAGACCCCTAGTCAAAGGCTTGAAATATCTTCATGTTATTTGTTATATTTATTCCCTACCTGTAGGGAAAGCTTTACACTGGCAAGAGTTACCGTCAAAAGGTCTCTCAATGTTTACTTTGGCTAAATCTCCAACATGTCCAAAGTAGGGGCTCTTCATCTGTAACCTTCAAAGGGCTCTAACGCCTCTCCCCCTGTATGGACCCTTCCTACATTAAGCTTTACGTTCAATCACTGGCGTACAGGGCCCCGGGGGGGGGGGGGGTCTTGGTTCCACACCGAAGGGGAAATACAGAAGATAGGAGGCAACGTAATGAAATGAATGGAAAACAATGTAATATGTTATTTGCCGAGTATAATGTAAAAGTCTATCAAATAACTAGAATTTCATTTAAATATAATTTTTGTCGGGCTCGCTTCGCTCGCTGGTGACTTTTTACAAATCTTCCCACGTTGCTATGTTGTGACCCCTCAAAATATTTGTTTCATTGCGCAACTGCGTTGAATTAATGTGTTGTGTAAAAGATTATATCTGCGATTTGATTAAAAACATAGCGGCAAACTGTAAGGTTTGAAAAGTCTTTGATCAAGATGTACCGGGGGCTCCGCCCCAGAACCCATCCGCATAGCACTGGCGGTTTGGTCATGGCCCCAAAAAGTTTTACAACCAAGAACAACAAAAAAAAGGGGGGGGGAAGAAAAGCAAAGGAAAAGTGCAAGATATGATTTTAGGGCCTATTTACTGAATTTAATGTCAGAAATGTCTCAAAGTTAGATTCTTATGAAAAGGTTTATTTTTTATCGCTCGCTTCGCTCGCTCGGGACTTTTATTACTCAGCTTTTTGGCACATGTGCTATATATAGTGCGCATGCACCTTTTTTTTGTTTACTCTTCACGCTACCGCCGCATAGATCGATCTTCGTGCACAATCAGTAAAAAGCAGAATCCATTTTACAGTGGCGTACATACAAAAAAAAAAACAAGGAAAGAAAAGGAAAGAGAGAAGGGTGAACAATTATATTTTTTGAATACTATGTCAAAATCTTTCACAAAATTTGATTTCTGTAATAAAAATGTCAAAATATTTGCTCACTCGCTTCGCTCGCTCTCAACCTTTTTGGGGAATAAATTCTGCCTGATATGCCAAATCTGGCCCCCTCAAAATTTTTGCCTCATTACACCATTGCCTGTTCATAGTGATATTATGACCTGGAAATGTGCGGCGGCTCTTGCCCCCCCCCCCTGGCCACCGACCCTTGTTATGCCCCTGACTTTATTTTGTTTTTTGTATCTCTCCGTTTTTCATGCAATAGCATTCACCTTTCTATGTACTTGTTCTTGTTGTCTCTGTTGGAAATGTGGTGATAGGTTTGCTGTTTACATATATTTTATTTTGTAATGTCATTAAAATTTGAGAAGCCCATATATAATACAAGCTTTGCTTTCTCAATGCATGGGCCTCTCCATTTTCACAAAATATGAATCACATGTTTCTTTCATTGATGTCATATTTTTGGTAGAATGTGTATTCGTATCATGTGAATACGATGATACATGGTCTTTTTTTTATCGAATTGATTCGTAATGACCCGACTGTATAGGCATATTAATACGCCTACTTGATTTAAATTTTGTTGAAAATTAGATAGATTAATGAAATTAAATGAAAATGCCGAATGAAATAATAATAATAATGATGATGATGATGCACTGGCGTAAATCCCGAGGGGATGGGGGGGGGGGGGTATATCCCCCACTTTTCGAGGAGGGGGGGGGGGTGGCCTGTACAAACATCCCCCCACTTTTTACGAAAGAAATGAAAAAAAATCACAAGAGATAATTGTTTTATTGGTGAAGATTCTTCCTGAAATACCGCTTAACAAATAAAACAATATTATTGAATCATAAAATGCAAATAAAGAGCTAGTTCACCATTTCTTCCAATTCATCAATGGTGGGGTCTTTGGGAAGGGATTAAGATGGAATGTCAATTCTTTTTTAATGTAATCTCTAATAAAACCATTAAACCATCATGGGGTAAAAAAGATAATAATATTGGAGGGGTATTTGCCATATGGACATACAGTGGCGTAACTACGGGGGGGGGGGCATGGGGGGCACGTGCCCCCCCCCCCCAAGCGGCTGACCAAAAAAAAAACGGGGAAAAGGGGAAAAGGAGAAAAGAGGGAGAAAGGAAGAGAAGCGTATAGTGGAAAGAAGAAAATATTATTCATTATAATGTTATATTATAATTATGTTATGTTACATTACATAAGAAACATTTTTATCATAACTACATGAAACATAATTTGCCCAGGGCCTACGTTATCATTGTTCCTGGTGCTTGCATTTTCTGTTAACGAGATATATAATCCTGTTGTACTGAAACATCCCGTTTTCAAGTCAATATAAACCAAATATATTTCCTAGCACTTGAGTTATCATTGTTTTATGTAGTGACATATGCTTCTTTTTCATGACTCAAAAAGTGATTGCCCCATGTTAAGGTCATCCTATATATGAAACATTTCCTGTCCGTGATTACGTTCGCATTAGTGGATTTGTGAGATATGTCTGCTCTTCATGAATTCCTAAAATCAGTCCTTAAAATGTCCCTTCTTCTGATCTGAATATCAAAAATTTTCAGCTCGCGCTTCGCGCTCGCATCATTTGGATATTGAAATACGTATGGTCCTAGTTAATTCATACAAGAAACCTTAGAATGCCCCACTTCAGGTCTTAATTATCTAAATTTTCAGCTCGCGCTTTGCGCTCGCAATATTTGATTAGTGAGATGCGTATGATAATTAAAATAAAACTTTTTCCGCTCGCATCAATAAATTGTTTAGTTATACTGCTATCTAAATCTTAAACTTTTGTCGGTGCCCTTTTAAAGATTAAAGTGCCCGAAAAAAAGCAAAAAATTGATATTCGGACATAAAAACTGGACATTCTAAGCACTTTTTAAAAAATAATTATGATCACGATATAGGCAGATTGATGCGTGTTCGCAAAGTTTGAAATTTAAATCCCAAAATAGGATAGGCCTATATTCTCTAGTCGTATTTTCATGAAAAGGATATATTTTCCCACATGAATAATGCGCGTGGGCGAAGCTCGAGCTGAGATATTTCGAGATGCAGACCATTAAAAAAATACAGAGCACTTAAACATGAATTTGTAATTTACACAAAATAAATAAATCTCGATGTCTGAGCTGAATATGTTTTGTTTATCTCCATTTCAGCCTGTTGAGCAAGATATGTAGGCCTATCTCATAACAGGCAACGAGAGCGCGGAGCAAGAGCAAAACAATTATATACTATGTAGCTGCATGGTCAAGATTTTTTTATTTTCAAAGTTTTCCCCTCACCTTATTTTCATTCACTCGTCTCCCTATTGTTATTTGCCTCTTTCCTTTCCCTTCCCTCTCCTTTTTTTTCTTTCTTTCCCCCTCTTTTCGCGTCGCCAATGGAGGAGGGGCGGCCCCTTTACCACGGTAGTGGATCTGCCTATGCTGGCCCCTGGATTTTTATGACGATGTTTCTTTGACCGTACAATATAGTTAATTTTGATTCTTGCCACGCCACAAACTGACTACAAAGCTCGATCACACGTGGGAGAGGTGACCCCCGCCCCCCGCTCCCCATATCGTCCAGCAAACTCACATAGCGATCATTCAATGTGCTGTAATGTGAATATGTAGTCACACCCAGGAGTCACAAAAGGCGGGGAAATCGAAATAAATGAATGGAAAAATTTGACATCCATATATTAATCCAAACTCTATATATATACAGGTTCCTCGACAGGTTCTGCGAGGTGCTTATTACGTACGTACGTAATAAATACTACGTACGTACGTAATAATACTACGTACGTACGTAATAATACCACGTACGTACGTAATAATACCACGTACGTACGTAATAATACCACGTACGTACGTAATAATTACTACGTACGTACGTAATAATACTACGTACGTACGTAATAATACCACGTACATACGTAATAATTTTTTTTTTTTTCGTTGTCAAAAATGTCCGGTTTGGGGCTTCGTAGTTTTCACAAAATATTGATAAACTTTAAAATTCAATAAAAAGTATTCGTTATCCGATTTTGATGAAATTTTCAGCATTTTGCTCTGTGAATTTTATTATATTTATTTAGATACAAATACTTTCAGCCCGGACCATCCCTTAAAGACTCGTTTCTTCACTTTCAGGTCGTAATCTATTGTTTAGCTAGATCTACTCATTGATTTTACTTAACCATTTCAAACTTCGTTTAGTGAATGGCAAGAGTGCGGTAAATATATGAGTTTTTTGATGGTGAGAAAGTGACAAGGCAATCAAATCTCCCCCATTTATCTTAAAAGACCCCCCTCGATCGTATCACATGCTTATGATGTCATTTTCAAGAAGTTTTGATGACACGATGCGAGCAAAGTGCGCATGCTCAAATCCTTGACACGACCAATCAATCCCACAATTCCAAAAGAAATGGGATAGCTTCCGTTGCTGTTTTAGACGAGAAGAAGTGTCGCCCCAAAATATTACTACACCTCGCCGAATACAGACTTACAGTTATTTGACATTTGATTGAATTTCATCCCCTATTGAAAGAAGGAGAATTACCTAAAATGTCTAACTTTGACAGTAATCCGTTTGCTGACCCTACAGACAACAGTCCTTTTCAGGTAAGGGAAATCTGAGTGTCGACTTGGCCGGGTACGGTACCGTACGCGGGTACGGTCTGGCCCTGTTGTGTGAGAAGGCGCCGAGCCAGGCTGCAGCGCGGCCGGCTCAGCTCCGCCGCGGGCCGCCGGTTCGGTGGCGGTGCAGTGCTCAGCTCAGAGTCTCAGACACGTCAAACTCGATTCGCAGCGTCTCAGTCACTCTCACTCTTCTTCTCAGCCAAGTTAGGCAGCCTAAAGGCTTAGCTCAGCCGCACCTCTGAATCTTTTTTTTTTTTTGGGGGGGGGGGGGGGGAGGGGACCGGGCCGGGCCGGGGGCTTAATGTCGATGTTAAGAGTTAAGCATGTTAAGTTAAACTAAAGGCAAGCCTTTTATTAAAGGAAAATGAAACCCTAAACCAGCTGAATCCATATCAAAGTCTACAAAGAGAAAAATCAAAGAAACATATTGTTGAAAGTTTGAGAAAGATTGAATGAATAATAATAAGAAAGTTATGAGCATTTGAATATTGAGATCACTAGTATAGTAAGCTTGTAACTAGGGACCCCAATGAAGACCAAAAAAAAAAAATCTCCTTCGTTTTATAATATTAAAATCACTTACTTGATTAAAATAAGTGGTACTAATCCATTCAGACAAGTCTTGTTATTCCAACATGTAAATGAAATTAGAAAAAAAGGGTTCAAACTTGGCCCAAAACGTTCAATTTCCCCATTGACTCCGTCCGCGCTGCTTTGTGTCAATAAGGCTTTGCGGCCAGTTTGAGACAGTTTGGGACGGAGACAGCTGCGCGAAAATATCAGGTGATCGCTGGCGCATCGCGTAAGTCCGATGACCCCAAAATATAGTCTTGTAAAAGACGTCGCTGTCCCGCGCCGTTATTCAATAAATGATCTCGGTCCCGAAATATTTCCACCCAGTTAAAGTCACTTTTAATGTACGTCCATCGAACATTGATAGAACAGAAAGAAAGCGTGAGTGAGTCAAGGAAATGAGAGAAAACAGAGAGGGAAAAGTAGTATTTAAATTGTTTTCAGATATTGCTTGTGTGCCATTCAGTTGTGAAGTCATCAAGCTCGAAGAAGAGCAGAATGCAGATATTTTGATCGTTATATTATTGTTGCATTGTTATGATTTGATTCCTTACTAAGTTACTTTAAATTTGATCTAGAGTATGGTGATATTTGACATCTAATTCATCGAACTGATAATCATGTCATGAGCTCTGTCTCTTAATTTTGGCAACCTACTACCTCGGAACATTTGCTCATGCAAAGGCCGTCCGACGAGTAAAAAAAAAACGCCCGTCTTAACATTTTAAATAGCTCCGTGGTTTGAATAAAAATGAATAAAACGGCCGTCGTATAAACAAATGTGACCGAGGTAGAGGCCTGTTGTAGGCTCCAGTGGCGTACGCGGGGGAGGGGGGGGGGGGGTAACAGGGGCTCAACTCAACCCCCTTAAATTTTTTATACCTACCCCCCCCCCCCAATTTTTTTTCTTGGGGGGGTGAAGAACAAGTCAAAATAGTGATGATTAATTATTTTTCATTTTTCGATCTTAATTACCGCCCCCAGAAAAAAAAACACACCTAGCTGTCCTTACCAGATCATTCTCCCACGAGAATATGTTCACCTTTAATTGTTCCCACTGAATGTCGACCTTACTCGATGTTCTCATATTTCTTTTTCTCCCCCCCCCCCCCCTCTTCGTACGGAACAAAGAAATACGCTATAGGAGAATGCTCTGGTAGGGACAGGGAGCTCTGTTTCGGGAGTGGGGGCGTTAAGGGACATTATGGAGGAAAAGAGTCAGTTGTTTGGATTTATATAGGTTATTTTTGTTCCTCTTCCTTTTCTGTTATTTCCTGTAAGTGTTTCCTTTTTATATCAGATACACTACAGTCACATTTGCTCTATGGTGGCAGAACGGTAAATTAAAAAAAAAGCCGTTTTAAAGATTTTAAAAAATAGCTATATCATACTAGGTGGGTTGGTTACTAATAGTTTGAATAGAAATGAATAAAACGGCTGTGTTCGACCACCGTACGGCCGCCGTAAATCAGATCAAAATGTGACTGAGGTGTTACACGCTCGTAAAAATAAGGAAAGAGGGGGGGGAGGGGGGGGGGTAGAGACAGTTATGATATTTTTATCGATCTGATTAAGTCGCCTTACCTCCCCCCCAAGAAAAAATAAAACTACCTCCCAGTCTCTACCATTAGCATTCTCCCGTGAAATTGTTCCCACTTACGAAAAGGACGGGATGTCGACCTTGCTCATGAATGTTTTTTTCCTCGGTAACTGCTATCTTTTTTTTTTTTGGGGGGGGGGGAGTGGGGAGGGGGTGTTGAGTGACATCATGCAGGGTTGAAGGAAAAGTTTAAGTTAATTGTTGGGATTTTGGGTTCGGCGCCCCCCTATATATTCTTTTTTATTTTATATACGTACATGATTAAAAAAAAATCTCAGATAACGGTAAAAGCCAGTGATCTTATCTCTGTAGGCCTATATATAACGACGTAAACCGGGACGTATCTTCCCTTTTTTTTTTTTTTTAGAAAGGGTGGGTCAGTGTATGAAAAAAAAAAAAATTTCATGGAAAAGAATCAAGTTATTAAGAACATTTAAAATTAATATTTGTATATACTGCAATTTAAAATAATTTAAGTGAGGTTTAGGGATGTTTATTTCGATTTCTCTCTCTATAACATAAAAATACATTAATAAGGTTTGAAAATTTCCGCAGTGGAAAATAAAATTATGAATTGTAATGGATGATTCTTACCTGATGTGGTAAATGCCCTCGTCCATCTGGAGTATTCCCTGGACCGGAAAGGCAGGGGTACAACCAGCTCAGGGATCCCTGGGGGTATTCTCGTGTTATATAATTCAGGCTAGAACGCACTAACCCATCATGGGATCATTCAAAAGATCAATGGAAAGGGGTGCTTTTCACTGGTCAGCACATGAATGCTTTGACCCAATCAGAAGTGAAAACGCAAAAAAAAAACATGACTCATTTTATCTCATGAAATGTTCCCACCGAAGACGACGGAATGTCTGGCTTCCAAGACCTTATCGGACAGGCTGTTTCATGTCTGTCAACACCGCGGCAACTTCACAGAAACAAATTCTTTCACACCCTCCTTATTCCGAAAAATCCATGTAAATTACTTTCTTTTTGTTGTCAACACCCTTCTGCATTGATCTTTTGAAGTATACACCGCGGCAACTTCACAGAAACAACTTATTCTTTCACACCCTCCTTATTCCGAAAAAGTCCATGTAAATTACTTTCTTTACAGTTGTGATATTTTTGGCATTTCTTTACGTAATCAAATTATCATTTTTATTGTGCTGTCCTGCATGAAGAGTTCATATTTTTTTGGATCCTGCAGACTGAATAAATAAAACGTTGCTTTTTAATGCAGGTTCCCTCATGTTTCTATTCGCCGTATTATTCAATTTAAATAAATGATGCCATGTCTGATTTGTACGTCATGTTAATTCTTCTGATGTAATATTTGTTTGTATTATGTTCATGATTATGACTTGTGAAATAAGTGAAATAATGTCATATCTCAAAATTGACGAAGAGTTCCCCATAGCAAACTTCAGAATATTTTTCTATTGGAAAACTCACCGGCACCGACCAGGGACACCGAAGGAGGGGGCAACTCTTTTCATATAATAATTAACAAGTGAGTATTCTCGTCTGATCATTGTTACATTATGATGATACCCTTACCCCCACCCTAATTCAGAATCCAACCCCTGACCCCTACTGGGATAGATAGAAGGGGTAATTAAGGGCCACCCCATCGATCCTCCATAATATCCCATGTATAGGAAGTTGAGACTCATGGCGGAAAAAGGAGTCGAATCGAGAAATGTAAACGAGCTATGTAGGCCCCCTCCCCGTGTAAAAAAAATCAATATAGGCCTATGGCACATCGATCCCTTGAAATCAGATGTAAATTCAATTTGACAGTCGCATTGGATACCTAATTTATTTACATATATATCGGGTTACATTGGTATAAAAGCCCCATAATAGCGTGACTTTTTTGTCACTTTTTGTCAACGCTTTAAAATGTCCATGTTTGAACCAGGGATATTGCATATCCCTGTTTGAACTATATTTTCACTCATGACAGGGCATGATAGACGAAGTGTTAGAAAAATGTTCCCATAAAAAAACAGATTACGGATGCAAAAGTCAGCGGGGGGGGGGTCTCTCACCGAAAACATTTTTTTTCCAACTCTCCGCTCAATCATATAAATGGCCTCCAATTTTCAGGGTTTTTTTTTTTTGGGGGGGGGTGTAAACGGATTCTTTGCAGGTTTTGGCAGAAATTATTATTGTAATTCAGGAGATAGGAGATACGTACGTTTTGGGGAAACTTTTCTCCAATTAGGATTTTTTTTTTTAATATCCATTTATTTATTTTTGCTAAGAGCAAGGGCGCAGGACCGAGGGAACCCCCCCCCTCCGCCTATACATTAGAAAATAAAAAAATAACTGACATCTCGTAGAGTAATTTTTGTATCCTAATTTTACAACAATCAGTATGTTACTGTTAAAAATAAAATCTTAAATGTGTGTGATTGTGAGAGGGCATATATACATATATTGTGCGTAAACATTGCAAATTAAAACATTGATTTCTTAGATTTTTTAATAAACAAAATATACTTTAGTAGGCCTTAACAATTGATTACTAATCAAGCTATACACACCGGGGATTCCCCTATTTTAATTTAGCCCCGGGATTTAGCCCCCAGAGCTGAGCTAGAGCGAATGTACAGTTGCAACGTGCAGGTCCATGCTTTACACACGTAGTTTTTTAATCCACTCTAACTCCATTATTCCCATGCCACCATCACGGTCACAGACCTTCTCACACACAAGTGTAAACATCCTTGTACAGAATTCCCTGTATCACACGTATATGCCGCCATTATGCCATGTGCAATATCTCACACACACATGACCTTCCAAAACATCTCTCCTTGTATCACGGCGATTACACGTGATTAACATTTGTAACTGAGGAGGGGGGGGGGGGGGCTGAATGTTCCTAAGAGAAAGATTGTGCTAGCCTTCATCCTTTCACATTTTAAAATTATTTTCATTTATTTTATTTGGATGATATCCGTTCACAACGTTACAGAGTTTCAACGAACTTTACAAATCATAAAAATTGCCTGAATCAAGACTAATACATGGTCTCCGTTCGCGATAGGCCCCTCCCACCACTTCGCGCGATCTTCAACTTCATGACGATAATTACGTCACGTACACGTCATATGGAGGTTTTTGCTTTGCATTTTAAAATTTAACAATAAATTCACAAATTTTGTTTTCTTAAATTAATCTAGATATAAGACTTCGTCTCAAAACCATCTTTTTTAAGAATGAAAAGTCCCAAAACGGGCCCCAAGATGTTTTAATTGAATATCTTTAAGTAGAATAGGGTGGGTCCTTCAAAAAGATTATACAGCTCAGCACGCACTTCCAAGACGGTCCCTGAGACATGAATTTAGGGAAAATCCCAAAAGATGCAGCAAATGCAGAATTTTTATTGGTCAAATTTTGGAGGGCGCCGCCCCCAAATCAAACTTAGCTCGCTCACACGCAATCCTGGTGACGTCATGGTGACGGGTCGCGTGTGCAAAACTTTGAATTTCCCCATTGACTTTATACACGTACAAACTCTGCAGTTCATGTGGAATACAAGGACAAAGTACGATATTTTCCCATTCAAAGAACAAGTAGAGGTAAGCCATTCGAAAATATAGAATACTAAATAATTACTGACAAATAATTACCGATCCTTTTAATGCCAAATATATCATAGCTACCTGAAATAACTCAATTTAGGGTGAAATTATCAGTCAAGAGGGATGCATTATTGGGGCTTCGTAGGATCAACGGACGCGCTCGACGCACTCGCAATGGTATGTAGGGATTTTGATAGAGCAAATACCGAATGTACCGTTGTCCCTATTGTAACCGATTTTGCAATCGGCAACCGATTCCATTTGATTTCACCACAATCGGCAATCACTTGCCGATCTTCGATCGTGAACTTTTCCCTTGAACTTTTCCCTTGAACTTTTCCCTTGAACTTTTCCCGTGAACTTTTCCCTTGAACTTTTCCCTTGAAGGAAAAAATCGAAAATAAAAAATCGGCGTAGATCTGGTTACAGTGCGTGATCGCTCAGAACATATTTCAAGATTGTTTTTGAGGTGCTAGCTATTTAGAGGTCGCATTATTCAGGGAGAAAGACGCGGTATTATCTATAGCGATGTTTAAGAGGATAGATATCTTCTCTTCCAACTCATGGTGATAGCGGATGCCGCCGTGAACTTTGAAAGGTCGTATTACCGACGGAGCTCACTGCGTTACTCTCTTACATCGTTTATGATTATATACATTTTATTTTCAACCTCGTGGTGATAGCGGATGCCGCCGTGAACTTTGAAAGGTCGTACTATTGACGGAGCTCATTGCGTTACTCTCTTACATCGTTTATGATGATTTACATTTTATTTTCAACCTCGTGGTGATAGCGGATGCCGCCGTGAACTTTGAAAGGTCGTATTACCGACGGAGCTCACTGCGCTACTCTCTAACTCCGTTTACAATGAAATAAATCTTCTCTTCAACCTCGTGGTGATAGCGGACCCCGCCATAAACTTTTAAAGACTGTACTATTGACGGAGCTTAATGCGTTACTCTCTTACATCATTTATGATGATATACATTTTATTTTCAACCTCGTGGTGATAGCGGATGCCGCCGTGAACTTTGAAAGGTCGTATTACCGACGGAGCTCACTGCGTTACTCTCTTACATCGTTTATGATGATATACATTTTATTTTCAACCTCGTGGTGATAGCGGATGCCGCCGTGAACTTTGAAAGGTCGTATTACCGACGGAGCTCACTGCGCTACTCTCTTACCCCCTTTATAATGATATAAATCTTCTCTTCAACCTCGTGGTGATAGCGGACCCCGCCGTGAACTTCAAATTGATTTGAAAACGCTAGCTACCCAAAACATTTTAATAACATATTTCAAATCATCGTGCGTGCTTGCGTCTTCTACTTCATTTTAATTGCACTTGCGACTTTAGGATGATGCGTCGTAAGAGATCATTCCAATAATTCTAAATCGCTAGCACCTAAAAATACTTTTAAAAGATGTCCCGCCGATCGTTCATTAACCTGTGATCTAAGAGAAATATTTTCATTTTATTTTCCTTTGCGCCTTCGCTTGGAAGATGCGTCTTTCGTTTATCTTTCTAATAAAAATCACTCGGTTTATTTTAAAGCAATAACACCTCAAAACCCCTGGCTTTAAAACATGTTCCAAACGATCGCGCATGTTGGCGACTTCCATTCCAATGCATTCGTCTTTGTGACTTTGTCAGGAAGATGCGCGCGACCGCGAACAACATTTTGATGTATTCCTTTGTTTTTAAACATCGCCGATTCGATTTCGATTTTAGAAGCTTAACTGCCGATCCGATTTTCGATCTGATTTTTGATCCGATTTACAACATTAATCACTAGTAATACCAAGTCCGCAATGCGACCAAGATCTGTGATGTCACACACGTACAAGTACAACTCCCTCATTACTTTAGTACTTATTTCACTTATATTCTCACTTTTATAGAGTCTATCACAAGGTGAGGTGTTCTCTTTATGAGAGGACAAGTACAGATGTTTCACAACATAATATCATTGATGGATCGTTTGTCATATGATTAGAATGAGCAAAAAGAGATGTTTTGGGGTATATTTTCAGTGTCCAAAAGGGGAGAGTTGTTCATCTGTAACATCATAGATCTTGGTCGCATTGCCAATGGGAGGATCTCCATAGCATTAGTGATCTCGACATTCAAATGCTCATAACTCTTCTATCGCTAGTCCTATTTTACTCAAACTTTTGTTGATCTTATTCTTTGATTTTTCTGCTTTCACAAAAGCTAACTTGCTCCAAGAGTTTCATTCTCCTTTAAACAAAAAATTTCTAACGATACTAAGGCTAAGCTAAGTGAAAGGAGAAATTCATCTTGACAAAGTCGAGTTTATTATAAAAATGTGAAGTTTTTTGTACACTTAAGTTTAGTAAATTATTTTTTAGCAAAAGAATGGCGCTAGGGCCTAATTTGAATTTAAAAAATAGCCTAAACCTAGCCTGGGATTTTAGATTTATTTTAGAGAAGTGCTTGGGCTCCGCATCGACGGCTAGCAGCCTTTTTCTTTGAGGAGTTTTTTAACATTTTAATATTTTTTAATTTCTCCTCGTACATAGACGGCTCGTGATCATGCAGCTGCCATTTGATGATTTGTCAATGCAAAAAAAAAAGAATTCATGAAAGTATCTAAAACGAACTGGACCAAAAGCAAAATAAAGATCATTATTCCATTCTGGCCTGAAATGCACCAAAACGGGAAAAAATAAACTTAAAAGGACAAAAAAACAGTGACTTACTTTGGCTGTCGCGCAACTCCCACTTCCCACTCATTCAATGAACAAGGTTATGATATAAACTTGTTCTCAGTTACATCTCCATGACATGTGTGGCAAATTAAGGGTGGCAATGTTTGTCTTATTTTTTCTTTTTCTATGGGACAAATGCTTGATTTTCTTACACTGTCAGTTTCCATTGCAGCTATTCATCAAATAACTTGGCTCTTTTATGTAAATTGGATTCTTTAAATTATTTTTTCTAAATTAAAAATAGAGATTGAAAAATGAAAATTTTCTTGCCATATTACTTTCCACCAATAGAGGGCGTACACAAAAATATGCCCAAAATTCGAGTTTTTGAGCGCTCTGGTGAATACAAAAATTATTCCCAAGTTACTAATGAAAAATAAATTGCAACTGTATGGAAATTAGTAATTTTGATCACAAAAGTGATATTTTTAATGATTTTTAAAGTGTGTACTATGTACAGCATTGGCATACCATAGTCCTACCTCTAGATTCCCTACAGGCAGGATGGTTGCAGTGAACAAGTGCCACTTCCCTGGTTTATCTGAACGTAATACATAAACATATGGCCATTGAGTCCCTTTATAGATTGAGTTAGAACTTCGGTCTCAGTGACTGGCGAGTGGAGCCAACGGAGTTCAGCGGAACAACCAATATAACAGACCGAAGCTTTTGGTTGAGGCTTAGCCCTAGTTTTGATATGGAGTGAACTTAGTGACCAAATGATTTGCCTGCAGCAGCTCACCCGTTTGTTCGCCACATGTTTCCCATGATTTTGGTCGCTAACAATAAACATTATGAATCCAAGCGAAGGGATGTCTGAGAATCGGAACAATGTTGAGAATGAGATCTAAGCTGAAAAAGCCCGAAAAAGGGTCGTTCCCGATTGTGATATTCAGAAAAGCGATGGGCATATTGACCTTGAAATATGATGAGACTTGCTATGACATTTCTGATCATGACAATTACTGGTGGGGAAATTCTTTCTGAGTCGGCCAGTGCGAAACTGCATTAGCGCCAAAAAAAATATTGCCATTGGACTGGTGCATGGGCCATGGACATGCTGAATGAAGCTAAGGTGTGAGGAAGATCCATCAAAGAATGTTTTATATAATAAACTAAATAGCATAAGTAGTTTTCATTTTTTTATTTGTGTCATCTTAATATATGTGAGCAACGTTCCATTTGGTTTCTAAAAAGGTATTGTGAATTAAAAAAAAATCAAGGAAATGCCATTATCTCAAAATTTGCATGTTTGAAATCGCATTTTGCACCCTTCTCTCCCTTCTGGGTCCAACATTTGCCTTAACCTTTGAGATCTCTTTGTAAGTATGCAAATTTGAATGCAACATTTTAGTGCATGTCACACCCAAAATTGCTCAAAAACCTGAATTTTTTTTAATCCAACACAAATTGTACTTTTTGCCAACATTTATGTATCATTATTGCTACCATACTTTTTCCATTGGAAAATCATTAAAAAGCAAAAGGCTGAAAGGCCGAAAAACAGAAATTCAAGAGAAATTTTAAGAAAGAATAAAACTAAAGAAAAAAGATATATATTTTTTAGACTAAGATTCCAATCCTACAAAGAGTCTGTGAATAAAAAATAGCAGTTAGGGGACCTTCTTAGCAAACATCTGATTTCACACAAGAATTAGCATAATTAATAGGTAATTACATTTTTTGACGAATTTGATCTTACAATATCAAATAATTTTTATTTCAAAATATATTTTGGCCATTTAAAGGTCAAGACCACCCCAGAAAAAAGTTGCTTTGAATAAAAAGAGAAAAATTAAACAACCATACCCTGTAGCGCTGAAAATTTCATCAAAATCAGATGTGAAATAACAAAGTTACAATGACAATTTAAAATTTCGCTCCTTATAAAAAAAAAAATATGCACAACTCAGTGATATGCAAATGAGAGAGTCAATGTCCCTCACTCACTATTTCTTTTGTTTTTTATTTTACGAATTATACAATATTTCAATTTTTACAGATTAAAGGACCCTCTTGTTTGAACCACAAAATGTTAAAACAATGATTATAGATACACATGTCCAGGAAGGAATGAAACTTCGTATCACATGACAATGTGGGGAAAATTAGAATATTTCATATTCCACGTTTTGCAATGAAACACAAAATAAATAGTGGATGATGTCATCCATCTCCTCATTCGCAGAACAAAATTTTAAACAATTGCAATCAAATTTGTGTTTGTTTTTGAACTCAAAGAAAGTCAAATATTACTGTTTTCATGAAAGGTCTGATAGTATAACTACACCTTATCTTACAGTTTTGTAGACTCTAGGGGATTTTGTAGATTACACGCCACGCGTAATTAATTTTTTTGAGATATAGCGCCATGCGTAATCCATGTCATTGATGAAGCGCCACTCCTAATTCCACGAGCGCCATGCCTGATTCTACTCATGATTAACCCTCATTCTCCCGGGGTATTTTGATTCTTGTCATTCCCGGGGGGGGGGGGGGCCATTATGGCCCCCCCCTAAGATCTCGGCCGCCGATCGAGCGAGCGACGCAAAAATTTGCACGCTGGTAGTTTGCGATGTAATCTACAAGGCTGTATGGTAAAATTTTCCAAAATAATGAGATTTTATTTTATATGAATTAATTATGCTAATTTATGCATAAATCATACTTTTTGCTCTAATTCACTAAATAAAGCTCCTAGAATGCTTATTTTTGGTAAAAATATTCTTTGTAGCATTGCTAACAATCGCAATTAAAAAAACTTCGGTTTGGAAATCAATTTCTTATGTATTTTATTGTTTTATGAATTTCTTATGTATTTCCTTGTTTTTTTACTTTTTGTTTTTTATTGTTTTTTCAATGGAAATCGTTCCAGACTTAATTCTGACCATAAAAAAGGCAAAATTAATTAAGTTTAATCAGTAAAAGTAGAAATAATGATACATTTATGAATTTTGGCTAAACACACAATTTGCATTGAATTTGTACATGAAGTCACGTTTATGAGCAATTTTGGGTCTGACATGCACTTACATAATGTTGCGTAATGTCGTAACCGTGTACCCGGGTGTCACAAAATTGGTCTCAAAATTTGCGCGAGACTTGAAAGTAAAAAGTCGGTAAGCGGCGAGGTCAAAAAATTTTGCGCAGCAGATATATCGCGAAAATTGTCGAGGGGGGGGCCATTATGGCCCCCCCCCGGGAGAATTAGGGTTAAAATACGCAAAGCAAGTGCCTGGTGCCTGGTCCACGACCGCGGCCATGCCAGCACCACTCCGCTCGCATAAGATATTTATAAGTCAAATACACAACACATCATATTCACCTCCCTGACAGTGTAGGCATGGAGGTTGTGGTGAGCGTGTACCCGTTTGTTATTTGCCTGCATGGCGACCTGGTACAGCTTTCGCTACACATTTTCTCTCCACTATGATGTGTAACACAGGTACAGGGACACACACAATCAATGAGAAACAATTACCTCCAGATCGATTTCCCTAGTTATTGCCATGATTTTAATCAAATTTTCATGGGTAATTAAATGAAATAAAAGCTTGGATTATGATAATCCCTACACTATGTACATGATTTGTAAGACCAAGGTTTCACATAAATATGTTATAAATAATATACATGTAATTGTAAATATAATTGTAAATATAATGATAATATAAAGGTCATCTAGGGGTCGAAAGGTCAAGTTTTGTTCAAACTGCTCTCATTTCTTTATTTCTGCATCAATAGTATTCACATTATGTACAAATGATCCTTGGATAATATCAAATGTGTGTCCATGAGGATGATGGCCTGGGGTCAAAGGCCATGTAGGGGTCAAAAGTCAAATGATATGAGGTCATGTCCTTCTTTTTTCAAGACTTTGTTCAACTTGTTCTTATTTCCTTATTTCTGCATCAATTGTGTATGTGTTCTTGCGGATGATAAGGTCAAATGTCATCTAGGGGTATATCATATTGCATATTTCATTAATCAGGTGAGAGTAGACTCATGGTTCGCGAACCACCTTGTTTTTATTGCTCTTGTTATTGAGGTGGCAAGCGCGATGTCAGGGCTAACGGAAGTGAATCACTCATTGCTCCTGCTTTTTTTTTCACCATCTATATATACTAACATCCTTACCAAATCATGGGCACACAGGAGTTCACTGTATATAAACATCTAAATTGTATTTCTGTCTACATGTACTTTATTGCAATAATCCTCAGAAGCAACGATCATGTCAAATTGAATAGGGCCTAGAAAAAATAGTTTTTGATAACTTTGAACTATTATTACTTGACATTTTGTAAGAGATTTGGGAAAGGTGATTGCTTTCATCTGTTTGGGTTCAGGTGACAGGGCCCTTATACATGTACTATGTAAGTTCCTGGAGTTTAGGGGTTTTGAGGGGGAAGAAATCGCAATTCCGAGGTACATGTACATATTTGTGTTTCATGGATTTATATGTGACCTTTAGTTGAAGAAACATTCATGAATATAAATAAGTATTGTAAACTACAGTGGCATCATTGTTATTCTTGTGTGGTGTACATATTTTAAGATTATTACTAACTATAACACAACCTTTCACGGTCTGATCCTTGTAAACTCCATGCTAAGCGATTGATTTTGGGGCCAAATTTTATTATACATACATTTAGATTGCATTGATCATAAGTTTACAATCAATCAAATTTACAAATTTACCATGTACCTACATGTTGGCTAGGCTGCAAATTAGCATTCAAATCAACAATTTCTTGGGTGCTACAGCCTACAGAAGTAGGCCTACATGTTGTACTTTGTATTTTACTGGTACAGTGTACATGTACCTGTATATGAATTCTGTTTCTTTTACCTTTCATTGCTGCTTTTATTATGCATTCGGAATGATTCCGTAATTATGACAATGTACATTGTAGACCTGGGCCCGTCTTAATACAAAGAGTTGCGATTGATCCAATCGATCGTAACTCTATGAAAATCCATCGTCATATTTTTTCTATAGGAAATTGGCACAATGTCCTAAGTTGTAAACAAAGAGAAACACAGTGAACTTTCAAGAAAACAATGAATGCATGAATATACATCATAGTTAGAAAATATTTGGAACAAACATGCATAATAGATGTTGACGTTTTTGGCCGTCCATAGTTACGATTGATTGGATCAATCGCATCTCATTGTAAGACAGGGCCCAGCTTGTAGTTGGGTCAAAATCCAGATCGGATTAAGGTCTTATTTTCTTTGTTCCCAATTGGCTCTTCTGAACTTGGGGTTTAATTTAAACTCTTGTCTAAAGTTGTGGTTCAACTATGGATAGCCAATCTTGACACAAATCTTTAAACAATAAAGTTTTGAAGTATTAACTCTGTTACATTCAGATCATTCACATCTGTTTGGGAATAATTATTTGCCCTTATAATGAAAGAGCACAGTAACAGTTTTGGCTTCCCATAATTTAAGCACATAGACCATGGCCAAAGTTACATGTAAAACTGACTTCAGAATACAGGCCCATGTCTTTAGCTAGATTGAAACTATTGTCAAATCTGCAAAAAAATGAAAGTTGTATGAATGCAATTTGCAAAATAAAGGGTGAAATTATCGAATCATTTACATGTAGGTGTTATGCAAACCGTTTTATGATAAATAAATAGCAAAATTGTGAAAAATCTTAAATTTCATATTTTCTGATTTTGATAATTTAATACTTTTGATTTTTTGTGTCTCTTCAGAACAACTATTTATTGGGGTGGACTTGAGTTTAAGCTCCTACACTCTCATTTCATAAACAATACATATTACAGTACATGTACACAGAGCCTTGTGTATTGCCCCTACATGTATGTGCAGGTTGCAATGATAACAAGTTTGTTTGACAAAAACATTCTCAAACTGGTGTACTTGTATCAGACACTTGGAAAACATGTAGCTCTTTGAATAAAGTTTCTGTATCTTCGATCAACACATTCAGACAGTAAGTTTCCAAAATGCTGTCAGCAGAATCTGAGCTCTGTTCCAGACATTGCATTTATTATGCAGGGATTAAGATGAGCTTGCATTTTCAGACAAGTTTGCACCTGTCTACCCATATTCATGTACAGTATGTAAATTGAATTTACTATGGAATGAGTCAATGTTTATAATCTGTAGTACATGAATGGTCAACGTTAAAGTTTACATGCAAGACTCTCTTTTGACACCTAACTCCGCAACCGTAAGTCACTTTTCAACCAAACTTGGATGGTAGATGGACTTAGGGAACCTGCATGTTATGCTGCAGTCAGAGGTCACATGGTAAGGTCAAAGGTAATTTCCAGGTCAACGTTAAAGTTTACATGCAAGACTCTCCTATGACACATAACTCTACAACCGTAAGTCACTTTTTGACCAAACTTGGGTTGTAGGTGTACTTAGGAGACCTGCATGTTATTGTGTTCGGAGGTCACATGGTATATGGTCAAAGTTCATTTTGAGGTCAACATTAAAGTTTATGGGCAAGACTGTTACGACAAGTGTTATTCCATCCCGGTCATTTCACAATGAAGTTTCGATACAATTCTGTTGCGTGCCCTCGCAAATCACAATATTTCTGGTTATTTTCGTAAGTGGGTGAGACACACAAAACTGCTTATGCCTTGTTTTTTATAATTCCAAGTATCTTGTTTGATGTAAAGCAGTAGAAACATGATTAGATGTCTATTGTTAAATTTAGAGTCTTAGACAGACATTATCCATTAGAAATGTTAGAACTACATGTAATCAGCCTAATTTTCTCATTAATGAGACATAAATATTTTTGTCGGGTGGCCTTATTTTCCCCAACGAAATGGGCCAATAAGGCCTCCTGCTTAAAACATATTAATGTTGCTGTATTCAAAGTAAAAATAGTTCAGTTGTTTTGATACAATCACTTACCATTTACTCGTAACAATCATATTATTAACATTTAGTTATTTAACTTGCACCCCCATTTTGGCCTTTTTAGGACTACAATACATGTAATTTATTAATTTATTAATACTACATTCAATATTATGAAAAAAATAAAAATTCTTGGATCGTGTTTTCTACTGTCACAGATCTATTGTTTATCTACGTGTTTTATTGGTAGTGGACACATACATTTAGTGGTGATGTCTACACTACATTTTAAAGCTAAAATAGATATAACCATAGAGTTTTAATTATGGGCTATTTCACATTAAGTGTACACTTCTGAAAAAATGGATTTTCCCCCTTTTTATTTGTAGCATTCAATTTATTGTACTTGCGATTTGGTTTGATGCACCTGATCTATTCCAATCTACAGTTGCAATTTCATGATGGTTCGAGTACTTTTTCTGTTAATTTTCAGCATTTTTTGTGCATTTTTAACAGAAAATGGAGTCTCATTCAACATTTTCAAAAAAGTTCATTGATATCTTGGATAAATTTGAAGAGAGATGTGTTAAATATTAATGTTATGGAAAAGTACAACTAGTTATCAATATAATAAACTTTATTTGATCGAATTTGACCCATAATTGAGAAACTTATGAATATTCTTGTAAAATGTGTCTTCTCTGTTAAACAAAAAAGATATGTCCTCTCCAGAACATATATGTCACCAGCAGTGAATTAAATTGATAAATGAGTGCAAAAACTCTGCTAATTCAATCTTCAGAATGCATGTAAGTCAAGACATATGTCAAATCTTTGACTCCAATTTGCTGGATACTTTTTATCTCTTGGCTATTTTGATGTATCAATTCTCTGTTAAAAGTGCGTCCTCTCCAGAACGTTAAACTTTTTCATTTTTTGAAGCACTAAGGAATCTGATACCCATTATTGTGGTGTAGAAATAATAGTATACTTCAGTTCAACATTATGAGATTGAATTTTCCCTCTTAATTCATATAGATGGTGAGTAATTCACACTTATGCAAAGTTAAATGGAATGTCCTCTCCAGTACAAAGGTACTTCATTTTTTAACAATGTGCAGAAATAATAATTTTAACAAGAAAAGCCCTTCTTTTATGTAAGAAAATAATGATCTGTTGTTGGTCACAGAGATATAATTCATAAAATATCATTTTATTTATGAGAATTCCATTCTCAATTGAATTATATTTTACATTATCAATATAATTGGGCAATATAGGAGGATCAGACGAAAAAATTCTCACACCATGTTTGGATATTCAAGAAAATTTAATGTGATACTATTTGTAATTGTGTAAATGACAAAATCTGCTGATCCTGGCACTTATATACTACCCTTACAAGCAGCAAACTGTATGGTTTCATGTTGTTCTGGAGAGGACATTTATTTTAACACAATGGTTGCATTTACTCTTGGGTCACTTGTACACATATCTAGAGCTAACTACTGATTTATTTTTATTTTAAAGTTGTAGGGTGGCTAAATGGCATTATGGTTCTTACTACAGGGCAATTCCATGTTGCTCAAATTACACATTGTAGGCACCCTAGAATATATTGTAATTGCCACATTTTTTACCATGGAGTTTGACAATCTCTTCTGTACAAGGTGTGTGATTTCTTAATACACCTTGGGATATTATTATAATTTGATTCAACAAGTCTATCAGAAAATTTTGAAATTATGCAAACTTTTGGTACTAATAAGAGCATGACTTTATAAAAATAAAAAAAAAGCCTCATACACTGTACAGTATGTACATACCAAGCAGTGGGTAATGGGTATGTGATTTCTGACAGAGGTTCACAAGTGTACATGTAGAAGCTCAAAATTTTAGAAACATAATGATTGACAATTTTACCAAAATTAGTTTTACTCATGTTACACATTACATAATCATTGTCATGCTCCTGACCATGAAACTTTAACAGCTTGAAGCTGAATATTTAGATACATGATTATTCAATATTTGGGGCATAAAACTGTTTCTTACATGTATAACCTACATGTATTTTATATGGTTAATCGTCAACATTCAAGTAAAATATTCTAGTTATAGTACATTTTATTAAGTGAAGTGGTGCAGAGTGAAAAATATTGTCCTTCTATTCTCTTTAAAAATTAAATCATGTGCAAGTTTATGTGGTTCACTCAGGAGACTCTTATATTTTAACCGTAGTTAGTCCTTTAAGATTTTTATCATTGTTAAATTTTTTTACAACTAGCAAAATGAGTATTCAAAATATATCTATAGACTCAACTGTGCAATCTTATCCAACCAAACACGTGAATCAAGCAAACCTATCTGATGATACTTGTACATTATAACTACATGTTCTTGAAGAACAGAATAATCTTGTAAAAGATAATTAAATTACTCTGACCAAAACATTTTCTCTATTGCATTTCTTGATGAAAGAAAATATACCCCAATAAAAAAAATGTGAAAACAGAAAGTGCTACCCTTTGTCCTCTACCAAACTAAAATCAAATGCAGATGTACATGTATATTGGTTGGTATCCATTTGTAATTCTCACCCAGGTTAATCATTTAATTTATATTTCTACTTGAAAGCAATGTACATGTACATATAGTACCAAAATGGTAGAAATTATTGGTAGTAAGCATTTGGCCATATGCAATAATCAGATCGACTTGTATAACGAAAGATACAGTTTCATTCATCATTATTGATGAAAAGTCTGAGAAAGGTGTGATCAGAAGACCTGAAATGGCTGTGATTTTTGGTTAAATCAGGTTTATCTTACTTGATCTTCAAGCTTTTCTTGCGGAAGAAAATTTTATCTCTAGGATTTGGTCACTATCAATGCACTCGTTCTGTGACTATGACTTGGTAGTCACCCATATTTCCTACTGCAATTACTTCTCCTGGGTAAAGGACCCCTTCATTCTCAACAGCATACAATGTAGCACTAGCCAGTCTCACCGAAATGGACAGTATCATGGCTCATGGTTGATAGTGATGTGGGCATGCTACTTTCATCAAGAGGAGCATCTTCCAGAAGCTGGTATGCAGCCACACTCCCCATGCGCCTTGAAAAGATTCTATTTGATAGGCTTTGATTTCTGAAAAAATTATTGCAGAATAAAGCTTGTTTCTGTGATCGCTTTGATTCATTAGTGAAACACTGAAATTCATCATACCTGATGCAGCAGCAACAGGAGTGGAAGACATTGAACCATTCGTGACAATTGCCTTTTGTGTTTTACCTGCATTCAGACATCATGCTTTATAAAACCCTGATCCCTTAAAACTGGACCTTTTCCCTGCTAGGTCGCAAGAAATTTTACTTCAGATTGATCTGTTGTCTGGCTTTAAGAACTGGTATTGCTTCAGCAAATATACTGGTTTTTAAACAGCATTGCTAGTCCATCAGACTGCCAACACTTTGTTCTTTGCGTGATTCAAGTTGTCACATACAATCAGGAGTCAAGTTTTCCTGCAGACCACTTTGCCACTGTCTTTGGTTCCAGTGTGCACTTTGAATATCATCTTGGCAACACATGTATAGTTTTTTGACAAATCCACAGGCACAAACTATGTGGGAGTTTACTACTTAATAGTAGTAGCCTAGTAGTTTATATCGCATAAATTTTAGCACTGTCGAAAGGAGACCTCTTTGCAGATTTAGCTTCTTTTTTTTTTTCTCTCTACAGTGCAACACTTTTCAGGGTTTCTTCTTAAAGTTGGTTACAATAATTAAGTTCCTTCAGCTAAAAAACCAAAGACGGGGGTATTTAGTCACTCTCTGCATTAACATACTGCCATTTATCTGTTCTATATGAACTCGAATCGATAGCAATAATAATAATCATAATAATTATAAAATGTTATTAATAATAATAATAGTGATGGTAATAATAACAAAAACAACAATAATAAAAAATTTTGATAATAATAATAAAACACTACTACAACTACTACTAATATCATAGTAATAATGGTAAATAATACAAAAAATTTTTCATTAATCATGTTAAACATAGTCAAAGCAGGTGCTAAATGTGCACTTATGTGATGTTATTTTTCATGAAGACCCGATGATAACTATGAAAAATGAAAGGCCTATGCCAGTATTATTAAAGGTATGCCTACATGTATTTTAATAATTAATAGTATATGTACTTTGTTAAACATTGTCCTCTGATACTACAGGACACCTGTGTAAGTTTTCATTTTGGCAAATGGGCTGCATTTTTAGTGTTTTAAGCATTCATCATTTACTACTGCACCAGCAGTTAAATATACAAGGAACGTTGGTTTGGATAATATATGCTGATGTTTTAGTTAAAATTCCTACACCTGTAAATAGAACTTTTATTGTTGTATGTAGGGTATATATGTTTACTGTGCATTTCTCTTAAGCAAAGAATGTCAAATGATTAAGTTCCAAGCAAGAAAGTTGCATTCAAATAAACTGTTAAACAAAATGTCCTCTCCAGAATTTATCAATGAGTAACACTTCGAGGGCTCACACTACAAAAATCTAAATAACATTAATAATGAACACACCAAGAAACTTCAGAGGTATCACTTTAATGATAAAATACTGATTATTTGATATGTCAGTGTGTGTTATTAAAAACTTAAACAAATTAGGGCCATATTTTCTGACATGTTATATTTAAGTTGCATTTATGGTGAAAACTTTGTAGTTTATATTATTCCCAAATGTGTCATTTTGCTCTGTAACATTGCAGTAACATTTGGCATGTTATATAAAGTATAATTGATGCACAGTTATTCACATATTAACTCACATTCTTGGAGTTCATACATGTAGGGAATATTGTTAAACAATTGTCCTCTCCAGTATACTGAGATAAATGAAGGTTTGGAAGCTCATGTTTGATTAGGTCTCTCACTTATTTGACCATTATACCCCTAAATAAATAGTTTAGACCTAAATAAAACAGTGTAATTCAAATTTGAAGCTATATCAAAAGAAAAAAATGGATTCCATGATGTTATTACATAAATTTTACCCCTTTGTATCCCATTTCGCCATACCGCACACTAATTTCATGGCAAAATACAGAATGCCTGAAGGTGAAATGAGTATATTGACATTTGATAAGCAATACAGATGCCTACAAATGAACGCAAAACCATTTGTATAATAGTTACAGGGTTATAAGGTTGATGTGTTTCTTGTTGAACAAAATGTCCTCTCCAGACGCCTATTTTTCTTACCGTATTTCAGTGAACTTTTTAAACATGTAAAAATGGACTTGACGCTCTGTAATTTTAGATATTAAAGGTATATATCATTAAGTTTCAGAATCTGTGAAGTTTTTCACCCAACAACAACTTTCATTTTTGACCCCCAGTGAGACTAAAAGTGTACACTTAGTGTGAAATGACCCTTATGTATTAATTCAGGTCGCCTCATTTGCCCCATCGGACATGTGTTCATAGGCATCCAGTCAGAAAAAAAAAACAGGCAAAGTGGTGAAATTTACTACAGTGCTGGCATGCACAATAACACCTTACACAAGTAAACATTACTGGGTTGGTACAGTAGTGGCAATGCTACTTTCCAAATTTTGATGTGCTGCTTGGTTTGTGCTCCTCCGGGGGGGGGGGGGGGGGCACTCAAATTATATTTAGATGGGGATGTGCCTCACAAAATCCTGAAATGGGGGTCTGAGGAACTGACCACACAGGTAAAATACGGGGTCTTGGGAACTAAATATATACTGGGCGGTGTGAAAAACGGTCTACGGAACAGGATCGCGGTACAGTATACGGTGCATGCTAGCGCTGTGCATGTATTATGTGGGCTCTAGCGGCAAGCTGAGGGAGTTGTGAAGCCGTGCGTGCAGCTCTCGCTGGACAAATTTGGCATGGCTAGGGAACTGAGATGTTTCGTAACTGTGATCTTGCAAGCGGGGCGGGGCAGCTTCTGAACGGAACTTTTGGCATTCAGAGAATCTAGCGAACTGAAAATTAGGTCTGAAAAAGGGGGTCATCTAAGTGGCACGTCCCCGTACCACCAATATATGTGAGTGCCCCCCCCCCCCCCCCCCGGTGCTCCTCCTGGCCATGTGCACTGGGCTGTGAGACGGTCTCTATGCTCAAAATCTGTGCTAAGAAACTGTCTCAGATACTACACAAATAGTAATCCATTTGATCCTACAATTCTCGAGCAGTGAGCTGAAAACTAACAGAGGGCCTCATCTACCCCACTCTCTCCTATACTCTATAAGATTCATAAATGGAATGATTAAACAGTAAAATTAAAAATAATTACAATTATACATGATTAATAAAAAAAATGAATGGATGAGTTGAGTGAGTCAGGAGTAGATGTCTAAATATTAGAGAAAATAAGTTCAATTCGCGTATAACATGTAGGCCTACATGTACACTGTACATCTATGTACATTTTGCTCTATTGAAGAAATAATGTTACTCATAGATGGTATAGTGTTTTATAAAGTCTGATGTATTTATTTTGAATTCACAAGCTTTATAATTATCATAAATTCCAATCAAAAGTTAAACTTGCATAAAAAATGTTGATCTTCTATAAAAGTCAAATAAAAGACAGAGTAATTTTTAAACCCAGATTTTAATTGCAAGTTATGCACGTACCTCTTCTTCTATATATGTGAGTTGAAAGTTTAACAGATTTTTGTGACCCCCAAAAGATTTGATTCTGGGCAAAGTTAATACATGTACATGTAGGTCAAATAATGTAACTTCACTAACTTGTATCTGCACTATTGTAAACAAATATAAGATTATCATATAAACTGTAGGGAAGATAATCAATTTTAGTGCAATGTACTGTACAAGCTGTTATTTTCGCGAATCACAGGGGGGTCCCGACATTTTGGCGGGTTGTTTAATTCGCGATTTGAAGATGTACGGAGCACTTCCACAGCATTTCAAAGAAGCAAAACTAGTGAAAATCATGTACAAACTATGCTCCTATTGGGTTCTAACTGCTATTAAAGCTAATTGAATTTGGAAGTTATGAGCCTCCAAACATGCACCCAAACACATTGACTTGGACTCTTAACACCATTTTCGGCGACCTCATGAGCAATAATGGCTGGTCAGATCCATGTCATAATATACTGTGCGTGTTCAGACTATCAAGTTCATCCAATTTACATTAAAAAAGTACTCTACTTCATCAAGTTTGGCTGCAGCAGTCAATCAAAAATAAGCAAATTTTATTTAAACTTGATTGTTTGGTCACAAATTGGTTGCCAAGAGAGGCTGTATCTTAGCAACCGTTTGACCTTGAGGCAAAATATTTCAGAATTTTTCATCAGATATTTGGGGGCACATTTGGTGCAAGTTTAAGGAAAATCTGAGGGGTCGGTGACAAGCATTGGTTGATTTGATATGGATTGACCCATATATCTGTGTCATAGTAAATTGGTTTCCAGACACACTGTCAATATGAGACTTATGAGGCATCATTTTCAAGGTCTATCCTACCTGACTAGTATTTCTGCCAAATGATTGAATAAGTATCCAAGCACAGTATTATTTCTGGAGTATGACATGCACACCTGTATGGTAGGGGGTCCTAAAGCTGCGCGGGTCCTAAAGCTACGCACCACTCATCGCGCATGCAGTTATTATGGCAAATGCGCTCTCTGTGTGTGGAACTGTGACTGCAGAGTGACGAACGATTCCTATTCAATTTTTTCTACAGAGGCTGCAGTAAATCTCTAAATGCAGAGAAAACCAACAACTGTTTGGAATTTTGGAGTTATATTCGCTTTATTTTCATTTTATCCTATAATAATTTGAATATATTTTAGAAATTGAGGCACAGGAAATACTATTTTTTTGCATGATAAATCGAGTGCGTAGCTTTAGGACCCCTTCTACATCGGGCGGCGAAATCAAGAGGTGTTCGGAAAACACGGCGGGATTTTCGTATTAGTGAGTTTCGTAATATTTTCTTCTTGGTTAACGATCTTTAGAATGTTTGCCACAAATTAGTGAAAGATAATTTGTTGAAATATTAAATTTGGGATAGTTTTTATTGCTTGAAAACAAAGTACGTAGCTTTAGGTCCCCCCATCATACATGTAACCCTAACTAGGCCTCTTTTCAGGATAATGATTTGCAGTTTGCTTCAAAGGTGATTTTATACGCTCATCTAGATGGGACGTATTTATGGTATCACGCTCGGTGTCCGTCCGTCTGTCCGTTAACTTTTCCTTGTAAACACGATAACTTCAGTTTGACTTAGCGTAGGGTCATATAATTTAATATGTATGATACTAGCATGGATCCCACGAATTATATTGATTTTGCGGTCAAAAGGTCAAGGTCACAGTGACATATTTTCATCTTACCCTTCTACAGTCCTTGTAAACGTGATAACTTCAGTTTAACTTAATCTAGGCTTATATAATTTGATTTGTACATGTATGATGATACTAGCATGGGTCCCAGGAAGCCTATTGATTTTGAGGTCTAAAGGTCAAAGGCCAAAATCACAGTGACATATTTTCATCTTACCCTTTTGCAGTCCTTTTAAACGCAATAACTTCAGTTTAACTTAACTTAGGCTCATATAATTTGGTATATGATACTACATGTAGCATGGGTCCCAGGAAGCCTCATGATTTTGAGGTCAATAGGTCAAAGGTCAAGGTCACAGTGACACATTTTCATCTTGCCCTTCTGAAGTCCTTGTAAACGCGATCACTTTAGTTCAACTTAACCTAGGCTTATATAATTTGGTGTGTATGATACTAGCATACATGTAGATCCTAGCAATTCTATTGATTTTGAGGTCAGAAGGTCAAAGGTGTAGTCGCTACCTTCCACTTTTCTTGCTAGACCAATAACTCCATTTTCCGAGTTACAGACGGGCGTATTATGTGCTCGCCTTAGCGACACTCTTGTTATATGTGTGTATATACATGAAGCAATAGAGAAATTCAACACACACATGCCCTTATATCTCATTAATAACATATAAGACACAATAAGAAATTCAGTATCGATGCAGTTGAAATTCTTTCATCCATTTTTACAAGGCAGGAGCATCACCACATACAATACTCGGTAGTTATGAATTCACTGACATTTTTTTTTTAAATCCAGTGTTATCACCATATTGTTCTAAGCACTTGTTTATCATTTACAAGTTGATTTCCTTCCTTCTTGACTTTTACATTTATATTAAAAGTTAGATATCAACTAATTAAACTGTACCTACCTTATGCATTGCTGCTTCTACCCTACCCGGTATCGCAACAATTTTCTCTGGGATCTTCTTCATTACATCAGCCACGTGAACAGTCCCAAACTTGGCAGTAAAGGATTTGAGCATGTTGCCCCCTCTTGACTCACTGCTACCAGAATCCCTAATCGAAGTCTTTGATCGAAACATTGCTCCTGAAGTGTTTTACCTCATAAAATAAGCACCTTCCTGTTTGTTGAAATCTATTACGTGTCCGAGGTTTCTAAAGCTTTTCAAAACTTTAGAGAGAGGGGAGCTGAGTAATTTTCACTCTCTCTTTCTGCCTTGATCACAGCAGAGTTTATGTCTCTAGGTATAGCTTCTGTGTTGGCAAGAACTCAAAATATCTCTGGGTAGCGTGCTGGTGATGAGTTGATTAGTAGAGTGTGTCTTAATACAAGAATGAATGTGCAGGCATACTGAACGTGTAAACTACCAGTATTTTGCTCCCCATATGGAATCATGCACCCTCATTATTCTCTTCATGTAGATTTGTAGCACAGAAAGAGCAACTGGAAAATTATGATAGCCTCCGAGCAGTGGTGCTTGTCCCCGGCTTCATTTCATTGACTTCCTTGGCCCCCCTTGTATTAAAGGCATGTACATGTAGACAACCAGTCAGCAACCAGCACTGTAGGACTTTCCCTGGTACCATCACAAGAGTGTCTTATTACAGGAATCATCATTTTCTATTTTATTGAGAGATTACCCCAGTACACTGCATGACTATACAGCCCTGCAGTCATTTGCCCTCTGGACCCCGTCTTGTGATCAGAAATAGAACGAGGGGCATGTTGCCGAACAAGTACTTTGGGTAGTGTTCACTGTTGGAAAGTGATTTCACTTTCTTTTCGACATGGAATCATCACAAAGTTTTGAATCATACTGGTGGCAGAGGGTAGGTTTCTTTCGTTCATGAAGGTCTGATGTACATACATAAATACATAGCCAATTTTGATAACATCGAGTTGTGTATTAAAATTATTTTGTAACGAACAGTACACGCCTCTCGTTTCTTGCATTTATGATTCATAAAAATACCCTGTATGATTCATAAGAATAAGGCGCACTGTACTTACAAATTGTTTTGTGATGCAAACAAATGTATGTAAGTTAAAGAATAATGCAGAGGTTTTGTTTTTGACTTGTTTTTCTTCTGCATCTATATCTGATGAGTCCATGTAGGTTAAAGTTCATTGAGCCTCCAGAAATATTTTAATTTCTGTTTGATAAGAAATTTTTTGATATTTATTTTCTCTTTCCTTTTGTTATTACACTCTGTTGAACAGGAATACTTTCACTTTGATCCTTCTGTAAAACCTTAGTGTTAATTCATTAAAATCCTTTATGCGCCACAAATCAATTAGTACATAAAGTCTGTATAATATATTCAGTCTTCTGTATTAACAAGTTATTTGGTGATTATTCAACAGACATACATGTACTTGTAACTAGTATGTACTGTATGTTGAATAATCACCAAAATCACTGCCATTATTCAGACTTTCAGAGCAGGATGGTGTTATACTTTGAATTCCCAATTAATACATGTAATCTCCTATTCTCCTTTGTTGATACAGGTACATGTATTGCATGTACTCTGAGCATGATTTTTGGAGCGTCTCATGAAAGGTTTTGTTGGATGTTTTATCAAAGTCACAATATTGCTTTTCAGTCAATCAAAATTAAGGAGATACATGTACATGTACATGTAATGCTACCCTGAAAATATGGTGATGCAAATTAGAGGAAATGAAACATATTTTCAGAGGAAAATGAAATCATCAATTTTTTTTTTACAATTTGAAACTGATCATTGTCCTGACTAAGAGTATATTCATGTAGCTCTAGTCTTATTTTATAGTGAATTTGTTTGTTCATGAAAAAATACTTTTATAAAAGCTGAGGCATACAATATGTCAAAAATGATTGCTCTTAGACTGTAAATCTAACTTCACTCTTATTCAGAGACTTATATATGTATGAAACAAAAATAAAAACACAAAATACTTCTGTTGAGAAATCCCTTTAATAAAACACAAGTTTGTTGTATCCTTGACCAATTTTTCTTCACAGCTTGATTTTGACATTCAAACTGTTGTTGCTCATCTATGCACAAAGTGCAAAAAAATTTATGCAAAATTTGTCTCACTTTATCTTTGTTAATAATAATAATGATAGCCAATTTTTATATAGCGCTTTTCCCAGAATGGCTCAATGCGCTTTACAGTAATTATTACCCCGGCCATTGGATTAATTTCAAACCATTCCAGAATATGCAAAACATACATGTGTTATGATTAAACTTACTTTCTTATTGATATCTCAGAGATTTTTTGTTGGTAAAAGACATAAAATTGAATGGACCAATTCACTGGTACAATAGTTATACACGTAAAATGCTGGGCGACATATTGTCCACTGTTGGTATGTCGGTATATATTCTGGGCAGTTATTATCCAATTGAGCAAATTTATTACCCAATTTGGACAGATTTTAACCAATAGGTGTGTCGACAGTACTGTATGTTGCCCAGAGTTGGTTAAAACTTGGGCATTTTTTGCCCAACTATTTTAAGAGTGTGCATGGATGGTACAGTTTTCCAAGTATACGGTGTACATGTAGGTACTTTATTAATTCACTTTTTGACAGGAAATTAAATTGATCTGTCTGTTTCAGTAGCAGTAAATTCACAAAAATAACATCATTCTGTAATATACATTTATACTCAATGCATACATGGCTGATAAAATGAATTGAACACAGGTGTACTACAGTGTACTTTAAAACAAAATAAAATGGATTCTTTTTATAAATGCTGGTACTCTGTGTGTTAACTAGAAATTTTGTGTTAAAAAAGGTTTTGCCGTTGTTTCAGATTAGTACATGTAGATGAGAGATTTTATTCCAGTCACATCAAATCATTCATTGCAATATTATTAAAGACAATCTGTCTTCAGTTTAATGTCCTTTTCAGTATTACATTTTTTTAGCACAAGATTAACTGAAAATAGTACCCTAACTTTTCCTCTCACCTCCCTTCCAATCTCGCTTGCCTTTGATTCCAATCCAACGTGAACCTTGCATTTGCAAAAAATCTATATTTTATATTTTTAATAAGATCCAGCTGCAGTGCTTTATGAATATTCACATAACCTCAAGGCTGTTTGTTAGCACAGTATTTGAAATGCTAATAGATGCTATCCATACAGGGCATGGTGAGGAGGATAGCAGGGCATGCTGGCTGTACAGTGGTTCGTAAATGCCCATTTCATTTCGTTAGCGTGCCTGTTGCTGATGTATAATTAGATCATCATGACAAAGTCATATTACTCCAACATTGAGCTTTCTCGTCCAATATGTGTATCTTGAAAATGATGAAGGCGTTACTGCAGGAAAGGTCATTTTAGTGGTTTTATTTTTGTGTGAACAGACTGCCATTCTGCGTACATAGTTCATCAATGTATCGGCTGAATTTGGCTGTGGACAACGGCTGCAGAGGAGTGTATCCTTGTAACGATGTGTGATGTTTGTTGGAATCGGACTGAATTTAGAACAAAGTATATTCACTGACGGTAATTGATATTCAGTTTCATGCATCGACCACCAATATGATCGGACCGGAGTATATAGTGAGTTTGAGTTTTGCCTTTTTTGTTCAGATTTGGCAAGGTTCCTTGAAATTTTGAGATATTGATAATGTGACAGATCTCTACATTCCAACTTGACAAGAGAATTTTATTCATGTACCCCTGCTATTGTGTCAAGGGAGCATGCATGTAGTGGATAGTTGGTTGGTTAGGGAAAATCTTTAGAAGTAACAGTTTCATTCAGCGCTCAATGAAATTGGTACATTTGTATAGCCTAAAAATGTTTACATTGGTCTACATGTACATGTAGAGTGAAGATTGCAAGGCACATTATTTGATTGTGTCAGATTTTGTTGCCATGAAAATAAAACATTATGGATAATAGATCTGTTATTCAATGATATTTCTAGTTTTATTTTTTGTGTAATACAGGCAGGGCAATCATTTCATTTGCAAGTGTATTGCATACAAACACATGCAGTACATGCTTGGCATTGTCCATTACACTGTTGACATTGAAATAGTAATCTTCATTAAACAGAAGAGAAGGTATATTTTAGTTTAAAATCTCGAAATCTATGATTTTATGTACAGTATTCACAAGAATATTGATTTTTCTGTAATATTGCTCTACAATGTTTATTTATAGTACACCAATTAAAGGTTAATGCTACATATGTACTTTGAATGCAGAACTCATACATGTATATAGTGACACCCTATTAATGCACATGGCAAAAGGGGATTCAGTATATGGCGGGCTTAAAATTTGAACATGGAAAAAAAATGATAATTATGCAATTCATGCACTCAAAATGATGATTATTAACATTTTAGGGCTCTAGTTCTTTCTCAACCATATAATTTTTTATTAAATCATACTTTAGTTTATTTTTTGTGTGATTAATCTGAAAATGAAAATCACTGACCATATTCATGCATGAGTGGGAATATGAGTGCACTACAATCCCATTGCATGTCATACTGAATACTTCAATTCTAAAAAAAATGTTTGTATTGGGAATCATGTCATATGACACTCTTGTCATATTGTGAGTCATACTCAAAATCTGAATCCTCCATCATAATAGTTGGATTAATCATGCATGACAAACATAGGACAGCACTTTGTGGTACAAGTATGGTGTATAGATCTGGTCATGCGTGGACGTGTATATTACATACTGTATGACTCAAATTGTGTATGAAAATTATTGATTCTTGAATGGTAAGGCAATACTGGATACGAGACCAATTAAGCCTGCCAATGATGGTTACATGCAGTTCCAAGTATTCTCTGTCAAATTTCACCAGAAATTAGGGTTGTTATTGATAATGTCTTTATCGCTGGTTTTGTCGATAATCGCTTGTTTTTTGCCACTTAGCGATATCGATAACCTTTCTCCCTTTGTCGATAATGCCCACTATTAGGTAGGGACACATTGATTTTACGCGATTTCACCTAATTCACGGAAACCGCCTTTTGAAAGTGGCTTTTCAAACGGAAAATCATGGACAACATATTTTTCCTCAAACTGCACAGAACAGCAACAGAAATTACCGGTACTCCAAAATCTCAACAAAATACGAATACTTACTTGCCACAAAACACAATCTCACCCCCACTTCGCTATAATCATGACAATCCAAACATTGTGACTGCACTCGACTCCATTCGATCGAATCGAAAACATCACAAGCGCAAGCTCAATTTTACCAAAGTACCAACTAAATATAGAATTTGGCAGCATACAGCCGTGTGTTGCTGCCCTCTACGTTTGAAGATGTACAGCATGATATCAAAATGGCGGATAGGCGAAAGATGTTGACTGCTCAGAACTATGTCTAAAAAGCGCCAAAATTGTTGATAAAACTTCATCCAACTCCAAAATAATGCTAATAACGTGTGAGGTGAGGATGTATTTTGTAAATATGTTTGTTAAAAGATGTTACTAGTATGTAATCATTTACATCTGATGAACATGGATTTTAAAGCGTTCTTGGTACAGTGGCAGATACAATTACAAATTTTGACCGACGCGAATATGTGACATTGCTATAATGCATAAAAAATGTGTATTGATTATGTTTTGTCGATAGAACATATCGAAAAGATATTTTTAGCAATATATCGACAGAGAATTTTCCTAATGATAACAGCCCTACCAGAAATGGACAGTAGTGATTTTCATACATGTCTTCATGTACATGTATAGGAAATGTACATGTACTACATGTGCATGCATACTGCATAATATGTCATTCCTGAAAAATAATGAAATATATTGTATGTCTCTTTAAATCCTTTCACGGTCTCACTACACCATAGTCATACATGTAGGGCACTTTGATGATAATTTTGACATAATTTCTAAGTGTCTGCTTTCCAAGATACTGTAGATGTACATGTATAAGCTTCCTGCTTGGCTTCATTATCAGATGCATTGCCATTAAAAATTTTGTTGAAATAATGGTCTGCATGAAATAGTGTATGGGGAAAATTGGGAATCATGTATTATCTGTGAAGAGATCTAGATGTACACATATAATATAGTGTACTCTTCCAGAGTAGGATATTATAATTGTTATTTTTTAAGGGCTATTTTTATTCCACATTGTGGTGATAACAGAATTTTGGGGGCATTTTTTTTTTTTGAAGGGTTCCTGTACTTTTAAGGTGCAACATGCAGTAGGCCTTTATTATTATTCTGCCATAGTTAGAATACGGTATATTGATTTTTTAAATAATCTTGAATAACATTTTCGACAGATCTTGGGGTGATAGAATGGTTGCTCTAAAATTGCATTTTGGAGGAATTTTAGGAGTGAGTTTGGCCGATCATGAGGGCGAAATCACCCGTTGCCCTCATGTTTTTGCTATCCTTTACTCTTCTCTTGCATAGATCTCACTTCATTGTGTATAAATCCCATACCATACAATTCATAATACTTATATACAGTACTCACAAATATTTTCCTTTTTTATAATGTGCATGTAGTCAGCCTTTGAATATTATAAAGCAACTTACAAAGAGCTACATGCTAATCATAGTTTTGTTAGAAACTGAAACTTGAATGCACATGTAAATTCTACTAAAGTACTGTACGTATACTTATTTTGACTGAATGTTTTGTTCATTGTACATTTCTTCCGGGAAAATATTACCTTTTTTTTCGGGGGCTCCATTTTCAATTTTTTGAACAATTTTGGGGGCTACTTTTTCATTTTGGGGGCCTCACTTTTCGTAAATACGTTGTATGTAATGTGCGACCCAGGACAAGTCTTCTATTCCTGCTTGTTTCCAAATTAACTTAATGTTTAACATTGTTTATTTAATTGCTATTTATTTTTCTTCATTGTTAATGTTATTAATTGTTAAATTTCTTGTTCATTTAGATCTAATGTTTATTGTTTGTACATGTATATCATGTATTGAATTAAATGGACCTTCTGAATTTTATAATTTTGTCCATCCAATTGATTAGGATGAAGTTTATCAAATTTGAACAGAATTTGTACTCAGAGGAATCGTTTTCATAAATTTTGATTTCTTATTTGATATAACTCACTGGAAAATTATTTTATGAATCGCAGCCTGACAGCTACATGTACATATGTCAACATGTCAATTTATTTCACAAGCTAAGCTACACCTATGCCAGCTCAGCGCAGCCACTGAACGCAGCACAGCTCACAGTCAATCATCACCGCAACACAGGCATTGTGAAACTGCATTAGCGCCGATACGGTACATAGTATGCTCAGGCGCTGACTGTTACCAGAAATCCCTGCTGAAAATCCTAATTTCGGCCTTCAAATTGCGAAATCCGCAGCTTATTTCCAGAGCTGGGGTCGCCGAAAAACACGCTAAAATGAAGAAGAAAAAAAACGGATTTTTTTTTAGAGTTCACAATCTTATGTTCTTTTTTTTTATCTTTGCAGTTTTTATTCGTCACAAAAACAATCAAAGTATACAAAACATATCGTTGCACTTCAATCAAACAGAACATTAATACAAACTGTGTATAAGTACATACAACATAAATTGTGTACTCAGAATAGCATCTTGTACCCTAGTCTTACGGACAGGACGACCTATTAACCGAAAAAGAAAAGGGGTACGGTAATACCCGTCGGTCCATTGTCGTCCTGGCGACATCGCAGGGGGTATAGTGCAACCCAAAAAAATATGACATTTTAATGTATTAACATGACCGAAAGAATGACATAAGAAACACCACTACAACATGAACAGAAGATAAAACAAGCTCACAAAAAGACGATTAACACAAAATACTAATCTACAGTGGTTACAATTTATACAATGGAAAAATAATTGTTTATGTTTTGCCATTTTACATTGTGTTTATTGAGTTTGTTTTTCTTTTTTGCAATAATTTCCTCAGTAACTTTATAAGATAAAAGATAATAATTAAATTGTTTCGAACTAGGGAGAGTCTCTTGGTATTTACATCGCAAAATGAATTGTTTACCAAGTAAAATTAGAAAATTAATTGCTAAGGTGGATTGACTTAATGGTTCAAGTAATCCAAATAAAATAGTATCTCGTGAAAGGAAATAAATTAGGATTAAAATCAGTCACTCTCATACGCAACGCATTCCAAAAGGATGCTATTTTAGGGCATGCAAAAAACAAATGATCCAATGTCTCGGGTGTCGCATTGCAAAAAGAGCATAATGCATTGGTGTTCTTTCCTATTTTTGTGAGCCATTCATTTGTAGGTATTAAGTTATTTAAAATTTTATAGTGTGTGATTCGAAGTCTGGTGTCAATAGTGATTCGTAATGGAAGAGTGAACAATTTGGAAGTCTGTTGCCTATCGATGTTGTAAAATTGATTAAAACAGGTAAACACCTTGGAGGTTTCGGAGTTATTAATATTTAAAAAAGTGCGATAAAATTGCTTAGTCGATATATTGTGAATTTGTCTAAATGCAGATTCACAGAAAAGAGAAGGGAAATCCCCAGGTTCTTTTACAAGATGATGGTAGTTTTGTTGTAAAAAGAAAACTTTCCATTTCCTGGCATTATTTTATAGCAATCTAACAATTCAAAATACTCAGTAAACTTTAAACCCTTTTCTTTCGCTTCCCTCCAGCGCAGTGGGCGTCCAAATTCATCTAACATATCAGTAATTTTAGTGAATCCCTTTTCTTTTATGTTTGGTTTATAAATAGATTTTCCTTTAAATGTGATTGATTGTTCCATATAAACTCATAGGTAATATCTATTTTCCTTTCCAATAAACACCATGTTTGTAAAATGTCCATCAACCAATTTGACACTTCAATATTCAAATATTTCATATCAAAATTACAATAAAAAATGTATTCTCCACCGAAAGGTGACAACAATTCCATACATATATCTTTCTAGCCCTTCGAAGTTGAGGAGAAAAGTCTCGAAACCCATTTAATTTTCTGAGCTTGAATAATCGATTTGATGCAAGTCATCTTTAACCCCCCGTCATCGTATTCCTTAACCAACACTTCACGTTTTACTCTATCAGGACCACCCCAAATGAATTCATACAGTAATGTGTTCACCTTATGAATAAGGTATAGATAATATGCTGGCTGCATATAACAGCTGAGAGGGAGCAAAAGTTTTCACAAGTTGAATTTTCCCGTATAATGATAAATTCCTGGCTTTCCATAAATTTAGTTGAGATTTAATGTTGGATAGAATTCTTTGTAATTGCGCCATTCTATCCTCAAAAGAGTAAGAGATGTCAAGTCCAAGAATTGTCAAAACGTTAAAAAACTTTTAAAAATCTATTGGTATAGATGGGTTTTGCAAACTGAATTGTCCTATAAACATTGCTTTCGTCTTATCGTAATTCAGTGAGAGTGATGAACATAATTGAAAATCATTTAGAGCTTCCGTGAGGTGATGATACGACTCAAAGTTTGACAAATAAACCGTTATGTCATCAGTGTACATAGACAACTTAATTTCATGAGTATTTTTTACTCTTATGCCTTGAATGTTTTCATTTTTTCTTATGTTTATGGCTAGCATTTCTATAGCTAATATAAAAAGATATGGAGATAAAGGATCCCCCTGTCGTATTCCTTTTCCGACCGAAAAATATCCAGTTGAAACGTTATTATTCATCACACAGCTTTCTTATGTTCTTGCAAAATCTTATGTTCTTGCAAATTCAGGATGGTATCTTAAAAATGCAATAAAAAAGGAAATTAAATTAACTATCAAAGTTACGGAGGGACCTCGTGCGTTCCAGCCGGCTTGTGGCTGCTGAGCTAGCAACGCAGCGCGCGCGACCTATGTCATCACTCAGCAATTATTTCGGGGGCGACTTCTGGATTTTATTCCACCCCCAAAAGCATGATTTTGGGTGATTTCGGGGGTGACTTTAGGCATTTCCGGGGCGAATTCGCCCGCTGCCCCCGTATTATGTACTGTACAATTAATATTTGATTTTCAGTCTTCTGGCTAATTGTTTGAAGTTCAAGTCTATATGCTATGGAAGGTGGTGACATTTCAATATTCATTTGATATTCAATAAAGCTTTCTTGGGAAAATGTTTCACATGCAGGGTATCTCTGACTGATGGGGGTGAGATCAGAAGAGCTCTGCTTTGCATAAATGTTTGTAGCTAACACTTAAAACCATCCATCAACTAAGGAACGGTGCTGAAGTATTAAATATGGATAATAAAAATGCAATCTTGATGAGCTGTTTACACAGTATTGGGGTCATACAGTATATGCATTTATTGCTCTTGAAGTATTTGTTTGGGTTGTACCAGGTAAGTGGATGTACATCATACAATAAATTGAATGTGAATTCAAGCTGTGGTAACAATCTCATTGAGTTTAATAGAACAGATTCCAATAAATGACCACAGAGCGTATGATTGAAAATTACATGTATGTGCCAAATATAGATCATGTAGAAAATGCGTAATTTCTAAGAAATGGGCAGAGGAAATATGGCATTCTTGACTTTTAAATCTTTTTCCAAGAAGTAATGATATTTCCAGTTTTTCCACCTACATGTAGGATGTTCAAGCTGCACTGACTCACAGACAATAAAAAAATTAATAGCAAGATGTACATGTAAACCTGCCGCATCAGACATTGCTAACATAAAGATGCAGCTGCACCTTCACCTACATTATTTTGCTTGGTAATCCCTGCTATTCTGTTTTGACCTCATTAGAAATAATGACTGCCTTTAGTGTTGTTATGGTAACCCTAGTCATCCTTTGTGGTCTCTTTGTTTCTTAACATCATCTTCCAGGATCCATCAGTTACCGAGGCAACGGCAAACTCCCGAGGTGGGCTAGAGGAATTCAATCCTTTTGAAGACTCAAACAGACAGGTGTATATTACATGTTTTCCCTCTATAACCATCACTATGCATGCAAAATGTGATTTTGATTTTAATGAGTGTCTTTCTAAAAAAATTTTTTTTTTCTCTTTATTATAGTAAAATAAAATAATTTCAATTTAGTTTGTGTGTTGTAATGTACATGTACCTGATAATTTATTTATTCTGTGGAGCCCGGGGTAGGTTTTGACAGAGAATTGCTTTCACATAGTCTAAAGATGTACAGTATTGCATTATCATACAATTTGAAAGAATCATTGTTACAGTGTGTATTTTGATTTGACATGTAGAGATTAGTATGTAAATTGCTATTAAACATTGCTGTGTATTCTTCAATTTTGATATGTAGTTTTAACCTTCCAATCTTCTATATCACCCCTACTCATTAACTGTTTAATTGAAATATGAACTGTATGCCACATTGTCCCAAATGATCAGGTTATTTAATTACATACATGTCCATGTATATGTACATGCTGTACTGATGACACCATGCGATAAGGATGTATTTCTGTATTAATATGAGAAGATTAAATTTGGGTTTTTTTAATTGTTTTCTCTTAATTTTTTTTTTCTCTGTAGGCAAGTAATGGTTCCAAAACAACACCAGTGGCTGCCCCATTACCAGTTAAACCCCAGCAACAGCCAGCCGTGATGGCACCAACATCAGAGTTACCACCATCATACACACAGTCAGCAGCCCAACCAGTGAGTGTTATGATGATGACGGCGATGATGATGAGGAGGAGGAGGATTGATGATGATGGTGATAATGATGGTTATGATGGTGATGGTGGTAATGATGATGATGATGATGATGATGATGGTGACGGTGATGATGATGATGATGATGATGATGATGATAATGATGGTGATGATAATGATGATGGTGATGATGGTGATGATGATGATGATGATGATGATGATGATAATGATGGTGATGATGATGATGATGGTGATGATGGTGATGATGATGATGATGATGATGATGATGATGGTGATGATGATGATGATGATGATGATGGTGATGATGGTGATGATAATGATGGTGATGATGGTGATGATAATGATGATGATGATGATGATGATGATGATGATGATGGTGATGATGAGGAGGATTAATGATGATGATTATAGCAATGATTATTAGTGAAGATAAATTGTTATGGAAGGAAGATCTTGCATAGGAGTATGAAGAAGAAAACAAATGAGATAATGAGTGATAATTATTACAATGATGATGATGATGGAATGAAGCTGAATTGGAGGGCGTACTTTACATTGTAACATAATGATGATGATGACCTTTGTTTCAGTGATTGTGATGATAATGAATATTTGGGAACTGTGTGCAATAGTATAACAGGTGACAACCCAATTCTATACTTGTAATATGTACATTAACTCTTAGCATTTTAAGTTTGATAAAAAGAAAAAAATTACACATGGTAATGTAAGATGACGATTTCTATGATGACAGTAAATGATATACATACTGTATTATTATTAAGTTGTGTGTCAAGGGAAACTATATGACTGTTTAGGAGCTGCCAATACAAAAAAAAAAGTAAAAAAAAAAATACTCTGCCCTGATACGTACATGTAAACTATCAGTAGTATTTCATTAAAGCTACGCTAGAAAACACTCAGAATGAATTGCCGATGTCACGTATCCTCAGCTAAAGAATACTCCTACCCCCCACAAAAAAAGATAATGATGATAATTTAATATAGAATTACATTTTAGTTTGGTGTAGGAAAAAGCCCACTTACATTTTCACAATAAACATGACATTCAAATTGCCAGTCAGCCAGTTTTTATGGCGATATTAACACATTTTCCATCTCCACGATCATCTTTGCCTTTCACACTATCACAGATCCATTTTCTTGAATTTTGTGGGTTCGATCAGAGTGGTCTAGCTTTGGAGATTGCATTTCTTTTCCAATTAATGATTCTCTTCTATTTTTATAGGCTGTTAGTGAAGGAGCAGCAGAATTACAAAAGAGACAGGAAGAGCTAGAAAGGAAAGCTGCGGAACTTTCAAGAAGAGAACAACAAATGAGAAGTGCACAATATAACAGTGAGGACATTTTAGTCTTTTATATCATTTTAAACAATATTGAAAATTTGTCAGTACAAAAGAAGAGTTGATATTTTATCAGTTTCAAAGCTTAAACTGTGACCCCAGATCACAAAGATGGATGAAATTTAACCCATTATAAATGCAGATTTCTTAATTTAGCTCAACAGGCTAATGAGCAATATATGGTTTTGACAAAGGGACAAAAAATAGGCTTGTTATGATTAAAATCATGAGTTTAAAGCCTTTATTTTAAGAAACCGTAGCTTAATCATTGTCTGAGTGATAACAAACATTAATTTTAATACCCCAAATGCGTATTCCTTGCCAGTCCTTTCTTAAAGTACAGTATACATGTACATGTATGTTTAAGCTGAATCAAGTACAATATTAAACACCTTGAAGTCTGCATAAACCATGCATTAATTACATGGTTGTAATGGATTCATTATTGGATTTGTTCAAGTGTGCAGATGAAATTAAGTAATACATGTACATGAAATCTAGATGTCGGGGTCAGATTATAGGTTTTGAATAAGAATTATCCTTTTATAATTTCCAACAAAATGAAAGTTCTGCAAAACCTGGTGATGTTCCTTTAATAAGTTCATTTTCTATAAATATGACAAATTCTTTAAACTGAAATTGGATACCAGCCCTTCAGTACGAAGAGAGTATCTTCTGATGTGTAAGTACAACATCTTTTGTCATCAAACTGATTATATACATGTTAATGAAAAATGATTATTATTTTTTTTTTGAAGCACGAGAGAACAATTGGCCACCGCTTCCCAAATGGTTTCCTCTCCAGCCCTGTTTCTATCAAGACTTTGCTGTTGATATCCCCTTGGAATTCCAGAGGACAGTCAAATTGGGATATTATCTTTGGATTGGTGAGAATTAGGAATTACTCTTCTCATAATTGCCCTGTCTTTACCACTCTCTTTCAACCTGTATCAAATGGTATTTTGTAAAAACAACTCCAGGTGGGTGTTTCACAAAGCTCTTCATTTGTTATGAGTGACTTTACGAACAACTTTTGATTCTTTCTTGTGAGTTAAATCAACACCAAGGAAAATTTGGTTCATATAATTTACCACAAGAAAAGGTCACCAATTGTTCACAAAGTCACTTGTAACTTATAAACGGCTTTATGAAACACCAACCAGGTTTACTGTTAGATACTATGGCATGGTGCATGTTTGGTGTAAACAGGGACTTTTGAATGATATGTACACAAATAGTACATCGCCACTGTTTTGTGAGCAGGGCCATTACCACACTCAGTGTAGAGGGGCTTGTAAACTAGTATAAGATATACATGTACCATGTCTTTTCCAAATTCCTAAATTTGAATCAAAATACCTCTTTTTTCATTGAATTACATGTGCATTTCTGAAAAGATATTGTTTAAAAAGGTTGCCATTTGAAAGTAATTCAATGTATTCTTTTCAACAGACTACAAATGTAATATTGTATCTATGGAAGGTGTGTACTTCTGGACCATTTCACAAAATGTGTCATCGCTTGCTGCTGTTGCAAGCTACTGAAATGATTGCTTTTGATTGGTCAAGAGTAAATTTGTGAATTGGTTAACCATATTTTTATTGTTCGAAATAGACATTAGAAATGAAATACTCCGAAAATCTGTTTTGCCCAATTGATCGTGGGCCCAGCAGCTGCTGTGCAGCGCCAGATCCCTTATTGTTGAACGCCAAACAGAGTAGCAGCAACTCCCATCTTTTAACGTCTTTTGGTCTGACGCGGCTGGGGTTTGAACTCCCGGTTGTGAGACGGACGCTCTACCAACTGAGCCAACACACTGGTATTGATAACAAGCTAAATGAAACTGAGCACAGAATGATTAATGAAGGGCAAGATATCATGGAAAGTTCACTTGTGTTGGAGCTGATTTTTAACCAGTTTGGAGTAGTCTGGAGTGACGTCTAGAGCTGCTTGTGTAAAGCTGGTTCAATGTTGGTCTGGTGCTGATTAAGAGAACGTATGTAGTCACATTTCCCCTATGGCGGCCATACGGCGAGTTGAAAACAGTCATGTTAACATTCTTTGTACCAGCTACATATAGGTGGTTTGAATGAAAATAATAAAACAGCTGTTTATGGCTCGCTGTAGGGGAAATGTGACTGCGGCATTAGGAGTTTGTTTTGAATCATAGCAAATAGAATTTCAACGGGCAGTGAGAAATTTTCAGTGAAAAGTTATTTCACTTGGATTCTCCCACTGTTGTTGTATTTCCATTACACTTTTGAATGGAATGTCTAAGAAGATGTTATTTGAGAAATGGCCCTGGACAATTTGTTCCATGAATTTTAGGCCAGTATTCACATGTACTTTATATCCTATTTTGTTTTGCAACACTCGCTATTCAACATGTGGATTACCCATATTCATCCAATTTCATGCTCTGATTCTTGGATTGGTATTGGCACCAAAAAAAAAAATAGGAGTAACCTCATGATGAATTGAATGTGTTGTCTAGATGCTTTTGGTTTGAATGTGCTATGTCATTTCAAGTGCATAGCTAAATACAAAATATAATGGCCAATAATTTCATGGTTGTACTGACCCACGGTGTCTCTGATATTGTTCATCCATTGCCGCTCTTGACCTAGGATTGAAGGTGTACCTTGCCGTCTCTGTGACAATAATTGCAGAGCCTTCATGAATAGTGCCTTTGTTGCTGGCAAGATTAGACTGACTTTGAGTTCTTAAACTCCACTGGTACATGTACTGTACATCACCAAACTGCAGCTCGTACAGTGGGAGCTCCAATTGACAATAGCACTTATCTAATGACCTTGACCAAACTTGGAACTACATTTCCTTCTATTTTATTGGGTTTGAATATGTATCTTGCAATCTCTGGCACACATACAGTAGCTGGGCCTTCATGAAGGATGTCAGCATTGGTATTGGTATGGTTAGGCTTTAGAAGAGTTGCTGAAATCTAGTAGATACATCATTTGAATTGTAAAACAGACAGCCCAGGGTTTGAACTCCACAATGGCTCAAATGACCTGTGGTGAGAGATGATCTGCACTTCCAATTTTCTTTCAAGTGTAAATGTTTCGTTCAGAAAGGAAGAGTTAAATGTTGAGAGCACTGTCATTGGGAACCTTGCTGAACCTCTGTTACATCGTATTATATTGAGCACCTTGGGCAACTTGTCAATTGGATATCATACTAGTAGTTTTTGTAAGGAACCACTATTATCATGGCTGTTAATAAAAAGAAAATAAGTTTTTATTTTATTCAGGATGATGCATGTGCCCTGTCTTCCTCTTTATCCCAGCTTATGCTTTGGTGCTGATACTGAACAGTATCTTTGCTGTGGTATACCTTGGTGTAGCTGGGGGCTCTAGCTCAGGAGTGTGCTTTGGTCTCAGTCTGGTCGCACTCTTCGTATCCACCCCCTGTGCGCTTGTCTGTTGGTATAGACCAATGTACAAAGCATTTAGGTAAGGTCCAGCAACCGACATTCACCAATGCATACCATCCTGTGACATCTCATAATGGACACGCCCACCATTCTGTATTCAGCGTCAATCATGTATCGGGTTCAAATTTTTTGTCTATATTTTGTGTATCGACCATTTCTGTGCTTTTTTTGCGTACGCTCATTTCAGTGAAATCAAAAGAAGCAGTGTCCGTTTTGCATATCTCGACAATCGTAACATTTAAAAATGAAAATTGTTCTTTTTCATGTTGTGATGGTGGCAAGCCTTCCCAGAACAAGATCATATTAGCATAATCAGATACTGCAAATCATCTCAAACTGACATTTTGTAATGAATGGCAGATCATCTATTTTATTTTACATCGAGTAGTATGATTATGGTATTCATTTCAGATTTCACTCACTTCATGTTTATGTGTGTTTTTCTTTCTCTCCTTGATTCTTATTCTATTGCTGATAATTTTCCTCTTGCACCTTGGGCATTTTCATGTCTTTTTCACTTTTCTTCTACTCTGCTTTTTTTCTCCTGTCTGTTCTTTTCTTTCATTCCTTCTCTTTTATTTTTCCCTTTATTTTTTATTTCCATTTTACTCCCCCTTCCTCTTCCCCTTTCTCTTGATTTCCTTTTCTTTTCGCTTCTCTATCATTTTTCCTGCCCCCTTTATTCCCTCATTTAATTTTCATTTCTCTCTGTTTCTTTTTCTCTCTCCCATTTGCTATCTCGTCACCCTCATCTTCACGTCAAAACAATTTTTCATCTGCAGTATATTCGCTGTTATTGTTCATAAACCTGTGGATCGTCCTTGCCTACTTTGCCGTTTTCAAAGGAGGAAACGCCGGGCTCTGTTTTGGATTAGCCATTCTCTTTCTGGTCCTCAATGTGCCATGTTCCTTCATCTGTTGGTACCGAGCATTATACAAAGCTTTCAGGTATTGTTGAGCAACGGAAGACCAGTTTGTTATTAATGTTACATAATGTCACTAAAGGCCACCGCACACCTTACGCTGGTCCATGATCCGATTTTGAAACAGAACACATTTTGCTTGTTTTTTGAAAATGTGAATGAAAAGTATCAATTTATTTGAGGTTAAATTTACTGTTACTAATATAACAATTTTGAATGATTGCCAGCTTTTATTTTGGAGTTAAGGTCAAATTAGTTTCAAATCGTATCCAATCATACAATTGCTATGACATCATTATGTCTAGATATTAAATTCGCTTTTATTCTAATAAGGATGATAGCATAGTCACAGATTTTAACATACGTATTCGTAGGATGATTTAGGACATTACACAGTAAGATATTCCTTGTCTCAATATTAGCATCAAATTCTGTTTTATTCTAAAATCGGGTCACAGACCAATCGTGAGGTGTGCGGTGGCCTCAAAGGGATGGTTAGGGCTGAAAATATTTAAATCTAAATAAATAGAGTAAAATTCACAGAGCAAAATGCTGTAAAGTTAATCAAATTCAGATAACAAATAACGAAGTTATTGAATTTTAAAGTTTATCAATATTTTTTCATGTATATTCATTAGGTGGGTTGATGATGTCACTTCCCCACTTTCCTTTTTCTTATGTTATTACATGAAATCATAAATATTTTAGTATACATGTGTAAATGATGTGTTTCCATTATGATGAAATACGTTGCAGCAATAAATAACTAATGCACTTAATCAGTTGTCAATCCAATTGTTTTAGTTCTTGGAAGAAAATTTTTGAATAAACCTAATTTCATATAATAAAATACTAAAGAACAAGTGGGGATATGACATCATCAGCCCACCTAATGAATATTCATAAAGCCTAGAACTGTTGCATAAAACTTTTGCCATGAAAAACTCAAATAAGCAAAAACTCTGCCAAAATAATTATGCCATTGACACTTAACACATTAAAAAAAAACTCTTGCAAAAAATTGGTTAGTTTTCCTTTAATGCATCAGGCCCCAGGTCTTACCTATTTTTCTACCATCCATTGACAGTCAATCGCATTAAATTAGGAGCACAAATGCATTAATGCCGTCATTACTGTATGAAATGTGATTTTTTTTAAAGTTGGGTCTTATTTTTCATGCTTGGTACTCCCATGATAGGTATTGTAATTCAAAGATCCCTGTCCTGGGGGTTTATATAAAGCTTTCTGTGGATATATGTACATGCATTTGTATATCTCATCCATTATCAGCCTCAGGAATGGTCCTTTATTGATATCATGCCCACTGGGGTGACAACACATAATATCTCATACATGAGAGAAAAATTATCTTAAAAAAAAATGATTGATCTATCAAGGGAGGTACTGTATGAATGCTAGCTCTCGATTTCAAAAAATGAATCTACTGAGCATCCTTAAAGAGCCAGACCAGACCTAAAAGTGAAATTGACAAATCATATACCAATCAAAAGCTTATAAATAACTTAACACAGACATGCAAGTTTTATGCGTTTTCACCGTTTTCCGGCTGAGTATTTTGCTAAAGAATAACTCCAATTATATATTATCAGGTTTCGAAAAATACGCTTTCTTGTACATGGTTTCACTGGCCTGGAGACCATGATGTCATGTTGTGTAAGAAGCATTGTGATTCCATTGGTTTGTAATTTTTCTGCTTTTCAGATTTTGATTTGAATCTTTTTTTCAATTTGCACTAAAAAAATGTCATTGAAAACTATTCAGTGCTTGAATGAATGGAAACCAACAACTCTTCACTAGATTTTCATGATTTTTTGTTGTTGCTCTTATCCTTGAATTGCTATGTCAGAAAACGCAGATAGAATTAGTTGTGTCAAATAAGCAGAAAATATAATATGGTAAAAAGTATTCAAAAGCTTTAGATTTCATCAATTCAAGCTTGCAGGAAAAGATATTTATGATATCTTTTTGTGATAGAAGTGAAGAAATTAAATTACGTAATCTGAAAAGCGGAAAATCACCTAGTTTTTTGTGTACAAACCTATCAAATCACAACACTTCTAACACAACATGACGTCATGGTCTTGAGGCCAGCAAAAGCACTTACAAGAATTGGCAAATTTTTTAAGCCTTATAATTGGAGCTATTCGTAAGCATAATACACAGCTGTTAAGTGGTAAAAATGCATAAAGCTTGCATTTCTGTGTTAAGTAGTTTGTAGGCTTTCGATTGTCATTTTCACTTTTGGGTCTGGTCTGGGTCTTTAAAGGAAATAGTATGTCATTGGATATAAAGTAATAACAGTCATGTTTTTTATGCTCTTGAACATTTTGATATTTTGAGATCTATACAAAGTTTTAGCACCCCAGCTGAGTTATGTTAACCCTAAATAGACTGGGCTATTTCGACGCCTAAGAAGACTGGGGGGGGGGGGCTGATTCAGCCCCCCTTATCTCTGCCATCGATCGAAAATTGGCACGCGCGTTACCCATGGCATTATCTACGAAACTATATTATCAAATTCTGCGAAAAAACTCATTGCTCATTAATTATGCTAATTTATGCGTAAAATCATAAGTTTGCTCTAATTAATAAAATAATGCCCCTAATATGCTAATTTTTGTTTCACATACCCTAAATAGGCATCTGATCAAATTTATTTTTCAAAAATGTCAACATCACATTTATTTTCTTATGTACTCGATTGTTTTCTAAATTTCTTATGTATTTCTTTGTTTTTTCGAAATTTTGTTTTTTATTGTATTTTCAATGGAAATTGTCGGGGACTTTATTTTGACCATAAACAAGATAAAATTAAATAATGATACATTTTATGAATTTTGGCTAAAACACTATTAGCATTGGATTTGTACACAAATTCACGTTTTTGAGCAATTTTGGGTTTGCATGCACTTACGAAATGTTGCGTAATTTCGGAACCACATACCTGGGGGTCACAATTTTGGTCTCAAAAGTTGCGCGAGACTTGAAAGTAAAAAGTCAGCGAGCGACGCGGTAAAAAATTTCGAGCGGCGGATTTATCGCTAAAAATATGGAGGGGGGGGCTGAATCAGCCCCCCCCAGTCTTCTTAGAGTTAATCATATATTTTCCATCTATACATGAGCATACATTCCAACATATTCAGTTCATTCATTATATGTGACAATCAAAAAATCATGTTCTTGTGCTGTATTTTAGGTTTGTTTTGTTCTGAAGTAACCCTCTTTTTCTGAGAAAAGTTTGTAGTAGAGAAGGATGATGCCATTGCCTGAATCAACTAGGAAATTATGCAGATCATTGTAACCAGATATAAATTAGCTAGTTACCTGGATGAAAAATAAACAAATTTCATTTATTTATTATTTTTTTTTTTGAATATTCATTTAATTGAAGCTTGGCTGTCTTTAGTCATTATATTTATATTTTTAAAACAAATTTAAAAACAAGGAAATAAATGAAAAATATATTTTATAACATTATTTTGAATAATATTTTTGAATAATGATTGAATTAAGTTGGTTTATTTGTATACAAATTTGAATTCATGGAAATTAATGAAAAAAATTATCTGAATCACAAATGAATAAGACTTTGAATAGTGATCAAATTTAAGAAAAGATGATAGTAAATAAGTTTAAAAAAACTAAAAGATAACAATTTTTTTTCAAAATCTCTCTTTGTAGGTCTGCATTATTTTTTTTAATTGAATTCCTAATTATATTACAATTAGAGCAAGAAGGTGCTGATGCACATGTAAAAGTAATGTTTTTGTGTTCAGTTTGTATGTTTTGACAAGAATTATGTTTGCCATAGAAACATTTAAAGAAAATTTCTTTTTTTCTTTTCTTTTGTTACAGGAGTGACAGCTCCTTCAACTTCTTTCTCTTTTTCTTCATTTTTTTCTTCCAATTTATTGTTACTGTTGTGCAAGCGATAGGCATTGATCAGTTCGGAACAGTGTAAGTATACTCTTAATTTCTTATTCTTCTATTGAGTCTTATTGATCAAAATGTTGTTTATCATTGTGTGACAAGAAATATGAGATACATGTATTCCCTTTGATTTAGAAGTTTATGACAACTCGATTTTGCTCCCTATCCATTTCCTTATTTTTGACTTCCTCTTCTATCCATCTGCTTTTCACTCCCTCTCCTTTTTGTCTCACCTGCATAGCAGAGTGAGACTATACAGTAGGCGCCACTTTTCCGATGGCGGCGGCATCAACATCAAGGTTAAGATTTTTGAAATGACAGCATAACTTAGAAAGTATATGGACCTAGTTCATGAAATATGGACATAAGGTTAATCAAGTATTTCTGAATATCCTGCCTGAGTTTCAGGTCACATGACCGAGGTCAAAGGTCATTTAGGGTCAATGAACTTAGATCATGTTGGGGGAATCAACATCAAAATCTTAACCTAAGGTTAAGTTTTTGAAATTTCATCATAACTTTGAAATTATATGGACCTAGTTCATTAAACTTGGCTGGCCATAAGGGTAATCAAGTATCACTGAACTTCCTGTGCGAGTTTCAGGTCACATGACCAAGGTCAATGATCTTTGGCCAAGTTGGGGTTTTGGTGAATTACCATCATACATGTAACTTTGAAAGTTTATGGATCTGATTCATAAAACTTTGACATAAGAGTAATCAAGTATCGCTGAACATCCTGTGCGAGTTTCAGGTCACATGACCAAGGTCAAAGGTCATTTAAGGTCAATGAACTTTGGCCATGTTTGGGGTATTTGTTGAATTACCATCATAACTCTGTTAGTGTATTGGTCTAGTTCATAAAACCTAGACATAAAAGTAATCAAGTATCACTGAACATCCTGTGCGAGTTTCAGGTCACATGACCAAGGTCAAAGGTCATTTAAGGTCAATGAACTTTGGCCATGTTTGGGGTATTTGTTGAATTACCATCATAACTCTGTTAGTGTATTGGTCTAGTTCATAAAACCTAGACATAAAAGTAATCAAGTATCACTGAACATCCTGTGCGAGTTTCAGGTCACATGACCAAGGTCAAAGGTCATTTAAGGTCAATGAACTTTGGCCATGTTTGGGGTATTTGTTGAATTACCATCATAACTCTGTTAGTGTATTGGTCTAGTTCATAAAACCTAGACATAAAAGTAATCAAGTATCACTGAACATCCTGTGCGAGTTTCAGGTCACATGACCAAAATCAAAGGTCAATGAACTTTGGCTATGTTGGGGGGAATTGTTGAATTTAACCATCATAACTCCGAAAGTGTTTGGATCTAGTTCATAAAAAAATTTGGACATAAGAGTAATCAAGTATCACTGAACATCTCATGCGAGTCAAAGGTCATTTAAGGCCAATGAACTTTGGCCATTTCGGAGGTAATTATTAGATTGCTGTCATAACTTTCAAAGTTCATAGATATAGTTTATGAAATGTGGATATAGGAGTAATCAAGTATCACTGACAAGTCTTAGGTCACATGATCAAGGTCAACTGTCATTTATTGTCATTGAACATAGTATTGTATCATTATATGAATTGTGTTTTTGTGAATAATTATGTTGTAGTTTTCAAAGTCAGCACTGCTGCTATATTGAATCGCATGATGCAGGTGAGACTGCCAGAGGCGCTCCACTTGTTGTATATTCTCTTCTTGTCCTCTTCTATTTCAACTCCCTTATTCATCATATCTTCTCTAACTGCAGTCCAATTCTCGTCTTTTCATTGCCTTTCATTCTTTTTATCTTTGCACCTCGTCTGGGTCTTGTATTACACAGAGGTTTGCGATTTACCGTACGCTTGATTTTTATGAATAATTGTATTCGATTCAATCAATTGTAAAAAATGTTCTACAATGATTGCTAAGCTTTGTGTTACGGTCCCCTGTTTTTCCTATCTTATTCCACTTTGCTTTATATTGTCATACATCTCTTTATCTCACCTCTCCTGAATTCTCATCTTTTCTTTCTCTTTTTTTCCCTGTCTACACTCTTCTCTATCTCTTATTTATACATCATCATTATTGACGAACATGCCTTGTTAGAATATTAATGAATATTTTAAGTCATGGTATAAAGTTTCATCTTAAAAAAGTAGAAAAGTATACAAAAAGCCACCTTTGTATCGTGTGAATGTTTAGGTTTTGAACAATATCAGTTTCATTCTCTGCCTCAAATGCAGGATGATTTCAACACAATAATACAGCATTAATAAATAGTATATATAGTGTATATTTCCTCTCTTCCCTTAGCAGACTTCCTCAAAAGATCATCTTCTTCAGGAGTACATATTCAACACTTCTTATCCTGCTGTGAAGATCTTCATAATTATCTTGTTCCCAATAAAATATCCACTGTAATGATTCAGTCACTTGACTCTTAATCCCAGAGTTGAGGGTTTGAATCCCACCCGGCACTAAGGTCTGACTCTTTGGCAAGGCACTTATCCACGTTAAGCACTCTTAGAGACAGTGATTTTCCGCGATCGCGGAAAACGGACGGAATTCACGGAAAGGGCCTTTTGAAACGGAAAGTGACATTTCAAACGGAAAATCACGGAAAACGTATTTTCCCTCAAAATACACAGAATAGCAACAGAAATTACTCCAAAATCACAACAAAATGAGAATATTAAATGGCCACAAAACCCCAGAAAACACGATCTCACTTCGCTACTATCATGACAATTCACACATTGTGACTGCACCCGACATCAGCAGCACACTCGATTGTACCCCGCACCCGTACCCCCGGCCAGCCGGCCGGGTTGGGCTTCACATATGCACACATATCGTTCAACTGCACGGTCGTGTGTTGCTGCCCTCTACGTTTGAAGATGTAACAGCACGATATCGTGGTCTTAAAATCCAAGGTGGCGGATTGGCAAAAGCCGTTGACTGATGATGACGATGTCCAAAACCCCCCAAAATTATCGATGAAATATCATTTCACCGTGAAATAATGCTAATAATGTGAAAGGTGAGGATGTATGCATGCTAAATGGGTTTGTAAAAATATTTTATGCACCCGCATAGATCCGATTAGAACGGATTCTATTGTGTTGTTGGTACAGTAGCAGATACAAATTTTGACCAGTGCGAGTGTACATGTTGTGATTTTGCTATTCAATGTGTAAACGGAATTGTCACTTTTCCGTGTGTACAAAGTCTATGGGGAAACGGAATTTCCGTTTTCTGACATGCTGAAACGGAATTTGAGATTTTCTGAAACGGAAAAGGCAATTTTTTGAAACGGAAAATCACTGTCCCTACACTCTCCACCCATGTGTTGAATCGTTACTCGATAGGATGTGAACGTCAATGTGATAAGATTGGCCTGGGTGCATTGGTAATAAAACAGTTGCCTGGCCATGATACTCCCCAGGAAGTGGAGATAGTGTGCATTATGTGTGGAATAGTGATGGATCCAAAGACCGTGGTAATGATTACATGTAAAGAGTTATATAGAAGTGCTAATTGAGTGCTATGTAAATGTAATCATTATTAACTACTATTTTGTATCCTTCTCTCTTTAGAGGTATAATCAATGGCCTTTCATTGATAGGCTCAGGTAGTAAAGGTGATGACAAGTCTGGAATGATTATAGGTGGTCTAATGCTAATGATTGGTTGCATGTTTGGCACGTTGGCTGTGTTAGACCTTCTCTATCTGATAAAGGTATGAATTCACCATCCATTTTGCAGCTTCATGCTCTTTCTCATCGTGATCATCATGTGCTGTGGCCATCAGTTATCTTCATCATTGATCCATTTTGAACATGATTGCCAAATGCCTCAAGAAGATCATCTTGTGACATTTCCACTCTTAGTAAGATGTATGCAGAAGTCATGATATGGTTGATGATGACATCACAAAATCAAATATTAGTTTTCACTGGTCTCATGCGCAGTCTTTGATGGAGATATCACTGTTTATTCCCTCTTTTTAACAACGTGAATATGTTTGCATTGTATATACATCATTCTCATATTCTACGGGTAAGTGCATGTATTTTCACTGCAGACAGTTGCCTTTTTCTCAATTGTACACTTGTGTTGACATCAGGATAATGATATACATGTATAAAATCATTTCAGAAGCTATGTGTGATGGAAAAGAGACCGAACATTTCATTCAGTAGTCCTAATCTTACTCCTTGTTTTCATTTATTTCCATTCATTTCTAGCATATTGTACATTCATGCATAGTGAATACCAATCTCTAAAAGCAGCCATTTCTGCATTCACAGATTGCCCAGTGCCATGCTGTACAGAAAGGAAATCTTCAAATCACAATCAAATCACTTCAATGCTTCCCTGTCCTTGTGCATATTTTAAAGTATATGTTACAAGGAAAGTTTAACTTGAGCCTTGACCCTGTTTCATGAAACACATTGTCATTCGAAAGCATCTCAAATTGTGTTGTATGATTGGTTGAGAGGAAATTTGAATATAAATCTCACACTTGGTATTATTGGTCAAATTGTTTTTTATGAAACAGTCTTCAAGGGTCAAAGTTGGTTCTTTGTGAAATCAAAAATACTTCTTATACCACCAATGCTAAACTCTGCAGTAATATGATACGATGCAAAAATGTCACTTCATAGCAGAAATTCATTTTCACACTCAATTGACTGGCAAATGTCCGTCCACTTTATTCTTTTGGGACATATTAGACCTCCATTGAGGCCGGATTGGGGGGGATTTAATTTGCTGTTATAGTTTTCTTATCTTTTTTATCCCATCATTTGTGATGATATTTCCTTTGTTTTCCTTTCCTTACAAAAGCTGAATGGGGAAATCGTCCTTGGTTTCAAGTTGTTTTAAGAAATGTAAAAAAAAACTACTACAATAAAACAAGAATAAAGTAACAGGAAAAGACACAATTTAAGAGGGATTTAAATTTTAAGAACATCTTCAGAGTACACTTTCCTGTCTGCTTATATTAAAAGAGATAGCTGCTCACATTTTATATGCCATTGTGTATGTTTCCTTCTGCTTCATGATGCATATCAGTATCAACCATTCTATGTATGTTTTCTTCATTTTCATTCATCGTATTTTAGGGGCTGGGTTAATGGGTTGCAGTCAATGGGCAAAGCTGAAAATGTTTCTGGAAAGGCCATCGCCGGATGTATGTTAATAAATGCAGCTCTTTTCACCACAATGGCCGTCCTAGATGTCATCTATCTGCAAAAGGTTAATGATCAGAAATTTTGTCAAAATTTGGTATTCATGTGCTTCTTAAGATTTGTGTGTGTTTCCATATCAACCATTCCATGTGTGTTTTCATTTTCTTTCCTAATGATTTAGTGGCTTGGGTGAATGGATTTACCAAAATGGGTGAATCTGTCACTGTTTTCTGAAAAGGCCTTGGCAGGATGTATGTTAATAATTGCAGCTCTTTTCACTGCCATGGCCATCCTAGATGTCATCTTTATGCAAAAGGTTAATGATATTAAAGGTCAAGTCCACGCCACAAAAGTGTTGATTTGAATCAATAGAGAAAAATCAGACAAGCTGTATGCTGAAAATTTCATCCAAATCAGATGTAAAATAAGAAAGATATGACATTGTATGGTTTTGCTTATTTTTCACAAAATAGGTATATGCACAATTTATAGTCACATGCAAATGACAGTTTATAATGTCCCTCACTCACTATTTCTTTTGTTTTTTGTTGTTTGAATTATACAATATTTTAAGTTCTATAGATTTGACAAAAAGGACCAACTTGATTGAAGCATAAACAATGGTAATTCCACATATTCAGGGAGAAATAAATTGTTTGTTTTACAGGGCAAAGAGGAGAAAATTAGAATATTTCATGTAATAAAATACAAAAGAAATAGTGAGTGGGTGACGTCATCAGTCCCCTCATTTACATACCAACCGGAATGTGCATTTAACTGTATTGTGAAATTAAACGAAATTTAAATATGTCATAACTTTCTTATTTTACATCCGGTTTTGAGGAAATTTTCTGTGTTATGTTTGTTGGATTTTTCTCTTTTTATTCAAATCAAATTTTTGTTGGGGTGGACTTGTCCTTTAAAAAAAATGATCAAAATATATCATAGCATTGAAAGACAAGCATGCTGCAATTTTTTAACTTGGTCATGTCAAACTTTCATGGGAAGTAGATCAAAATTTGATGACACATGACTTAGTAAAAAGACAATGGAAACCTGTGTACTATACCTGCATATCTGGGGCTCAGCTAATTGTGTTGCACCATTGAATTGAATCACATTCAATTTTTTTCTGATCTTGTTGGGATGCCACGTTTCAGATTTAAGTCTGAATTCAGGCTTTTTCAATATATTTTTTTTGGCTCTAGAAAACACCTATTTTCATGTACATGTAGGAAAGGGGTTCATTCTAGATGATTTTCAGACTTTTTAATCAATTCTAAGTGGATCATTTGGGCAACTCCAAACCATCGATAGTCATATAATGACTTAACCATATGAGGCAAGAAAAATATACAGCAAATCCATATTAAGTTTGTCAGTAGTCTAACTAGATTCCACTCTATTTGATTGACAAAAACATGTCAGTGGGTTAAAATTCTATTGGTGTGAAAGCCTGTAAATGCAGTCCACCATCGTGAAACTTGCTGACTTGACTACACCTTTATAACTTGGCACAGACATATTACAAATGTATTTGTAATGCTCACACATGTTTTAAAGTAAAAACTTTGGCTCACTTTCCAAAAGACCTTATCATACATAAGCTCATAACACCCTCCCTTAGAGGATATATAGGAATATGTGTAAACGCAGTTGTCAGAAATGCGCCAGCTACAGACCCCCATTGCATGCAAGACAATGGTTTCATCCTATAATATAGGGGGTGCGATGACGTCAATGCGTAATTATGTTTAGTGTCGTCTAGGTTTCATGATGATGGACATCCTTTGAGAGGCATTAAGTAAATAAATTTGCGAAAAAAAATTATCAGAAAACATCTTTGTGTTCACACATCCTCTTTTATTCTATAATATCATACCAAACTACCTACCCTGTTTATAAATCATAGCAGCTCATTAGATCAATGTGATATATTTCATGAAGTTTATCAGGAAGCATTAAATGTGATCATACATTCCATGAATATAAAATCTCATACATCTTCCATATGCATCAAGTATTTGATCAAATATTGCAGTATTAAGATGATATATTATATGTAGAGTATGAAGGAAGAACTGTCAAACTTTCACTGTCCCATTTTAGCTATTTTTCCAATCATTCTTTTCCCAGGAATGAGTGTCATATTCCCTTCCAAATTAAATCAGCAGAAAGTGATTGTTTTTTTTCCTCCTTGGTATCATGAAATATAGTAAATTCTTTACTGATCTGTTATTGTAATGAATTAAACTCCAAGATACAAATACACTAAAAACAATTCCAAGAAAAAAACTGATTCAATTTTCTATCACAATTTCCCATTTTTTTGGACCACTTTCTAAATATTCAAATAAATTTAACAATAACATGTCTTTTAAATGGAGTGTTTTTTGCTTAAAAAAATACAGGTGCATTTATAGCTGATATGTATGATGCTAATTTTTTGAGAATTCACTTAGTGTAGTGACCGTTATCTCTTGTCTCTCTACTTGGTTTCCCATAAAAAGCAGAACAGTGGATTTGAAATACTATGCACTGAATTTTTTTTTTTTACATCATTGGTTAAAGCATCTTCTACAGAATTTAAAATCCACTATTCTACTTTTTCTGAAACACCTAGTACATATATATGTATTTCGGATCCAAGTCAATAATCTTTATTTTCATTGTCCACCAAACGTGTAGGTCCATGCACTGTACAGAGGTACAGGCGCCAGCTTCTCAAAGGCCCAGGAAGAGTTTGCGAGGGGTGTCGTCACCAACCCTGGTGTACAGACCGCGACAAGAGAAGCCGCGGCCAGCGCTGTGAGCGGCGCCACCACATCCATGTTCAGCTCCGGTGGAGGAGCGGGAAACAACAGAATGTGAGCCGGAGACATTTGACAGGAAAATGGACGTTTGTATAATCGGCTCTACCTGGAGCCAGTTTAGTTTTGATGATTACCTAGAACCAGGGGTTGATAACGACCACAAGAGAATTGTGTTTCCTGATGAAGGCTATGGAGTAACATCATGGAAGAATGATACGCTACAGTATGTCAATTTTTTTTCATAAAATGACTAATCTACTTCTCTTCTATGTCAAACTCTTGCAATATCAGTTACAAAAATATAATTAATATTATTAATGACAGTCTAAGCAAGTTGTGAAACAAACATGGTAATCTTGCACTTATTTTCATGATTAAAATTCCTGGAAAGACACATTTTATATCTATATCTACCGTATATTTATCTCACCATTATGTCTTTTTCATTATAATCAATTCCTGTCTTTGTGTCAAAGGTCTCATTGCCTTTATTTTCACAGTGTTATAATGCAATGAATTTCTGATGAAAAGAATGGAGGGGACTAATATGAATTCCATGTACCTCTGATGGTATGGTGAAATGATATTATTGAATTGATTTACCATTAAGGCTCATATCTGGAGAACCTCATTGAAACCAATCTTTAATGACATATGCAATCATCAAGTTGACAACAGACTTGGAAAAGGCTAATGAGTGGAGACTGAATTACGGACCTTGATTGATTTAATGATATGGTGTCATTGATAGAATTTAAATTGTGTATTTTCTATTCGAAATTGGTTGGTTTGCCTGACTGTTAAGATAGGACAGCGAAGAGAGACTGGATTACAAGGATTAGAGTGGATAGGTCACGATGGTTTGTGGCATAGGTTTTTTTTTCAGTTTGTTGCGTATGATTATATTCAAATGGATAGATAAAGAACAAAGATTATGAATCTTTTGAAATGAATGATAAATTAACGGCTCAAGAGTGCTATTCTTGAAATGCTACTGTGGTTCCCGTATAACACGCTTCATTCTATAAGGGGGGGGGGGTGTTAAAGATGATTTCAGTCAGAGACGCCACGTTAAAACAACTTTGTGTGAGATTTTCATGACTCGGCGTCATGGTGTGTGCATGTGCTGGGTAGAGAACCAACCAAGTGGTTGCCCCCGCTCTATGGCAACCTAGCTCACTGTGCTCCAAAGTTTCGTCTGTGATCATGTGATATCGGAGACATCTGCATGTACATGATATTGTTTAATAAAAAATAAGTGAAAAAGACGCCTGTTTGAAGGATCATATGAGATTATTTCTGATATCAAGATACAACTTTGCAATTGGTAACAAAATACTTCACAAGATCTCAGTTAATTGCAGTCATTAATATTTATGATCTATTATATAAACAATACCATGACCTTTGTCAGGTTTCAATATATATATTGTTAGATATATGACTTTGTGAAAACATTTATTTTCTATTTCATTCCATATGTTAAGTTATGTTAAGTGATGACATCCCAAATGTGAACCCTTCTGTGATATTTTTGTATTTCTATAATGCTATATTTATACATGTGACCTAGTTTTGAAAGTCTATGGGGGATATTTAAAGTCTTACGGTGAAGTATTTCCATTTAAAGTAATATTGACCATTTGAAATTTAATAACTTGATGAAGGGATATCAAAAATATGTCTGCTGTAAATTAGGTGTTGGCCGCTGTCAAACAGATCAGTTTCATTACAAGTTTTCCTTGTTGTTTGATGGACAATTTCATTTGTATCCTTCCAAGACAATTATATTTGATGTATTTGCCTATGATTTGCAAAGTATCTCCCCTTGAATCCATTCTTAGAATGTGTCATTATGGTGAATAAGACAATAGCTTATCAGAAGTAGAAGATTTGATATGTGTATAACACTTTCAATTTGTTCTCAGTGAGATGTTTTATATTCAATATTTATAAAAGCTTATGTAAGTTGTGTATTATGATAGTGATTAATACTAGATATATGTCTTTACATATGTGGAATATGACACAACTGATATAAGAGTATAAAAATGAAATAGTAGAAAATTTGGTAATACATGCCCTTGGGGTATAGAGGAATGGTACATCATTAATAATTACAATTTCTGCAATCACATTATAATTGAAAGATGCCCAAGCCAGGAGATAATCTTGTGATGATTTGTAACTTATAGATGCCCAAGCCAGGAGATAATCTTGTGAATATTTGTAACTTAAAGATGCCCAAGCCAGGAGATAATCTTGTGAAGATTGTGACATGAAGTATTCTATAACTTGCTATGAATTGAACTAGAGAGGGAGTCCTTTCGGCTGCAAAAAAGCAAGTGTTGTGTCTTTGCAGTATTTTATACTGTTATAGACCAGTTCGTAGTTACTCATGGACAATTTTCGGTCAAATGACCTTTCATTTCTTTCATTATGATAGGCAGATTTCAAAGCAAAACATTACGTAAGCTTGCCTCACATAGCAGGATGAAGAAATCGAATAGACCAGGTGACTAGAATAGCACACCAATGAACACTTTATGAAGGTATTTGTTGCATTCCTACTTTGAATGCATATCATAGCATGTTGCACAATGTACTTGGCAAACTGTGAAAACCAGTCGTTCGTGGACGCGTTGTTGTTTTTTGTGGATGTAAATGAAAACCACAATTCAAAAGAATATATGAATAATCAAGACATCAAAGTTGGTGCTTATCTCATTAGATTTTAAACCACCATGTCACTTTAGTACAAATGACCTTCCTCTGATCATGCGTAGAATCTTTTGATCATGCGCAGAAAGGAACTACGAACTGGCTTATTATGGAAGCATTGCTGGGTAATGAAAAATAACTTTCCCCACAAATATCAAATTATACACATTTAAACTGTACAAAGGATGAAAAAAAAACCAACACCTTTCTAGCAAAGAATACCCTTTCCACCTCATCAAAATACTGCAATTCTGTTTATGAGTTTGGTATACCTGTAGCGACTTCCTTTATTTTTTTTGTCGCAGTGCTTCTTCAATCAGAACTCATTTTCTCATGATATTCCATCCTAAGCTGCATGCATTATGGGCAAAATATTTTATTCTCTCTTTCTGTAGTCAAATAATTATTTGTATTCCATAGTTTTTCATGGAGGTTACCCAAATGATTGATCTATGCTGTGCTTGAAATATTCCTTACATTTCAACATGGTTTTAAACTCATGTTTGGGAGATCAAGTCGATGGAAAATGTATATATCTCATCAATGCTAGGCATTCCCCCCACATAGTTATATTGGTTGTCTTTTTGAACTGCCACAAATATATATATGAACCGTCAATAAAAAGGAAAAAAGTCATGAATAACTTTCTTTATTGATGGAAGAGTTTTTATAATACTCTCCCAGACACTTGACCTTTAAAACAAATTCTTTACTATTTGCAGATATATTTTACGAGTATTTTTATTTTGTTTATTAGTATGCTATCCTTTGTTAATTCTCTGTCATGGTTTACATTTTGTAGATATATTTCCATAGATATTTTTGTTGTTGATAGTAGATACACACAAAAAAAGAAAGCAATTTATAGTACTATTGTTGTAATAAAAAAAAATACTGCAATTGATAGGGAAATGCATTTTCAGTAAACTAGTTATGTATTTGTGTTTGATCCTTTGCTATAGAAATTATGTAGATAGTGTAGGTCATTTTTTAATGAATATAGATCGTGATATTGATCAAAATTGCATTGTGATTCATGGAGCATACAAGTTCAATGGGAAGTATACTGTACCGTAGTAGGCACGCAAGTCAGTTTTGATATTTTTAAAAATTGATTCACCTCCATATATGTAATATTCCTTATCTATTTTAGTTGAAACTTCTCATTTATGGCATAGACTCTTGACAAGTTTAATTCAGTTGTTGATATAGATTGGCTTGTAATTTGTAGATAGGTCATATCTATGTGAAATTGTTGTAAGTGAAAGGGCAATGGAAATGGGCTGTTTTCAAATTCATTGAATTCAGATAGGTTAATCTTATCTAATGCATATTTTGAATTCAAAAGCCCTCTTAAGATGGCAGGAAATGTGTTTGTTCAATGCATGATTATTATGGCATGGTTTTGTTATTTTACCAGACATGATTTGTTTTTCACTAATTCCAAAATTTCAGTATAAAATGTCCTGAAATAGCAAAGTTTCATTAATTAGACAATGGCTTGTATTCATTCATGGGAATGACATTAAAATTCAGTAGTATAATGAGGTTCACGCAAAGAGCCACTCAAGAAGAAAATCAAGTTATCATTTCCGATGGGTTCCACATCCACCTGTGTTAATCATGTTTGTTTGCTATGCTTTCATACATTGAGGGCTCTATGGAAAGTGATTCGAAAGTACATTTTCTCATGGTATCTTAAAAATTTAAAATAATTTTTTTTTCAAAGAAATGTTCCTACCTGAATAGTATTCTGATATTTATGAATCAATTTTCATCAAAAGCGGATTTTGAACCTTTTGGAGGTGATCTTTTTAGATGCAATTTTTCAATGAGACGATAATTAATCCCTCTTGCAGCTCAAAAAGTTGTACTGGGTTTTGATTGTCTGACAGATAACAATTGGTTGTATATATTTTTCTTTATACAAATATTCAGCACTCCTTGAGCTGTCTAGCAAATCTTTATATTTGTAACAATGTAGTATTGAGCACAAAGTTATTATATAAGAGCCATGTATACCCAAATCTGCCTAATTAAATGTTTTTAAAATCAAAAGGACTTGATTCAGAACATTTTGGTGCACATCTCTAAATTATTTTATCATTTATATTACTGGAAGTTTTAGCTACATGAATGTGAAATGAATATTTCTATGGAAATATCTTACAGGGGAAAACTAAAGCATTACTATGTATATGATGTAATCAGAATGATTTATATATGTATAACTCTTTTATGATGGAACATGATGGTTGAATGAAATTATTTGGTTTGTATAGTAACATATGCATAAATACAGAGGGGAAACATTTCATACATAATTGCAGTCATTGTCTTGTTTAACTTTATTTAAATTGTATTCTTGACTTGTTTCCCATTAAAGACTTGCATAGACCTATCTGATATTACTGTTATATTGTTTGTTGGCTTGTTTTCCATTTATTAACCTTTTAAATTACTATAAACTTGTGGCACATATACCCCTCCCTCCCAAAAATATGTACAGCTACATGTAGATTGTAGTTACAGTTAACCCTATCTAGGTCGGGGTATTTTGTAAGATCATATGGCCGGGGAGGGGCCTCCTTGAGAGCTCGTCCGTTGACTGCCCAATTGCGCCGAAAATTGGCATGCATGTTTAAGACATATTCTATGAAATTGTAAAATGATTTGTTTCATGCAAATTGCTATTCATTAATTGTGCTAATTAATGCGTAATTGGTATGCAATATCAAACTTTTTCCTCTAACTCCATACATAAAGCTCCAAATGTTCCAATGTTTGGTGTATGTGAAAAAGAGCGATATTACGTCAATCTCTTACGTATTATATTGTTTTTTGCAATTTCTTATGTATATCTTTGTTTTTTACCTTTGTTTTAATTGTTCTTTTGATGAACTTTGGGACTCTTCTGAGATAAACAGCATAAAATAAATCTATTTAGACCAGCAAAACTAAGAATTATACATGTATGATTTTTGGTTGAAAACACAATTTGTAATGACTTTGTACACAAAATCACGTTTTTGAGCAATTTTGGTACCCGGGTATCGCAAATTTGGTCTCAAAACGTGCAAGACTTGAAAAGTAAAAAGTAAGCGAATGGCACGGTAAAAAAAAATTGTGCGGTGAAAATATAGTGTGGATTGATGAGAAAGGCCCCCCCCCCACCTGCCTAGATAGGGTTAAGTCTGCCTTAGTTTATTATTATTACTCATATCAAATTAACTCGAGACTAAATCATGTCAAATATATTTCCTGAGTCAAACAGATTTGTGAACCTTAGAAATACCTGTGTAATACACAAAAAAAATTAAAAGGAAAAGGGGGACTGATAATGGTATATTACCGGTAATGTAATTTGTTGTTATAAAGAAAGAAATTCTATGAATTATATTGTTTCCTAAAAATCATCCTTTATGCAAACCACAATTAGAGGGTGTTTCAAGAAATTTGTATCCAATCAATTGCAAATTCCAATTACAAATGTATGCAAGAGAAAAAGAAATATTGTTCTTACTGTTGCAAGAAGTATAAAAGCAACCTACTGCATGCAGATTTGCAAGGCTTGTGATTGATTTGTGTGACCAGTTAACTTGCCATTTTTCAAAGTAGTATTCTTATGTTCGTCACAAAATTCAATTTTTCAATGGAAATCACTTGCAATAGGAAGGAGAGGTAAGATGAGGGGGCTACTCAGTACAAATGTATGATACGTAAGTGTCGCGGTTGAGACCCACATTTTCAGCCTAAATTCCTGTTCCAGAGCATCCCAAATTTAGAAAGCCATAGTTTCAGAGCCCCCTAAAAAAAAAAAATTCCTATTCATCCCTATTCTAGAGTCCTTCAAATTTGTGGTTTTCTTGTGATTTTGCGCTTTAACATTGCCGCTACCTTCTGGAGATCCCCATTTTTTAATGTCATTTCCACTGGGTCTCCGTTCCGGGAGACCCACAATTTAAGACCAAGATTTAGTTTCAGAGCCCCCTATTTTCGACTTTGGTGTGGCACATAGGTATCATATTATAATTTGAGTAGCCCCCCTGGGCCGAGAGTAAAGATAGAAAGAAGGGAGATATAAATATATATGTAGAGAGAAATGGAAAGGGGGAACAAATGTCCCTTTTGATAATGATGGCTCAAAAATGTACTTTTTAAACAGTCTGATGAGGCTACTGTGCTATTTTCCTTTCCATGAAATGGAAAAAATTAACTTTTCTTTAATTTCCCTCCATGCGCATCAGCTTTGATCTATTCAATTCGTATTTTCCTTCTTTTTCTTTCATTTTTCTCTTCTTCCTACTCCCTTTCTCTTCTTTGTTTTCTTCTTCTTCTTCCGTCCCTCGGATAGGACGTTAAATGGAGGCCCCGTGTAGAGGAGAGTCACCACCTTTGCACGTAAAGAACCCACTGCACTATTCGTATAAGTGAAGGGGGAAACCCCGGTGTAGTGGTCCACCTGCATTCGCCCCCAATCAGTTATATCGGGAGGAGAGACCTGCGGGTCATAGTGATTCAGTTCGCTTTTCGCCTCCCAGGCACAGGTGACGCCAAACAAAATAATAATAAATAAATAATAATAATAATAATATTATAATAGATGAAAGAAAGCAAACTATTCAAGATGTAATGGTCGAAAAAAACCTTTGATTTTCTAACAAAGCGAGGAATGCAATAACTAATCTTTGTATCTTCGCTCCAATCGGTTATTTTGCTAAATGGTAGCTATAGAAAGCAAACTACTTAACGATGTCTTGGTCGAAAAAGCTTTTGATTTTTCGAACAAAGCGAGGAATGAAAGAACTAATCTTTGCATCTTCGCTCCAATCGGTTACTTCATACTTCCATAGTTTTCATTTTGACCCACATACACGACTCTCTTTATTGGCATTCTGACTCACACAAATTGTATTACATAGAATCCAGTAGATTTTTTTGCCTCTATCAGAGAATTTATTTACATTCAAATCAGGGGTTACACATTAAATCACATTCAAATCATAGGTTACACAATTAATCATAAATTATGAAACACAAGTATTTTTACAGAAATTACAAAATCATATTTAAGTTACATAGATTGTTCTTACATGAATCGTAGCAAGCCCTTGGGCAGTTCATCTTTTTCTTTGGTCTTTTTACTAGCAATGTTGTACATTTCTATCCGTTTTTTTAATTTCTTTTATAAATACATGTTTCAAAACAAAACTTCTTTTTTCAGTTCCTGATTTGTTCCTATCCAAAATAACTTTATATATTAACCAAAATGCAATAGTTACAAAGAGATTTGTTTTACTATCACTTTCAACTTTAAGCAAATGTTTGATGTTTACTTCCACTTCTACATCGTAAACTTCTCGCAAAATAATTTTGATATATTAAAGAAAGGATTTGTTTAGTTCACAGTCAATAAAAGCATGTATAATATCTTCTTTAACCTTGCATGTTGGACACAAATCGTCAGTTGCAAAATTCCATTTAAACAGGTTACTTCTTACTGGTAAGAGATTATATAATAACTTAAGATTGAACTCGTAATTTATTTTCTCTAACTTGAATAAGATTATTTTTAAATACATTTGCCCAATTTACATCAATATCAAGTTTGTTCTCCCAATGTAAACAGCATTTATTGGTATTTTTTGAGGGGAACAGTTTATATATAGTATTACTACTCAGATCACTGATGCATTTCAAACTTTTTCCAATCATTACCTGGGGAACAATAAAAACATGAGGCCGGATAGTGATGCGACTATTATCGCTCAAACTTTTTATCCATATTGCTGGTATTGCCTTTTTAGTTTTGTGTAGTAAAAAATAACAGTATTCTTACTTCGTTTTATATCGATCTTTCTCTGAATGTTTTCCATTGGTATGTAACCATTTCTCCCAATAATATCTGTTAAGTAAACTATACCACTTCTATACCAGTCTTTATAAAATAAAGACTGGTTATCAAATATTATTTGTTTATTATGCCAAAGTATTTGATTTCGAATATCATTACAGTTAGGGTTAAACATGCAAACATCTTTCAATGTGGTAATAGTTCTAAAAATTTCCCAAGCTTCCAGTATTTCTTTGTAAAAAGTTTGTATTTTTCTTTCATTTATAATTTTCAGTGTTTTAGTACTGAAATTACAATTTAAAAGGAACGAGATACCTCCTAGGAGGGCAAACCAATATGAACACATTTTCTTCCATGTTTCTGATTTGTCATTCAAAAACCTTCCTAACCATTTTAACCTTAAGCTTAGCATTTGGCGGTGTACATCAGTCATTTTTATACCACCATTAATATAATTTTCTGTTAAAGTATATCTTTAAATTTTTTCTACTTTTCTGTTCCAAATGAATCTAAACACTAGATTATCCAAACTTTTCATGAATTTCGTTGGAATGGAATCAACAATGCTCGAATGTATTATTTGACTAAGTGCTAGACATTTAAGAATAGCTACCCGACCAAAAATAGTTAAGTTTCGTTTATACCAGCTGTCAAGAGTCTTTTTCAATTTAATTAATTTTTCTTCCCACTCTAAGTTTAGCGATTTGTCATTATCAGAATAAATATAGTGACCTAAGTATTTTACAGGCTTAACAGTCCAAGATAAATTGTATTTTTTAATATCATATTTCTTACTTATATCTCCTAACCATATCAATGCTGTTTTTTCTTTATTAATCTTTGGACCTGCTATTCTACCAAAGGTTTTTAATTCATTTAATATTTTTCTTAACGATTTTTCATCTTAAAAAAAAAATAGAGTATCGTCAGCATATTGTAAGAAATTAAGTTGAACGTCATGTTCTGTCATTTCAATAGGTTTAACCTTTTTGTTTTCTCTTATACTAATTGCTAAAAATTCGGCGGCGATGATAAACAAAAGAGCTGATAATGGACATCCCTGTCTTATACCTAGCTCTTCCAATATTAAAAATTGTTGAGATCCAACCGTTTACCAAAACAGAGCTTGAAATGTCTTTATAAAGAACTGAAATCCATTTACGGAATGATTCACCAAAATTGAATTTCTCCAAACACACGTTTAAAAATTCTATATTCAAAACATCGAAAGCTTTCGTGAAGTCTGCTAACATAATAGCACCTGTTTTACAATGCTTATTGAAAAAACCAATAACATCTTTTGTTAACCTTACATTACAAGCTGATAGACGAGACGACCCTTTATATACCCAGTTTGATTTTCATGAGTAATTTCGTCAACAACCTTATGGACTCTGACAGCTAGGACAGCTGCTATTATTTTGTAATCACAGTTCAGCAATGTAATAGGTCTCCAATTCTTAAGTTCTTTACAGTCACCTTTTTTGAATAATAAAGTGATAAGACCTTTTCGCTGAGTATCTGACATAATTCCTGACATGTAGCAGTCATTCAGACTTTCTACAAGGAGGTCTTTCAACAAAGACCAAAACATTTGATAAAATTCAATCGAAAGTCCGTCTGATCCGGGTGCCTTATTTTTTTGCTTTGCAAATATAGCAAGTTTACATTCTTCATGTGTTAACAATCCTTCACATATCTGTTTACTTTCATTTGTTAATTGATGCACGGTTTTAGATGATACGTAATTTTTCATACAATTAATGTCATTTTCTTCACATTTTTTTTTCTATATAATTCTGAATAAAAATTTACAACCTCTTCTAAAATATCTTCATTTCTAGTTATAACTTTCTGATCCTTTTCACGTTTCATTTGTGATATTTCTTTTTTCTTAGCATTATTTCTTTCTAACCCGAGAAAGTATTTGTTACTTCTTTCTCCTTCTTCCATCCATCTTACTCGAGCCCTAATACCAGCTCCTTTACAATCATGTTTATACGTTTTCTCTCATTTATCTTTTACATCAATATAGTTTTTATGCACATTTTCATCATCAACATTAACATCCATTTGTTTACTTAAAGGAGAATGAAACCCTTGAAACCAGCTGAATCCATATCAAAGAGAAAAATCAAAGAAACATATTGTTGAAAGTTTGAGGAAGATTGAATGAATAATAAGAAAGTTATGAGCATTCGAATATTGAGATCACTAGTGCCATGTAGATCCTCCCAACGGCAATGCGACCAAGATCTGTGATATCACACACGTACAACTCCCTCATTACTTTAGTACTTATTTCACTTATATTCTCACTTTTATAGAGTCTATCACAAGGTGAGGTGTTCTCTTTATGAGATGACAAGTACAGAGGTTTCACAACATTATATCATTGATGAATCGTTTGTCATATGATTAGAATGAGCAAAAAGAGATGTTTTGGGGTATATTTTCAGTGTCCAAATGGGAGAGTTGTACGTGTGTGACATCACAGATCTTGGTCGCATTGCCAATGGGAGGATCTCCATAGCATTAGTGATCTCGACATTCAAATGCTCATAACTCTTTTATTGCTAGTCCTATTTTTCTCAAAGTTTTGTTGATCTTATTCTTTGATTTTTCTGCTTTCACAAAAGCTAACTTGCTCCAAGAGTTTCATTCTCCTTTAACTCACACAGGTCATTTTCTAATGATAACTTTATAATCCAGTAGATGGCACTAGCTTCAGGTCAACTCCATTTACCCACATGGTGATAACATAGAACACTGTACAATATATGTTATTATTATTCATTTTTTATTCCATTTTAAGTCCAGACATAATACACAAAGCAGATTTTGATACAAAGGTAAAAGTAATCGAAGTTATGTAGTAAACGTATGTTGTAGACAAAATAATTGCTAACTGTCATATCTTCGCTGTAACACAATCCATGTATAGACCTATGGCTGGTATGAATATTGACGATGGAAATAATAGAGTTCAATCTGTCATTTATGTTGACGGAGTTTTCAAGTTCTTGGATTATTTTGTTGACAAGGTGGTGCTGTGCCTTTAGTTGTAGACTCCATCCTCACTCTCTGTTTCTTCATCATCGTCGTCATCGTCACCTCCATCTGGGAACTGGAATAAACCATCAAATTGTGGACCATGCCTGGCTAAGACTCTTTGTACGGCTTTCTGGAATTCCATGCCATTTTCTAATCTTTCCTTGAGATCAGAAACGATCTCGTGATTGATGCCTGCTTCTCCTAGGCTAACGTTCTGCTGCAAGAACTTGGAGTAAAGATCGAAAAAGATGCGTTTGACGGCCCACAGTATTTTCACGTGAGCCTTTTCTTTAGCGTCTTCTTCTTCCATTCCCTCTGAGATATATTTCTGATATTTTTCGTCTCTCAAGTCCTTGGTGGCTGTCATGGCCTGCTTTAACCATACTCGGTAAGCAATGTTGTCTTCAATTTCATCTACGTTATCTGTCTCTGACATTGACGATTCATCCTCTCCTTCGTTTTCTGAATCACTAGATTCTTCAACTCCCTGAGTTTGAGAGGATGGTTCGGAGTAATCATCCTCACTTGTACCTTCTTCAGCGTAGGAAGATTCAATTTTGCCTTCATCTTCTGTATCAGTGTGAGCTTTTTGTTCATGCCTCTGCATATCAAACTTTCGACTATAGGTCCTCTGGCATTGGGAACAAGTGAGGATGATTACTCCGAACCATCCTCTCAAACTCAAACGTCGAACATCTATTTGGCCTCCCTAGGTCGAACATCAATTTGGCGCCCCCAATTGGAACATCAAATTGGCGCCCCTAGTTCGAATATCAATTCAGCGCCCCCTAGTTCAAACATCAATGTGGTGCCCCTAGTTCGAACATCAATTCGGCGCCCCCCTAGTTCGAGGAACAATTCGGCGCCCCTACATGTAGGTCGATCATCAATACGCCCCCCCCCCCCCGTTCGAATATCATTTCGCCCCCCCAGCTCGAGTATCAATTTGGCGCCCCCCTAGTTCGAACATCAATTCGGTGCCCCCCTAGTTTGAGTATCAGTTTGGCGCCCCCCTAGCTCGAACATCGATTCGCCCCCCCCCCCCCAGTTCGAGTATCAATTTGGCGCCCCCAGTTCGAACATCATTTTAACATCCCTTCGAACATCATTTCGGCGCTCGAATATCAATTCGGCGCCCCTACATGTAGGTCCAACATCAATTTGGCGCCCCATAGTTCGATTATCAATTTGGCGCCCCCTAGCTAGTTCCAACATCAATTCTGAGCCCCCCTAGTTCGAGTATCAATTTGGCACCCCCCCCCCTAGTTCGAACATCGATTCGGCCCCCTTCCCCCCCTAGTTCGAGTATCAATCTGGCGCCCCCAGTTCGAACATCATTTTAACATCCCTTCGAACATCATTTCGGCGCCCCTACATGTAGGTCAAACATCAATTTGGCGCCCCTAGTTCGAATATTATTTCGCCCCCCCCCTAGCTCGAGTATCAATTTGGCGCCCCCCTAGTTCGAACATCAATTTGGCGCCCCAATGTCGAACATCAATTCGCCCCCCCCCGTTCGAACATCAATTCGGCCCCCAATTCGAACATCATTTTGACATTCCTTCAAACATCATTTCGGCGCCCTTTTGGTTCAAACATCATTTTCTTTCCTGCTCTTCCTCTTTTTTTCTCCTCTTCTTCCTTCCCCCTCTTCCTCTCTCTTTTCCCCTTTCTCTCTCTTCTCTTCTTTCCTCCTTCCTCTCTCTTTTTTCTCCTTTTCCTTTCCCCCTCTCCCCTTTCCTCTTTTCTTTCCCTCCTTTTCCTCTCTCTTTTTTCTTCCCTTCTTCCCCTTCTTCCTTTCTTCTTTTCCTTCCCCTCTTCCCCTCTTTTTTCTCTTTCTTTCCCTCTTCTTTTTTTTTGCCAAGGGGGGGGGGGGGGGAGGGGGGCCAAGGCCCCCTCGGCCCCCCCCCCCCCGTGGATCCGCGCCTGCCATAGCCCCAGACCCGTGAAGAATCGGCTGGCGAAAAGCCACTTCGACTCGCCCTGTTGTCCCTATTTTTTTTTTTTTTTAACGTTAACGATACCGTATAGTAGTATAATTTTTTCAATATTCACTTCCGTGTTTGTTTACATCTTGGAATAGGAATATATTTTGTGTATTCCTTCTATTTAGAGAGAAATTAAAATTGTAACCATTATGACGACACCTGCTAGACCTGCACCTCCAAGACCCCAGCCTAAGCCAGGTAATATTACAATGCTAAAGAAGTAATTGTGGAGGTAGTTTTACATAAGTTACGCTGAGCTGAATGATGCGATATGAAGGCGTTGCAGCCCCGGAAACTCGCCGGGGGTACGGTACAGTACGTACCCGTAGCCAGGCCTACGGCGCGGTGCTGGCTTCTCTTGATGCACGTGATCGAGGAGGCAAGGCTGGTGCACTAACGTTAAACCTCGCACTATGAACATGACAACTGTGTTTACGCAATAGATTTTTGTCGATGTTGATTTCAATGTCTTTCGCTTGGCGACAGCACGCTAATCGCGCGATGAAAATGTGCGAATTGCGTGCTGTCGAAAAGCGAAACCGAAAGACAAATCAAGATGGCGACGTAATTAACACGGTGTTAATTTTTTCTCTTTTTTTAAATTGAATTCTTGTTTAAAAATGAAGTTGATATCGTAGAAATGTCGGAAATGAAGTTGTATCCCATGTACCAGTAGTCCCCAGTACATGATTTATTTTAGGGCTAGACCTTTTACTTTTTAGAAGGAAAGTAGAAATTTTGGGGGCAAAAGTTTGAGGTGTTTTGGCGGTGCGTGTACTGTAGACAGTAGAGGCGCACGGCCAATATGGGAGACTAACTCCAATAGGGGAGACAATCTCCCAAATTGGAGACTTGCTTTGCAAAAGGACAAAAGAAACAACACCAACAAAAGCATGATTTTTTCCACCCAAAATTTTGTCTCACTGAGGTCAGAAGCCCATTTGTTTTGTGTGTGATTTACAACAAAAATCCTTATCAAAACAAAAGTAGACGGTGAATTTTTAAAGTAGACAGTGAAAAGGGGTAATTTTTCATGAGGAATCCGCTTATCACATTTTTATTTGCCGCCAAGGTAATCCTTTTGCAGCAAATGTAAACAAAGGAAATTGGTCTCCAAAACTGGAGACTGTCTCTGAAATTGGATACCCAAATTCTTTACAAAAGTCTCTGATATTGGAGATAATCTCCCACATTGGAGACAGTCTCCAATATTGGCCGTGCGCCTCTACTGGTAGATTAATGCAATCGAATCCCTGGCCTTGCTTCGTTGAGAGTAAGCATACGTTAGTACATGATTTTTACTCTCTAGAGGCCTCCTGGTTAGGTTTGTCGAAGGACTTCAATTTCAATTTATTATTTATTTCACTCAATAAAAATAACATTTCTGCCAAAATGTCAGAAAAATCCACATTCCATACCAATGAAATGCCTTCCCAAAGTATTTACTTTCTCAAGAGTGGTTTAAGAAATCATTTATAAACAATAAAGAAAGAAATTATCTGCTTATTTTTGGCTGGAAAAGACAGAGCTTCAAAAGAAACCACGTATCAACACAGGTGGGTCTGTGATGTACTCACCTATGTGTATTTGTGTGTATTGATTCATTTGATACTTAATCTTTTTTTATAGTCAAAAGAGAGGTGACAATTCCTCCTTTTATGCTTGCAAATGATCAGGGTACACCAGATTTTTAATAGCAATATGGACTATATTGGTGTAAAATATGACTTTTACTTAGATTTTCAAAGTTCTGTGAAAGATTTTTTAGCAGCAAGATTTCGTATCGCAGCTCCCTGAGTGCATAGGCTGCTAGCTAGCTGCGATTGGCTTTAAGCACTGCCGCAGCTGAATATATCTATGCTAGAGCGGTACTGTCATAACAAGACTGTATGCAAAATTTTTGTTTGTGAATCAAAGAAAAAGGCATGTGACGATCTGGCTTGCAATTTGAACTGTAGAAAGTTGATAAATTATGTGCAAAATCGGGAGAAAAGTTGTGCTATTTTAAAATTGATTGGTTGCCCGATTCAAGCACCAAAATTTAGCATTTTTCAAATTTGGTTGCCTGAGGTAAGGCCAACCGGGAAACGGCTAATGTCAAGCCTTGAAATCGACCTACTGTAGATCTTTATAAAATTTTAATTCTAAGTACAAGTGTAGAAATTTCTGCATGATATTCTCATTGTAATGTCAATTGAGATTGGGCATGGCATGTCAGATACATTTGGGAGAAAAACTCAAAATACAAGGTGAGACCTATTTCATTTTCATGGCATTTTGTTTATTTGACCATTTAAAATCAACAAAGTACATGAACATGATGCGTGTAAGAATGAATAGATACCATACATAAATAACAATTTATAAATGGTTAGGACCGAAAAGAAGAAAAACTGCTTATAAACTATGCCCTACATAAAAATACTCATGTATAGACTCTACACACCTCCCTATCACATGCGTTTATCGATCCATTGAACACATACACAGCTTGTGATCATAGAGGAAATAGAATATGATAGAGAGCGATAAAAGAAGATGAAAGAAATGAATAACCTACTCAGCCATATAAAAAATTACTTTAAATACATATTTCTTGTTGTACTTAAAACTACTAATTTAGTACTAGATCTTATATTGCAATGTTGACTGTTCTATTCATGTATCCCAACAAAAGATAAAAATCATAGAGCAATGTTGAATGACAAAGAGGAATGTGCAAGTTTTTGCTTTGACGAGTTGGGTAATTATGAACTGTAGAATATGTTTTGAACATGTAAAAACGTGCAGTAAAAGGTTTTTGTGAAATTTGAACATGAATAACAGTGTTTTAATCTTTTTCAAGTAAGTTGCAGTTCTATGATTTTCAGTTTTAAAAAACAGTGACATACCAAGTTGAGGATAAATAATGCTGTTTGTAATTAACAGGGCTACGTGTTTCTGTATTTGTAGGTATTTCCTCAAATGACATTGCAATAATTTAAATGGGAGAGGATTTATGAATTAAATATTTTAATCAATTTGTTTGTTGGGAGAATATTTTTTAACTTAAACACAAGACAGCAGTACTACAGGATATTTTAGAACAGGCATAATCAATATGACATTTCCAATCAAGACACTCCTTGATGTAAATTTTACTTACATTCAATTAAAACATCTTTTATTATATAACAGATTTGTTCTATTTTTCTTCTAATGAAAAATTACATATCACATATAAAATGCTTGCAATCTCTCCCCAGTCAATTCCATAGAGCTGGCTGATAGTACTTGAAAACATTCAATATGACCATTCCAGGTTGACAAAATGATTTTCAAAATCTAATTTTTTAATTCCTTATTGGAATAGAAAGCAGCATTATGAATTGTGCAGTGTCATATTGGTGAGGGGTTTGGATGTCATGTAAGACAGTTGAAACACCGCTGAAATCATACGGCTGAAATTCTTTTGACATATTCTTTGTTTACAATTTCTCTTTGCATTTCAGGTCAAGTGAAAGTTTTCAGATCACTCTATGCCTACACAGCCCAGCAAGTAAGTGCAGTGTACATACTTCATGTCATACAATATCCCATTAACCTAACCATGTAACATTGAAACTTAGTGAATCACAGAATGGGGGGGGGGGGGGGGGGGAGTGAGGCATTTATGTATATTGTGGTATGACTTGCAACATACATTTACATATTGTTTGCATAAATTACAAATTCAGTGATATAGCCTACATACAATGTATTTGAATTTATTCAAATTTGTTTGAATCTAGGTAAAGAACATTATGATTATACAGCCTCTCAATATAAAAAAGGTACAATGGGAGAATGGTCAATTGTTTGATACTCAAAGAAATTAGGCATAAGTCAATCCTGGCACTCTCTTTATTCAGCATGTCCAGTGTGTCCTAGCATGAAGAAATACTACAGAAAATGGTACCGAATGATTTGGGATAACTTTTTCACTTGATACACTTTTTCACTACATTTGATTATTTTATTCAATATTAAAAAATACATGTAAATGAATTAAACATGAAATACAATACATAACTTAATCATCGATATCGATAAGTTTGATGGAGCTTGCACACACACGTGCAATTCCGTGACCCAAGCTCGTACGCATTACCTTTGAGGCCGAGGAAAAGTACTCAAAGGCCCGTATTCTAAAGTCGTGTTTCACGTACAGTGTAGACCATGGTCTAACTCTGTGCTAAAATTATGGGGAGCCAAAAACAAAAAAAATTCTGCTTATAATGTATATTTCTTAAACCTTCTACTTTGTTTCCCTTTCCTTTCAAAATGAGGAAAATATTTCAGTTATCATTCTGTGACATTTATTAATGATTTGAGTGTCAGAAGAGTTAATAAATTGAACATGTACTAATAGAGGTTTGTGCACCAATTGGTTCTCCGTAGTTAAACTAAAACTTCAAACCATGGTTTAATTTCAACCCGAGTTCAGAATACGGGCCCATAAAATGGGGCCATGCCAATGCATTAAGTACTCCACATACCCACACATGTAGTAGAAACATTTGTGCGCTTGACCTTTTTGGAGAAGTTTTATTTTTTTTGGTGGTCTGAAAAGAATATGTGGAAGCTTTATCCACAATGACTACAATTTGCTGTTAGTGAATTATTTTAAGAATAATCATCTATCATTATTGAGGTTTATACTTTCTTAAAAACTCAATCAAGAATAAAACAGTTTGAGTGTTGACATTTCAGGCAACAGCCATACAACCTACGAACCCATACATTATGTTTTATCAAGTTCCTGGAGAGAGACATTTCTTGAGATATATGCTCTCTACTTCTTGTGCAAAATCTTTGTTTATTGTCTGATCATTTGCTTTTGACACTGTACTGCCATTTATTGATTTGAAGTTGGTGATAATCAAAATTCTAAATTTGTGAAGCCTATATTGTTGAATCATGTTGACTCTAGAGTAGAGGCCACTAGATTAGCCAAATTCAGTGAGTTGATATAACAGTTCTAAACCACTTTTAAGATAGGAAGTGATATTGGAGTGATATTATAAGTCCTATTATAGTACGCCTATTAATAGATTGATCTTCAAATTTTTATCAGAAGTCCCTTCTAGCCCTCCAAATTAAAGGCTTCAACACTGTTCAACTTTTAATTACTTAGACATATGTACATTGTACTTGTAAAAAATGTGCACATTGACTTAATTTGAAGAATGTGCATATTGTCTTTATACAAGTCTAATTCCAAATAATATTTATCAAAATATTATTAAAACAAATTAACAGTTCCTTTCTCTCTAGATAACGTTGTTTTCTAATATGTAGACTTGACTTATTTGTGATATCATTCAACATTATAAGGTACCTATTATTTTGTTTCAATTTGTTTAAAAAACATATCGATAGAATATCGAGTGTAGGCCTATGTTTTTGTTGTGTAATTTCCATATTTTCATTCCATCAATTTTCTCTTATATTTCCAGAGGGATGAATTAACATTTGATGAAGGTGACCTACTCTATGTGACTGAAATGGTGAGTAATGGTAATCAAAGTATTTATTTACATTTAACCTTGTCTACTGCAAACACAAATATGAATTACACAAGTCAGTATTTTATTTATTTACTTATGTATATATTTATTTATTTGAAATGGTTGTTAAGTGACAAGATATTATTCTTATGAGGCAACATTCCAGAATCCTTTAAAGGGATGGTCCAGGCTGAAAGTACATGTATGTATTGCTTAATAAATAGAGTAGAATTTACTCAGAAAAATGCTGAAAATTCAGGGGTGTGAGAGTTCAGATTTTTATCTGATTTCAGATTTTTTTGTTTTGATTTTCAGCTTAATTTCAGCTTATTTTTGGCCTTCCTCTGTACAAAAAGTATGGGAGCTTTTTCTATTTCAGACTTTTTCAACACTCTTCAGCTTTTTTCAGATCTTTTTATTTGTGACCACTCACACCCCTGAAAATTTCATCAAAATCGGATAACAAATAACAAAGTTATCAATTGAATTTTAAAGTTTAGCAAGCAATATTTTGTGAAAACAGTCGTCATGAATATTCATTAGGTGGGCTGATGATGTCACATCCCCACTTGTTCTTTTGTATTTTATTATATGAAATTAGGTTTATTCAATTTTTCTCCTCCAAGAACTAGAAATATTGAATTGACAACTGATTTAGGGTGCGTTTATCCGCCACTTTTTTACCCTAGAATCATGATCTGAATCATGATTCAAATCATGATTCTGCAGAATCACGATTGCGTTTAGTCAAAATTGAATATAATCATGATTAGAATCACAAACATGAAACACGAAAAAAGGGGCGTTTGGAAAGACGTTTCTGCAGAATCACGTACGGAAATGTTCGAATAAACGATATCGTGATTACAATCATGATTCTATGACGTCATTGTGTCGGGCTACCTTAGGTTTGACTCTTGCCAAGCTCAAGACGCGCTATGCTCAGTGTATATATAAATAATATGATATGCATGCATTCTGTGTTGGGCATCGCATCGTCCACTTCTTTACATCTTTTTTTTTGTCATGTCTTCAACTTCAAGTGAACTAGTAAATGAACTAACTGAACAGACAATAATATCAATTGTTGTTTAGTTAACAAGTGTCAATATGAAATTGGATCTACGCTAAAATTTACATCCGAACACAATTTTCGATAAACCGACAAGAAGAATAATAAGTAAACAAATTGTGGTATAATAGACTGAATTCGGAAGGTACAGGATTGATTTTTCGAGAGCCAAAACACGTGCGAAAAAAGTTGACCTAACTTCCTCTGTCAAACTGCGCACTGTGATGCGCACTGGATCGGTCCGAATCCGAGGAAAAACAGCTTTAAAATGAAGGTCGTCTGAACGCTGATTCTGTGGTATTGTGATTCGTGTTTGTGTTTTGAATCATGATTCAAATCATGATTCTGGCTTGAGGTCGCATAAACGCAGCCTTAGTGCATTAGAAATTGCTGCAACTTATTTCATTATAACTTATAAGGGAGACATATTATTCACACAAGTATGAAATAATGAAAATATTATGATTTTATGTAACAACGTAACAAACCGGAAAGTGGGGATGTGACATCATCAGCCCACCTAATGAATATTCATGACGACTGTTTTCACAAAATATTGCTAAACCTTAAACTTCAATAACTTTATTATTTGTTCTCCGATTTTGATGAAATTTTCGGCATTATGCTCAGTGAATTCTACTCTATGTATTAAGATATAAATATTTTCAGTCCTGACCATCCCTTTAAGTTAACATAAAAATATCATGAATAAATAAAAAAAAAGATATAAGATTCCATACTTTCAATACACATTTTCATAGCTTGTAAGGTTAATCATGAAGGTAGTAGATTTGATAAAAGGCTCTCTAAAGAGATAAAGGCTCTCACAAGCCAACTTTTTTGGTATATTTTTATGATATTTTTATAAATTAAGAAACATTTCAGGTATATTTGTCTTCTGCAAGATTGAAAGCAATCATAAAAACAGCAGTGGAAAGTGATGAAAAGTGCCTGCAAGTCACCTTTTAAGATGAATATGTGAATTCATGTTCAAAGAGTGCATGTCACAGTGAACTTTGCATTAATTCTCACAAATAATTGGCACATCGATTTAGTATTAAGCGGCTATATAGAGAGCAATGTTGGCTCAGTTGGTAACGCGTCTGCCCATTGAACCAAAGATCATGGGTTCGAGTCCACCCCGGTCGGATGACTGAAGCCAGTGAGTTGTGTGTAAATGTCTCTCCCATCTATGCAGGCTATGTTACAATGGAAAACACTCCGTCCCTCAGATAGGACGTTAAATGGAGGCCCGTGTAGAGGAGAGTCACCACCTTTGCATGTTAAGAACCCACTCCACTATTTGTATAAGAGTAGGGGGAAACCCTGGTGTAGTGGTCCACCTGCACTCCCTCCCAATCAGTTATATCGGGAGGAGAGACCTGCGGGTCATAGTGATTCAGTTTGCTTTTCGCCTCCCAGGCACAGGTGACACCAACCAAATAATAATAATAATAGTAAATGATAACATTCCCAAATTTGTAACATACATGTATGTGGTCACAATCTTGAAAAATTAATACCTTTTTATTGATTTCTTCCTCATGACTTGATTATTGATTGGTGGTGATTTTTTTACCTGATTGCTAAGAAAGCATGAATGCTTGTAAGCAAGCAACCAGAGGACCGACGGCTTAAGGTCCCCTCCGAAGGACCTGGTACTGAGGATTAATGCCTTACTAAAGGGCACTAGCGCACCAAGTGGGAATCGAACCCGGGTCACCGGAATACGAGTCCCCCGCTCTACCGACTGAGCTATCGCACCTCCATATTGTTTTTTTGTTCGATGGATATTGAAAATGAATATTGTTATAATAATAATGACAGTATGAGATTTTTATAGTGCTTTTTCCATCTTGATTAGATGCTCAATGCGCTTCAGAGCAGATCAACAACAAAAGCTATTCACATGGAATACATGTCTGAACAATAAGGCAATGTCTATCAAAAAGTACTATTAAACAGACCTGTATGTTTTCAGGTTGCCCTTGAAGGTGGTCACTGAAGTCTGGGATTTCAAACTTAGAGGAAGGGAATTCCATACATACATGTAAATCCATGGATATGGATATTAATACCTTTCCAACTAGTCTGGCCCCCTTGGTGTTAGACTAAGAGGAAGTACTTCGTATTTTAAACTGTATGGACTTCTTGTGAACTGTATTCTAGCTCTCAATCGAAATACAGCTATTTACAGTAATCATTTCCAGTACCATAGTTTGAAATATATTCTTTGTTCAAACTTGCTCTACATGTACATATTAATTGCAGCCATGATTTGCAGCTCAAGTCCTTAAATGCAAGGATTGGTTTCTATTCCAATTCAAATTTCGATTAAAATGGTATTTGTTGTCTAGTATACAATTAGCCTTAGATCAATCAGTGTCGGTTTGTTTTTTTTACAGTACAATATGAAAGCTTATTTAAATATTGTGTGTGACATCCTTAAGCATGCATGATACACATGATTATTTTGAAAATTGAGGGTTGTCCAGATCACACCACTCGCCAGTTTTAGAACCGGTATTTAAAAAAAAAAATTATATTGAAAATACTCATATTGTTTTCTACTTTATTATGGAAGCTAAGCTTGAGCTTGACAAAATTCAAAGTTGTAATGTCTCATTGAATATCCACCTCACTGGATGTTTCCTTAATCAGGTAATAAACTAAAAATCTGGCACCCAGTTTTATAAAGCTTATTATAATAATAACAAATTTGCAATAATTATATAATATTGACTGTTCTCGAGGGGAACATCAAATATGTTGCCTGCAACAGAATCATGTGGGCCTGAGTGTTTAGACGAGGGCAATATATTTTATGTTTCCTGAAAGAAGAGCCAGTCAATATTACTATTATTACCTACAGCTTCATAGTGCAATTTAAGCTATTATTCAGAACAATTTGTATGACTGCTTTTTACTACTTCTGGGGCCCATTTCATAAAGAGTTACAACTGTTGTAACTTTGCCATTATGGCAACTACCAAGGCAACCTTGATTTTGATTGGCTGCTGAGCCCTGTTGCCATGGTAGTTGCCATAATGGCAATGTTACAACAGAAACTTTGTATCTCTTTATAAAATGGGCCCCAGATCAGATGTCAGTTATTCACGAACTTAGTGAAGTAATCCTTGTTAGGCGATTGTGACGTGAATTGTTACCACGCAGTCATGCATGGCCTATATTTTAGTGTGATTTTTTTACCAAAATACATGTATAACAAATGAAATTAGAAAAAAATTAAAACGTAACAATTTATTACATTGAAAATATTGAGTAAAACCCTCATCGTTATACTGGTTCTAAAGCCATAAAACACAATTGAAAAGGTACAAACAACTCAAGGAAATCATGGTTAAAACATGTTATAGGCATTTTCTATCTAGATTCTAGAATATTCTAACTCAAGACGCACAAGAAAAAAAAAAGAATGAGAAAGTTTGGATGAGTGTCAAAGTACCAAGAACTAATACTGTTAGAAAAGATAAGACTTCAGTTTAGATTTGAAAGTCTCTAGCAATGATATAAAAAAATTCTTAAATTCAATGGCAAATTATTCCAAAGAGAAGGTGCTGAGGCAGAGAAAGCTCGCTCACCATATAGGCTACTTGTGTTTTGCGAGTCTTCTAAAAGAAGACGCTGGTGTGATGATCTCAGGCTGCGAGCTGGTGTGTAAGGCATGACAAGGTCTTGTAAATATTTTTGTGCCATACCGATTACCATGTACTTCATGTTGACTTGCAATGAATTAAATACTTTTCTCAGTTCGAAATTTAAGTTTTAGAGTTAAAAGGAGTTACTTGTGTAAATTCCAGACTCAAAAAACAAGTTACCACTTATTCAGTTGCTCACTCGATTTGGCGAGAGATTTATAAGCAAGAGTAAATTATAAAACTGAAACAACAATAATTTGGAATAATCAATGGTTTGATTGCCTATCATTCTTGTCAAACTGATTTAATTAATGAGGCTGATCTATTGTCCATGTAGATAAATAGTTACACTCTAGGCCTACATGTATATGTTTTGTTATGAATTGATACATATTGTTGAATATATTGTTTCCACATTCTGTCTGTTTGACTGACTCTCTGATTCTTTCTCTCTTTCCTCTTCTCTCATTCTCTCTCCTCTCTCTGTGTCTGTCTTGGTGTAACTGTATGACAAAGTCTGTTTTGCAAGACATATCATTTCCTCTCCATGTGTCACCTACCTCTTCCTTCTATCTTGTCAATAGCTTACATTGTGTCATCCATCCATATGTAGTCCAGGATATACATGTAATGTCCACTGTTCATTGTGTTGTTTATAAAGGGGAAGTAAACCCAGAAAATAAATCTATGTGGATGAAAGCAAAATAATATACATGGACTATAAATTTATGTGGGCCAGTGATTTCAGAGAGCTCTATATTTGTAAATAAAATTAATGTTAATCACAAATTCAACTATGTGACAAACTATACATGTACACATATTACCAGGGAATTATAACTAACAGTTTCTCCTACACATACACAGGGCTTGACATTAGCTGTGGTCTGGGGCAACCAAAAATGAGAGTAGGGCCACCAAAATTCTGCAAAAGCCCACGCTTGGTGGTCCAGTTGGACTACCAAAGTTTTGATAAATTGTAATATTTTCTATTGTTTTAGGGCCACCAAATTTGCCTTGTGGGCCACTAAGAATGTGAAATTTTGGTGGACCATTCGGGCCACCAAGAAAAAAAAGTTAGTGTGGAGCCTTGACATATATCTACGTTCTATGAAAAAAAGTTGAAAATCCATTTATTTCTTGATAATCTGAATGATGATCATTATTAAACATTGTAAAAGAAAAAATATTTGCAAGTGGAATTTTATTTTCTTGATACTGTTGTCAATTTGAATTTTAGGAGTTGGCACGATCTCAGTCCTTTGCCTCACCTCCTGGCGGAAAGGATTTTCACTGGTTGAATGAGGTTACAATTACATAGAGTTACAATTGATTCAATCAATCACAACTGTATGGAAATCCATCCACAGCATCATTTTTTTTTCTTCAAGACATCTCTTACTTATAAAAAAAGAGAATCACACTGAATTTTAAAGGTCAAGTCCACCTCTGAAAAATGTTGATTTGAATCAATAGAGAAAAATCAGACAAGCACAATGCTGAAAATTTCATCAAAATCGGATGTAAAATAAGAAAGTTATGACATTTCAAAGCTTCGCTTATTTTTAACAAAATAGTTATATGAACGAGCCAGTTACATCCAAATGAGAGAGTCGATGTTGTCATTCACTCACTATTTCTTTTGTTTTTTATTGTTTGAATTATACAATATTTCAATATTTACGAATTTGATGATTAGGACCTCCTTGCCTGAAGCACAGGAATGAAACTTCTTTTCACATGACAATGACGATAAAATCAAAATATTTCATATTTCATATAATAAAATACAAAAGAAATAGTGAGTGAGTGATGTCATCGGTTACCTCATTTGCATACCGACCGAGATGTGCATATAACTGTTTTGTGAAATGAAGCGAAACTTAAAAGGGTAATAACTTTCTTATTTTACCTCTGATTTTGATGAAATTTTCAGTGTTATGCTTGTTGAATTTTTCTCTTTTTATTCAAATCAAGTTTTTGTTGGGGTGGACTTGTCCTTTAAAGAGAATGATGAATGCATGACTATACATCATATCTAGAAAATGTTTTGAACAAACTTGCATTTTAGATGTTGATGTTGCTGGCCATCTTTACTTTGTGGTTGATCAGATCAATCGCAACTCTTTGTAAGATGGGGCCAAGAGTGCTATAAAACAGCCTTTCTCATTGGATATTGCTTTGTAAATAGGTGTGTCTAATCAGTGGCGTACCGTGGGTCACGGCATTGGGGGGGGGGGGCACCAGCAAAAATTTTGAGTCACTAAGTTAGCGCGTGAAGCGCGCCCAGTTGCCAGGTATACCTAATAGAGACATTTTAAGGACAGTGCCATTAAACGGATATGTCTCTCACTGGTCAATGCAAGCGCGAAGCGCGAGCTTAAAATTTTTGATATTTAGACCTAAAAAGGGACATTATAATCAATCTTTTGTAATCATGATATGTACCTGCTCGCTAAATAATGCGAGCGTGAAGCGCGAGCTGAAATTTTTGTAAATATTGACCCCCAAACAGGAAGATTTTAAGGACTATATTTTAGGAATCCATTAAGAGTATACACATCTCACCATAGTCATCTAATGCGAGTGTCAATAAGCGCTCGCTGATTTTGTTAGAATTACATCTGAACATGCTCATAAAGCACTTGTAATCATGATTAACATACCCATCTCACTAATCAAATCTTGCGAGCGCGAAGCGCGAGCTGAAAATTTAGGAAATTCAGACCTGAAGAGGGGCATTTTAAGGCTTGTTTGTAGAAATTCACGAAGACCATACGTAGTTCACTAACCAAATGATGCAAGCGCGAAGCGCGAGCTGAAAATTTTTGATATTCAGATTAGAAAGAGGGACATTTAAGGACTGATTCAAGGAATCCATGGAGAGCAGACATATTTCACCAATCCACTACTGCGAACGTAAGCACGGACAGGAAATGTTTTATATCAAGACCTTAAAATGGGGCAATCACTTTAAGTAGTCATGAAAAAGAAGCATACTATTGTACATAAAACAATAACTCGAAGTGCGAGGAAATATATTTGGCAGTTTGGTGTATATTGACCTGAAAACGGGAGGTTTTGGTATAACAGGATTATATATCTCGGTAAACAGACAATGCGAGCACCAGGAACAATGAAGACATAGGCCCTGAGCAAATTATGTTTCATAAAGTTATGAAAAAAAATGTTTCTTATGTAATATAACATAACATAATTATGATATAATATAACATTATAATGAACAATAATGTCTTCTTTCCCACTTCGTTTCTCTTCCTTTCTCCCTCTTTTTCTCCTTTTCCCCGTTTTTTTTTTTTTTTGGGGGGGTCAGCCGATTGGGGGGGGGGGGCACGTGCCCCCCCCCATGCCCCCCCGTAGTTACGCCACCGTGTCTAATACAGAAGTAAAATGTAGATGAAATGGTTCTCAGAATACCAATTCAGAGAGATTTTAAGGGTAATTTATCTCACTGCTTTTAACGAAGATAATTTTTGTTATTTTATCTGGTATAAAATGGATCTCGGAATACCACCCTGACTATGTGATCAAAATGTTGCATTGTCAGTCAGATGAAGCCTCCGCTGAAGTATCCACTATTCCCTTGAAATACAGTTCAACACTAATACTGACCTTATATTTTTTTTCAATATTTTTCTTGCTGTTTGCAGACAAATGATGGTTGGTGGAAAGGAAGATGTGGAAACAAACAAGGTCTTATTCCTGGAAACTATGGTATGGTTCAATAGGAAACCTGTATTGATCTTTTTTTTTCTGTTTTAAGGCCACCGCACACCTTACAACTGGGCTACGATCCGATTTTGGAACAAATCCTTTTTTGCTTATTTTCTTTTGATGTGAATGAATAGAAATATTTTAATTTGAGATTCATATTAACTGTGAGGATACTAATATCATTTTTGTCTCACCTGCATAGCAGAGTGAGACTATAGGCGCCGCTTTTCCGACGGCGGCGGCGACGGCGGCGGCGGCGTCAACACCAAATCTTAACCTGAGGTTAAGTTTTTGAAATGACAGCATAACTTAGAAAGTATATGGACCTAGTTCATGAAAATTGGCCATAAGGTTAATCAAGTATTACTGAACATCCTGCCTGAGTTTCATGTCACATGACCAAGGTCAAAGGTCATTTAGGGTCAATGAACTTAGACCATGTTGGGGGAATCAACATCAAAATCTTAACCTAAGGTTAAGTTTTTGAAATGTCATCATAACTTAGAAAATATATGGACCTAGTTCATGAAACTTATACATAAGGTTAATCAAGTATCACTGAATATCCTGCATGAGTTTCACGTCACATGACCAAGGTCAAAGGTCATTTAGGGTCAATGAACTTTGGCCGAATTGGGGGTATCTGTTGAATTACCATCATAACTTTGAAAGTTTATGGATCTGATTCATGAAACTTGGACATAATAGTAATCAAGTATTACTGAACATCCTGTGCAAGTTTCAGGTCACATGATCAAGGTCAAAGGTCATTTAGGGTCAATGAACTTTGGCCAAATTGGGGTATTTGTTGAATTACAGCCATAAATTTGAAAGTGTGTTGGTCTAGTTCATAAAACTTGGACATAATAGTAATCAAGTATCACTGAACATCCTGTGCGAGTTTCAGGTCACATGATCAAGGTCAAAGGTCATGTAAGGTCAAAGAACTTTGGCCACGTTGGGGGTATTTGTTGAATTGCCATCATATCTCTATAAGTGTATTGGTCTAGTTCATAAAACGTGGAAATAAGAGTAACCAAGTATCACTGAACATCTATTGCGAGTTATAGTAGTTTTCAAAATCAGCACTGCTGCTATATTGAATCGCGTGATGCAGGTGAGACGGCCAGAGGCATTCCACTTGTTTTAATAATTGCAAGCCTTTATTTTGGAGTATGCCTGAATTGGTTTCAAGCCCTAGCCAATTATACGATTCTTATGATGTCTTTAGGAGTCGCTATTTAATTCGCTTGAATTATTCTCATAAGGAGGGTAGCATGCATATTCATGAATTTGAACATAAATATTCATATGCTGATTTAGAACTTTGCACAGTTAAATGTTTCATGGCTCTATATTCTCACAAAAAAATTGGCTCAGACCAGTTGTAAGGCGTACAATGGCCTTTAGACTAGAGTCTAAATCCAGACAATATCAACATTACTTGACAATAGATTAAGTTCACAGATCAAATAATATTTTCCATACTATTTAATTTTTTAATCTAGGAGGGAGTGATTGTCTCTATGTCTCTATGGGTTTCTATTAAAGTGTTAAAAAAACAAGAAGAGAAAGAAAAGAAGGGGAAATGAAGAAAGAAAGGGGATGGAAAAGAGACTGATCTTTTGCATTAACTATCTACACTATTTCAATGATTTGCATAAAAATACTCTAAAAGGCCACCGCATACCTTACGATTGGTCTGCGACCCGATTTTGGAATGAAACGTAATAAAATTTGATGCTATTATTGAGACATGGAATATCTTACTGTGTAATGTTTTAAATCATCATACGAATACCTATGTATGTTCAAATCTGTGACTGTCCTATCATCCTTATTAGAATAAAAGCGAATTTAATATCTAGTGTAATGATGTCATAGCAATCGTACGATTGACTATTATTTGAAACTTATTTGCTCTTTACCAAAAAAAAAATGGCTTGCAATCATCCCAAATTGTTATTAGTATTCTTTAAGTTAATTTAACCTCAAATAAAATGATACTTTTCATTCATATTTTCAGAAAATAAGCAAAATGCGATTTGTTCAATAAATGGGATCATAGACCAGTCGTAAGGTGTGTGGTGGTCATCTGTAGGTTAGCTTATCCCATACCCTAGTCCAGCACCTTGCTATTAAAATGCCCTAGTGCTGCTCCTCATCCAAGATATTGTTAATGTGTATGGAGTAATTTTATTGATACAGCATGTGTTTCGGAATGAACCCCCCTTTGAATAATCTTTTCAGAGTAATTTAGCAAGCATGAGGAAAAACAGTCCCTTATTGGTCCAGCATGTAGATATGGTGAACCTTTCCTGACCTAGCACTGGCTGAATTTCTCTTACAGTAGTTCCATGCCTGTAGAGGAAATTAGGTGGAATGTAAAGGTGCAAATGATGCCTTTAGATTGCAAACTGCTGATACATTAGCATAGCAGCTTCAAAGTTGTTGTATGGTGGAAGGAATGGGGGAGGGGGTCATTGCGATCTTTGACAAATACAAACATTTTCAGGAGGAAGGGGAGGTTCATGCTTGCTGAGAAGAAAGAAAAATGGGGGTTTGCTTAAATCCTTTTATTATCTACTATCTTTGAGCTTATATTCTTGGTGTACATTCCTATTATAACTCCATTTATTGCTGTATTGGTTACAAACAAAATTTTATAATCCCAGCCTGAAAGTAAAGCACATTTCTGTTCACTTTGGTTTATTTTCCTGTTTATTTCCCCTGCTTTAAATAAACCTTTAGTTGAAGAAAGCATGGAGTCTGTAGATTACCCCCTCCACGAAGCAGCCAAACGAGGCAATCTAGCCTTCCTTCAAGAATGCATCGCAAATAAGGTAAGGCGGCATTAGAGTATCCAAGTGTTATGCCTTACTCTTTTGTTGTCATAAATACAATTTCTAGATAATGGAAATGAGAACTGTAGAATAATACATTTGGTTCTCTTTATTATTTTTTAAAAATCCCTCATAAATTTGTAATGGGTTGAATTAGAAAAAGAATGGAACCAAAGATGAACCACTAGCCCTTGTAAATAAAATACTTAACTTGGTTTCATATTGTAAAATGCTATTTGGTGGGTGTTTCATAAAGCTGTTCGTAGGTTGCGAGCGACCATAAGAACGTCTTTTGATCCTTTCTAGCAAGATAACTCATCACCAATGAACATTTGTTGAATAACATTTATTACAAGAAAGGATCACCAGTCCTTTGTAAAGTTGCTCGAACTTACAAACAGATTTATGAAGCATCCACCAGGTTTATGCAGAATACTAAAGTCGCCGTGTGTATGTAAATCAAAATCAAGAGTTCCAAAAGATTCTGTGCATTAGGTGTGACCGGGCCCCATTGGAAAGTAGTTTGGTATCTTGACCATCCATTGGTCATTTTCATGAACTCCTTGATTTTGATTAAGCTGTTGAGCATTGTTACAATGATAACAATTTTCATATTTTTTTCCCTATATATGTGATATTTCATCAATCAATTTTACCTAACTTTATTCTTAGAAACATTGAAGTAAACCTTTTCTTTTATCGTCTATCATAGTGTTCAGTTATATTTCCTTCTTTAAATCAGTGGAATTTAATTCTTCCCCACATCAGCATTAACTACATGTTTGTATTTGAATTTATGATGTTCTTGGTATTGGTTTATTCTGCATTTTTGTGCAATATGACAGGAATAGATTTCATAGCTTTCTTTTAGGGTTTTTCTTAATCATCTTACAAAACTAACCATGCACTGCACTAAACAAACCATAATAACAACCAAAATGATACATCAGTTTTAAGTGACAGAATGACTAAATGACAAATTTAAACTAAGATTGAAACTCTTGTTCTGGGTCCCGCTTCATTAAGACTTGATATTATAGTAAATGCACAATATCAATAACAAATTTGGTATCAGCCAATAAAACTGAATGATTTCCGTAGCTTTAAACTGTTATTGGAAATATTTTGTTGCTATAACAAGTTTAATGAAATGGGGCCCCTCGTCTTTATGTACATGAAGGTATAGCCTACTACAAGATCTACTTCCCAGTTACTTGTAATGCTCTGAAAATCACCCGTAAGCAATAATGGCCACTTGATATTCAAGAGGTATAATGTTTGTATTTTAATGGTTAGATAGAGAACACAATACCTTGTCGTAAACTAAATTAATAAAGTAAATGTGTATCCCATTTCAGCTAGTTTTGTTTTATGAAATAGCCTCCATGAAAAAAATCTGTTTGTAATATTTATCCTACATGTACATTATCATACAAAATATGGATTGAACAGGCCTTGTCAATAAAAAGTGGTTGCCCCCCCCCCCCTCCTGAAAAAAAAATGCTTGTGGACTTGCAAGTTGTTTGATTTAGTTTATATTTAAAAGCAATTTGTTTTAAAAATTGTTGACTGTTAACTTTTAACATGTACCTCAGGGAACAATTATTATGGCCTTGCATCACCATTTTGAATATATTTTGTAGAACTGATATGCAAAAATTTATCTGTAAAAAAGGTTGTTAGGACTATAAACTTGTTGTTCAGAGCATTATTAAAAACAATTGAAAAAAATGATATCTGATTTTTATTGTTTGAGATAGAAATAAGAAAATTGATATCCGAAACTTCATTTTTCCCAATTGATCGTGGGCCCGGCAGCCGCTGTGCAGCGCCAGATCGACGAGGCTCTATCCCTTGAATCGTTGAATGCCAAACAGGGAAGCAGCAACTCCCTTCTTTGAACATCTTTAGGTCTGACGTGTTTCAATCAGATATGATTATTTACCTCAGGGACCAACCATCTGAAAGACATGACCAGGGTTTTGAATCTCTAACCTCTGCACCAATTCATGACTTTCCCAAGTAACTTGGACTACAGTTGTACACCCAGTATTTGTTTTTGTATTCCCCCAACCATTTTCATCTTTATTGTTTTCTTGATCAGGTATCGGTGAATAGTCTTGATAAGGCTGGAGCTACACCTCTCTACTGGGCAGCGCATGGTGGTCACATAGATTGCATGAGGGCATTACTAGCAATACCAAACTGTCAAATCAACGCACAGGTTGGTTTTCATTTGCCTGTATTCTTTAACTCGTGTGTGATTTAGACTCCGGTCTAAAGTTGTGGTTTAAGTACGGAAAACCAAATGTGATTCTAATCTCTAACAGTATTAGTTCAATTTATTTAGCTCATTTGACTCATTTGATATTGTTCTCTTCATCATTAGAGCATGAGGAAAGAGAAAAAAAAATTGTGAATAAACCTTTGACATATTCAGCTTTCCATAATATTAGCACAGACTTAGAAACATGGTCTGAGTTATTAAAAGCAAAGCTTCAAAAATTTACAGGCCTTATGTATTTACAATGTTCAGTATGAGATCACTATAAAGAGGTCACTACAGTGCAAAGAGTGTAATTTAAAGGGGAATCCAACCCAAATAGAAACTTGTTTTTGTAAGGAAAGGAAAAATCAAACAAGTTGATAGGTGAAAGTTTGAACAATATTGGACAAACAACAAGAAAATTATGAATTTTTAAAATTTGTAAATATTGGTAATCACTATACCCATGGAGACTTCAAATTGGCCGCATATGGGATCATATTGATGTAAGGCAAGGACTACTCTTCCATGTACTCCAATACATATTATGGCTAAAATGTCATTTTCCCCAAAAGTTTTATTTCAAATTATACTTTTCTTTCATGAGGACATAAAACAATATACTACCTGGGTTATATTTAGATTATTGCCCCAGGGGAATGAGTACTTAGGAGAAAACCACAAATCCCTGATAATAAAGTACATGGCCTATGGGAAAGTTGTCCTTGCACCTTGTCATAATTTACTTACCCAGTTGCCAATTTGAAATCTACATAGTATTAGTGATCTCAATTATAAAGAAGCTATAACTTTCTTATTGCTTGTCCAATTTTTTTCAAACTTTCACCATTCTGTTTAATTTATTTTTCTCCTTCCCAACACAACATTTTATGGCCAAGGCTGGATTCCCCTTTAATATTTAGAGCTCATTGAATATTACATTTTATATTTACCATAATGTGACAGAAATTCCTCACATTTTATTAATATCCTACTTGTACCTCATCCACCACTCATGGTTTCACTATTGATGTTAAATGCATCTAGTATGTATTCATATTTTTTGGTCAAAGTTTGGTCAATATGGCTAAGATGACATTTTCACTTTATACACCTCAGCTGAGTGATTTATTTGTCAATAAAATCATTTTCCTTTCTATCCTCACCCATTGTCGAAACTTTGAAAAAGTGGAACCTGGACCAATGTTTTCATATTGATTTGGATATTCAGTCATGCATTATATCAGTGGTATATATAAAGTAAGATAAATCAATAAAAAGAGGAAGAGTTGTTTTTCAAGTTATAGTTAATGTTTATTTCAATGACTTTATCATATTAGCTACCTAAACTCAGATTATCTTTATTATGTTACGCACTGTACAAAAGGAACAAATGCCACCATGTGTAAAGAATATTAGATTGGTTTGTACATGGTGATTATGCAGCACTCACAAATAAAGAGTGAAATGCACAAAATGGATGCTATTAGGCATGGGGCTTGTAAAATAGAAGTTACAATCAATTGTTCAGTCACACCGCAAGTCAATGGCAAAACATCCCGGGGGGCCACTTACATTGACGAGTGGATACCATGCGCGACCAAAAAAACACGTAAAAAGGATGTCTTTTTCAAGATAGGGCACGTTACGTACATAACGTGATAAGGGTGTCAAAAACACAAAAATAATGAAAAAGGGTATCTATTTCACTATGAAAGTTACGTGTTTAGGGTCAAATTTTCGGGGATGATAAAACAAAATTAAAATGTTTTATAAAGGATGTCCTTTTTGCCCCAACACTACATGTTTAGGGTCCGATTTGCGCGAGGTGTGGAAGGTGGAGCCGTAGGCCTACTTAAACCAAATGGTGCATGTGTATAAAGGTAATTAAAACCGACGACCGACGGACCCGTGACATAACAATAAAATATCGCTGTACTTGTTTAGGGGTTCATTTCAGGGAATACTTGCCAAGAGTATCGTTTTGTTTCAAATACTTGATAAGGGTAGGGTTTCAGACGCCAATACTTGTTAAGGGGTGCATTTTCAGAATATGAAAAATACGTGTTTAGGGTGCTTTTCGAGACCCCATGGTCGCGCATGGTATCCACTCGTCAATGGAAGTGGCCCCCCCCCCCGGGCAAAACACATGTGACAACAGTATCTAAATTTACATTGTTAAACTAAATACATTTTTTCAATTATTAGTGAGTAAAATGCATTTATTTTGCTGCATCTTATGTCTGAAAAATGATGATTAAAATGCAGTGAATCAAAGTGAGTTTTATTTGGTATTTGAACATTTAAGATTTATTATTTAAAGATTATTTTTGCATACATAATCATAAATTATAAAAAGGCAGTCTTTATAATTTTAGGAATAAATTTGTGATATTTTCATAATGTAATCATACTGATGTCAGGCTGGTCAAATTGATGGAAAGGTCTAGGTGGATTTATGTATTAGCGCCATCTTTTGGTAAAGAAGTTACATCTTACAATAGTTTGTAATATCTAGCAGGAATCCAATGAAGTGCAACAGGCCAAATTGCTTCCTCTGTGGAAGTGTTTGAATTCTTACTTAAAAACTCAGCCTTTTTTATACGCCTGACCTAGATGGGACGTATTATGGTATCACACTCAGTGTCCGTTCGTCTGTCTGTCCATTAACTTTTTCTTGTAAACGCGATAACTTCAGTTTGACTTAACCTATGCTTCTATAACTTGGTGTGTATGATACTAGCATGGATCCAAGGAAGCCTATTGATTTCGAGGTCCAAAGGTCAAGGTCACAGTGACATGTTTTCATCTTTCCCTTCTGAAGTCTTTGAAAACGTGATAACTTTAGTTTAACTTAATCTAGGCTTATATAATTTGGTTTGTATGATACTAGCATGGATCCCAGGAAGCCTATTGATTTTTAGGTCAAGAGGTCAGAGGTCAAGTCGTCACCTTGCACTTTTCTTGCTTGACCAATGGCTCCATTTTCCACGTTACAGGCAGGCATTTATGTGCTCGCACTAGCGACACTCTTGTTCATCCATATGAAATGCCCTACAAATGTTATTATTTTTATCATTTGATAAAGAAAACCACTTGATATATACCAAGCTATAATGCAAAAAAACAAAACAACAATATAACCACCCTTCTCAGAATAAAACAATCCTTTGTATTTTTGTGATGTTTTGTAAAACAACCAATTTATTGTTCATCTCAAAATGTGACTAGATACTGTATTCTTTTATCAAATCTGTAAGGCAATTCCATAAAATAATCAACCACTTTGTTATGTGACCCCCGTTTCTATCAATTTATAATTCACTTCATGAACATCTCAAGCCATATTAATGTAAGATCATTACAGCCTTTCATATGAACTATAATACTACTTCTACTGCTACTAATGATCATGATGATTATGATAATAATAATGCAACATTTATATAGCACTTAATACAATGTTTCTGAATGTTACTTTGATTACCCCAACTTTTATCCAATATATATTATAATATCCGATAATGATATTCATCAACATCATCATGAATGTTTTTCTCACTATGTCTTCATAGAATAAGATTGGTGATACAGCGTTACATGCAGCAGCATGGAAAGGTCATAAGGGAGCAGTACAAATACTCTTGGAAAATGGTAAAAATACATAGAAACATGTAATATCTTAAACTTAAAGCAATCTTTGCAAGCAGTTAATCATTATTTCAAATGGACACTTGGATAAAATTTCAGATAAAAATTGAATAGTAGGATATACACATGGACATCTTGTAAAGTTTTTACAATTTTAATTTGAGAAAGTGAGGTAATCGGGTTTCATGAGTTTTCTTGTTCTAACACCTTTCACAAAATTTGATGTTTTTATACGTTCCCTGGACCTCCATTCTATCTTGTATTTAACTAAAAATAATTCACGAATGATCTTTTTAAAGTAATAATGTAATATTTAAGATCTTTTATTGGGGGGGGGGGGGGCTGAATTAGCCAACTCCGGTCTTTTTAACTTTGATTTTGTATTATGTCTTTTGTTTTTATATATTCCATTTTCCTTTTTATTTAAGATGTATTTAAAGATTCTCTCATCTTTATAGTTTCTAGTCTAAAAAGTATTTTTGTTATTTTTTTACTAAAAGATGCCCAAACAGACTTGCCAAATAAAGATGGTAAAATTCCTCAACAATTATCCTCAAAAGATCCAGCTACAGCAGCACTTCTAATACCCCAGAGGAGTAAGTATACAATCACATTTTTTCCAGCAATAAAGGATCACCTCTTTTTGTTAGAATCTAAATGTAATTTGAAAAAAAGGGATTTCAACTTGAAAGGGAATTTTATCCTAAAAGTTCAATAGCCTGTATTGTGAACTTGATTTTAACTTTGGTTTAAAGTTGTGGCTGATAGTAATAAAAGAAATTCATTGTTCAAAAGGATAAATATGAGACAGGTCCTTCACAAAGGCAATGCTTTGAACAAAAGTAAAACAAAATAAAACAATATGTAACAAAACATTAAGAAATTAATGCTACAGGGAGGCTTTCAGCAAATGCTCATCACAAAGCATGGAAGATTTCCCAAGGTTTTGCTTCATCTGAATATGGGCTGGTCAATCTTTCAAATTGTGATACAATTAGAGAATAAGAAAACAACATGAATCATTAAATTGGTAGTATATTTTGCTTTATTATTGTTTTTATTTACAAGGTGACATGAAACATTATTCAGTTTTAGTTGACATTATACAAAAAACACATCGGCCGTTGTATCTGTGTACACTTACACTTATTCATTCGCCATCTTATCAAAGCAATATTTTTTGCTTGCACTGTTTTTTTTTAAATTTGATGCTGGATGATATGCGATGATCAATTGGTGTTGGCTATTACAGATCACATGACTTGAAAGAATGAGAAGACCCAATTGTCATAAGCATGTTAGTAATCATGTATACCACATATTGGGAGGGAACAAATTAAATACAGGAAATACTAGCAGTAATTGGTACAGTAGTTGATGAGATATCCTTGGTTAGAAATTGATATGATAAATGGATCAATCTACAGGACTCCTGTCAAGTTTCATTCAAAGAAAAATGGTACTAATCAACATGTATTGTGAGATTTGTGGTGATGGTGACCCTGAAAGCATTCATATTCTAATCACAGTGCCCACAAAAAAAAAGGATGGAGGAATAGAGGGAGAGGGATAGAGAGCTAGAAGGGGGAGGGGTGGATAGTGATGGAGTAGGTAAAGGGGGGGGGGACAGAGTGATGATTGTAATGTGACAGAAGAGGTAGAAGATGGATGGAGAAAAAGAGAGGGAGAGAAAGAAAGGGTGAGTGAGTGAAGGGGAAGAAGAAAAGAGGTAGATTGAAGGAGAGAAGGGGAAAGGGAAGGGAGGGAGTGAAAGGGAAGGGAGGGAGGGAAAAATGAAAGAGAGAGGGGAAAGAAGGAAATAAACTGGAAGATATATATAAAAAAAGAAATGAAAATTAGTGAATGGAAAAGAAAGAAAGAAGAAAAAGGGTTAGAGATGGTCAGACAGGCAGAAAAGGAGAGAAGATAAAGAAAGAAGGAAGCAGAGAGAGAGAGATAGAGAAATGATAAACGAAGAGACAGACAAGATGAATGAGAAATGAGAGATTGGAATGGAGAAAGAGAGACAGGGAAAGAGAGAAAGCAAGAAAGAGAAAGAGGGAGAGAAAAATAAAATTTTCAATGAATAGAAAGGGGCATGAATAGAACGTGAATTAATTTTCTGGTCCAGATAAATTCAAAGCGCCAGAGGGCATGGGCATATTATACAAGTATCAATCCCTCATCTGTTCACTACACATAGATGACGAATTCATGACCAATTTGCATTATTATTTGTAGAAAGCCACAAGTCTATGATTATTTGGATTGAGGGCCCTCGTCTTCTCTATGCTCTAGTTGGTGTTGCCACCACATGTTGTGCCATGACAAGGGATTTGAGCCTCCCTCAATATCTTTTTTTTTTCCCTTTAATTAATCATGCCTTATTTTGAGATTAGTCTAGAATATCTATATCTTTCTCATGAAACCTCTTTTGTTTCCATCAAAAGTGCATTCCAATATGTACTGACAATTTGTTTGAAAATGGCACATTTTAATGTGATGAAATATTGCAATTCTGCTGTTTGACCCCCATGGGTCCCATTTCGCAATGTCACTTCAAATGTATACCTTGAATGATTCATCCACAAATGTATTAATAACAAGCAATCATCGAGCAACCCAGTTCTATACAGAATAACCTAAATTTAAACAAGGGATGCTCGCACATTGTGCAAGTGTGAAGGATGTAAGATACAATTAATTCAATTTAATTTTTCATCCTGGATTCAAACTTGTATATTTGGAATGAAAAATGTATCTTCTGTTGATTCATTCATTAGAGAATTAAACTTCTGACTACATGGCAACAATGATGGTCTTATTTTGTCGATGAATGAGAGTAGTAGTAATGGATTCAGTCTCTGGATTATATCTGTAGATAGTTATTTTTCAATTTTCGTATCACTGAATCATTTAGTAGTCGTAAATGCTTGTCTTCATAATAATTGGATAGGAAATGAATGCAGAATTACAAGGTTAAAACAGGGAATGTACTGTAGGAGTGCCTTGTCATATTTATTTTTATGGTATTTTCTGCTGGCCTTACTGTCAGTTATAGTCTTAGGGTAATAGTTGTATGCATCTTTGTTTGAAAGGGTAAAAAATTGTAACTGTTATTTGTGCAAAAAATAGAAAGAAAACTGTGATAAATAAGGGATAAACAAAGAGCGAATTATGAATGTATGAACAGCATCAAAATCATTAAATTATCTGTAATTCTTTTCTTCTACAGTAAGTTTCATATGTTTGAAGTTGATTGAAAAGTATGTAGTTATGGATGATTTCAAATTCGGTGTTGAATATATGGGAAAGGTATTAATTTGAATCTATCCCTAACCTAAGTACATGTACAGGTCATCTAGAGACCAACCCCACCCCTAATCAATAGTGCACCAAAACACATAAGGCTATCGATGCGTAGGTCATAATGTGGGTACTGCGCCCCTTCCCCTGCCTTCTTCCTCTCCCCCTCCTCCTACCCCTTTTCTCCTGCCCCTTCCCCCTGTCTCCTGCTCCTACTTCTACCACCTTCCTCCTGCCCATTCCTCCTGTCCCTTACCCCTACTCCTACCCCCTGCCCCCTTCCCTTGCCCCTGTTCCCTTCCTCCTGCCCCTTCCCCCTGTCCCCTTCTCCTGCCTCTGCTCCCTTCCTCCTGCCCCTGCTCCTACCCCCTTCCTCCTGCCTCTTCCCCCTGTCCCCTACCACTGCCCCTTCCTCCTGCCCCTTCCCCCTGTCCCCTTCTCCTGCCTCTGCCTTCTTCCTCCTGTCCCCTGCTCCTACCCCCTTCCTCCTGCCCCTTGCCCCTCTTCCCTTCCCTTCCCTCGCCCCTGCTCCCTTCCTCCTGCCCCTTCCCCTGTCCCCTACCACTGCCCCTTCCTCCTGCCCCTTCCCCCTGTCCCCTTCTCCTGCCTCTGCCTTCTTCCTCCTGTCCCCTGCTCCTACCCCCTTCCTCCTGCCCCTCTTCCCTTCCCTCGCCCCTGCTCCCTTCCTCCTGCCCCTTCCCGTGTCCCCTACCACTGCCCCTTCCTCCTGCCCCTTCCTCCTGCACCTGCTCCTGCCCCTGCTCCTTCCCCCTTCCTCCTGCCCCTTCCCCCTGTCCCCTTCTCCTGCCTCTGCTCCCTTCCTCCTGTCCCCTGCTCCTACCCCCTTCCTCCTGCCCCTTGCCCCTGTCCCCTTCCCTTCCCTTGCCCCTGCTCCCTTCCTCCTGCCCCTTCCCCTGTCCCCTACCACTGCCCCTTCCTCCTGCCCCTTCCCCCTGTCCCCTGCACCTGCTCCTGCCCCTGCTCCTTCCCCCTTCCTCCTGTCACTTCCTCCTGTCCCCTACCACTGCCCCTTCCTCCTGCCCCTTCCCCCTGTCCCCTTCTCCTGCCTCTGCTCCCTTCCCCTGCCCCTTCCTCCTGTCCCCTGCTCCTACCCCCTTCCTCCTGCCCCTTCCCCCTGTCCCCTTCCCTTGCCCCTGCTCCCTTCCTCCTGCCCCTTCCCCTGTCCCCTACCACTGCCCCTTCCTCCTGTCCCCTACCACTGCCCCTTCCTCCTGTCCCTTCCCCCTGTCCCCTGCTCCTGCCCCTGCTCCTTCCCCTGCTCCTTCCCCCTTCCTCCTGTCCCTTCCCCTGTCCCCTTCATCTGCCTCTGCTCCCTTCCTCCTGCCCCTTCCTCCTGTCCCCTGCTCCTACCCCTTCCTGCTGCCCCTTCCCCCTGTCCCCTTCCCTTGCCACTGCTCCCTTCCTCCTGCCCCTTCCCCTTCCCTTGCCACTGCCCCTTCCTCCTGCCCCTTTTCCCTGTCCCCTACTTCTGCCCCTGCTCCTTCCCCGTTCCTCCTGCCCCTGCTCCTTCCCCGTTCCTCCTGCCCTTTCCCCTGTCCCCATCTCCTGCCTCTGCTCCCTTCCTCCTTCCCCTTCCTCCTGTCCCCTTCCCTTCCCTTCCCTTGCCCCTGCTCCCTTCCTCCTGCCCCTTCCCCTGTCCCCTACCACTGCCCCTTCCTCCTGCCCCTTCCCCCTGTCCCCTTCTCCTGCCTCTGCTCCCTTCCTCCTGCCCCTTCCTCCTGTCCCCTACTCCTACCCCCTTCCTCCTGTCCCCTTCCCTTCCCTTGCCCCTGCTCCCTTCCTCCTGCCCCTTCCCCTGTCCCCTACCACTGCCCCTTTTCCCTGTCCCCTGCTCCTGCCCCTGCTCCTTCCTCCTGTCCCTTCCCCCTGTTGCCTGTCCCCTTCCTCGCTCCCAAATCACTTATACTATTTTTTGCCACTGTGTGTTATTTAATTCAAATTTCATTGTAATTCAAAGAGCCATTTGACTATACATTCTTTATGAAAAGCTCATTAAGTTGAACTACTCTTCATATTTAGCTTGCATCTTTTGCTCTTGAATTCGTTCATATTTTAAAACCAATTATACCATTTTGTGCTGGATCAGTGGTCTGTATAAAAGAAGAAAATGATGCTGTATTTGATCAGGTCTTTCCATGCTTTGCAAATGAATAGATTAATAATTGATGAATAACTCGTCAATGATACCACTTTTACTTCATAAACTGTACTTCCAAGCGCATGCCGGCACTATTCAACAAATGCAACATTAGCATTTAATGAGGCAAATGGCTGTTCCAGTTTTAGCTTAACTAATGCAATCATCAAAATTGAAGTGGGAAAAATTAATCTTCTTTTTTTTAAATTTTTTTATCTCATTAATTAAAGCTTCTTTTATTGGTAAGTTACATTTTTATTGGTGAATTTTCAGTCTGTTGCCTGCCTGTTAGTATTACTTTTCATCTTTGTTAGTTCATCATCAAAAATATATGTTTTTATCCTATTGGTGATAGTGTCTTTTTGTTATTTCTGTTTACATTCATGTAATTTTTTATTGGAATATGTTAAGTTTCTACAATTGTTTTTAACCCTAAGAAGACTGGGGGGGGGGGGCTGATTCAGCCCCCCTCAACATTTTTCGCGATAAATCCGCCGCTCGAAATTTTTTGACCGCTTCGCTCGCGCAACTTTTGAGACCAAAATTACTACATCCTGTATCCATTAAAAGCCTTCACTATACATTTTTATTTCTTCACATCTCTTGGTTTCTATTCTCCCTTTTTACCCCATTTTCTCTCTTTTCATTCCCAATTCTTTGTTCTCTTTCTCTTAAATGTTTCCCTTTTTTCTCCCTCTTTCTTACCCCTTTCTCCTTTTCTTTCCTAAAATGTCTACCCTCATTTCTCTCTCACTTTACTTTTTCCACACTTTATTCTCTCCTTTCTCCCTTTCTCTTTCTCTCTTTGTCTCGCCCACCAGAGGTGAAGGCAACACTTAGGGATCCAAATGTCATCCCTTGTCCGTCCGTCACAAACATTATGACACATAACTCCACAACCATACGTCACCAAACTTGGATGGTAGATGTACTTAGTGGACCTGCATATTATGCTGTAGTCAGAGGTCACATTTTAAGGTCAAAGGTCATTTTCAGGTCAATGTTAAGGTTTACAGGCAAGGGTCTCTCATGACACACAACTCTGCAACCGAAAGTCTCTTTTCACCCAAACTTGGGTTGCTGATGTACTTAGGAGACCTGCATGTTATGCTGCAGTTGGAGGTCACATGTTAAGGTCAAAGGTCATTTTTAGGTCACTGAAAGTTTACATGCAAGACTCTCTTATGACACATAACTCTGCAACCGTAAATCACTTTCCACCCAAACTTAGGTTGTAAATGTACTTATATGCTTTTCACATTGCATTTCCTTAACCCCATACTATCCTTAACCCCGGACTATCCTTAACCCTATACTATCTTTTTTTGGATTCACACTGTCTTTCTTAACCCCATACTATCTGCTTAGCCAGGGTTAACGCCTTAACCCCGGACTATCTCACAGCTCATGAATATTGATGATTTTACCATACAGAGCGTGATTAACATGCAATTTCGACTTCTGTGATTGGCTATTGCTTAGCCCCAGTTTTCCTTAGCCCAGTTTCGTTTCACACTGCATCTCTTAGCACCGCGTTTGTGGTGCTAGCACCACAATAAGCCGGCTAACCCTGCTTTTTTGCAGGGCCAGTACAGTACTATTTACCGTGCTAGCCCACTTTGCTAAAACGTAGTGTGAAAACGAAGTGGGCTAAGCTTAACCCCGGGAAATTGGTGGGGCTAAGGCCCCCCCCTTAGCCCCACCAATTTCCCGGGGTTAAGGAAAAAAGTAGTGTGAAAAGCATATTAGGAGACCTGCATATTAATTGTGTTCATAGGTCACATGGTAAGGTCAAAGTTCATTTTGAGGTCAACATTACAGTTTACATGCAAGATTCTTATGACAAATTTTATTCAATCCCAGTTATTTCTCAATTGGGTTCTGTTGCGTGCCTTAGCAAATCACAATATTTTTGGTCATTTTCATAAGTGGGCGAGACACAAAATCACTTATGCCTTGTCTCTTCTAAATGTTTTTTTTTTTTATCCCTCCCTAAACATTTCCCTTTGTTTCTCCCATCCTCTTTCTTACTCTTTCCTTTTCTTTCCTGAAATATTTCCCCTCATTTCTCTCTCACTTAAATCTCCCACCCATAGTTATTCTCCCCTTCTTTCTCACCCCTCTCTTCTTAAATGTTTTTCCTTTTATCTAACATTTCAATTCGTTTTTTGCTCCCTTTTCTATTTCCCCAATTTTTTACCTTTGCTTGTCTCTCGCTTTAATTTCCCTTTATGTCTCTCTCCCACATTCTCATCCCACTCTCTCTCTCTCTTTTCCTGTATGTTTGTATCTTCCCTATTTTTTTTCTGCTCTATCTCATCATATTGCACCCCATTACCTTCTGTTGTTTTTCATTATGTTATTTTTTTATTACAAGTTTTAGTTGGTTGAGAGGTATTCATATGTTAATGAAACCATATTTGGCCTCAGTTATTTCTATCCAATCATCAAATTTATGGTGAAGGATCACTTTGTTTTGTTTTTAAAGATAAATAATTAAAGTGGGTAAGTTTAACACTGCTATTGTTACCTGTCAATTTTTATAAACCCTTCAGCATACCTTTACAACTGAATCCAAGCATATCAAAGGTTAAAAGTACAGTTATTGATTTATTATTAGCAATTAGCAAGTATTTTAGTAAGTAAAATTGTGCAATTATCTTGATGGTAGAGGTGTCACGGTTTAGTGGATTTGTTTTTTATATCAATCTGATTGTTTATAGTTCAGTATATCCTCCTACCTACAGTATTTTGTACTTGACAATCTTTATCTGATCGTTAAATAGAAAGTGGATACTATTACTGTTACTTCAACTACTACTACTACTACTACTACTACTACTTCTACTCCTACTACTTCTACTACTACTACTACTACTACTACTACTACTACTACTACTACTACTACTACTACTACTACTACTACTACTACTACTACTACTACTACTACTACTACTACTACTACTACTACTACTACTACTACTACTACTACTACTACTACTACTACTACTACTACTACTACTACTACTACTACTACTACTACTACTACTACTACTACTACTACTACTACTACTACTACTACTACTACTACTACTACTACTACTACTACTACTACTACTACTACTACTACTACTACTACTACTACTACTACTACTACTACTACTACTACTACTACTACTACTACTACTACTACTACTACTACTACTACTACTACTACTACTACTACTACTACTACTACTACTACTACTACTACTACTACTACTACTACTACTACTACTACTACTACTACTACTACTACTACTACTACTACTACTACTACTACTACTACTACTACTACTACTACTACTACTACTACTACTACTACTACTTTATTATATCTCTACTTCTACTATTGCTGCTGTTGTTGCTGCTTCTTCTGCTGCTTTTTTCTTCTTCTTCTTCTGTTTTTTTCTTTTTCTTCTTCTGCTCCTCCTCCTCCATACCCTTCTCTTCTTCTTCCCCCTCCTCCTTCTTCTTCTCCTTCTTCTTAAGGAGGAGAAGAGAGAGAAGGGGGAAAAAGGAAGGGAGGAAAAAGAAGAAGACAGGAGATTAAAGAACCAAAATGAAGATTTAAAACTGATGAGGGGGAGAAGGAGTTTGGTAATAAAGGGATACAAATTGTTTCTGTGAACACGCAAACTATACAGATTAAACAATCTATTATGTCAACCTTCTAATTTGATATTTTTACCTCCATCTAATTGCTTAAACAACCAATCAATTTGGTTTTTATGATTTTCATTCGATGACTCAGTCTCATGTTTAAAGGAAAGAAATAAACATATTCAGTTCATCCCCCTAATAGAATTGACAGGCCTCTAACTTTCTCAGAAATGTCACTGTTGAGTTGGTTCCTAATCATAAAATTAATTTCTGGATTAGAAGATTAAACGATTGCTTATTGCATCTTCATTGGAGTAGAAATACACGTACAATTAGTTAAACGAGATGACTGTTTAGCCGTCACCATGGTTTTTCATTGATCTCTGATATTTGACACGTGTGTCTCTGTTCTGCTTGATTTCAAAACATCTTTTAAACAAATTGAGAGTCAGTTTAACTTGATTTTTGTATGGTGTTTATAGTCATAGTCATTGTTTGGATTTTTTGCTGTATTTCACTCCACCTACATTGTAGGTTTATTCCTAAGTTAAAGTAAAGCCATACATTTATGACTTTAAAAAGAATAACTGTGTTTTGCTTTCACTGGCTCAAAAATTGTTACCTTATCACCTTTAATTAAATGTGGTTTTGTCTCACCTGCATAGCAGAGTGAGACTATAGGCGCCGCTTTTCCGACGGCGGCGTCAACACCAAATCTTAACCTGAGGTTAAGTTTTTGAAATGACAGCATAACTTAGAAAGTATATGGACCTAGTTCATGAAACTTGGCCATAAGGTTAATCAAGTATTACTGAACATCCTGCGTGAGTTTCATGTCACATGACCAAGGTCAAAGGTCATTTAGGGTCAATGAACTTAGACCATGTTGGGGGAATCAACATCAAAATCTTAACCTAAGGTTAAGTTTTTGAAATGTCATCATAACTTAGAAAATATATGGACCTAGTTCATGAAACTTATACATAAGGTTAATCAAGTATCACTGAACATCCTGCATGAGTTTCACATCACATGACCAAGGTCAAAGGTCATTTAGGGTCAATGAACTTTGGCCGAATTGGGGGTATCTGTTGAATTACCATCATAACTTTGAAAGTTTATGGATCTGATTCATGAAACTTGGACATAATAGTAATCAAGTATTACTAAACATCCTGTGCAAGTTTCAGGTCACATGATCAAGGTCAAAGGTCATTTAGGGTCAATGAACTTTGGCCAAATTGGGGTATTTGTTGAATTACAGCCATAAATTTGAAAGTGTGTTGGTCTAGTTCATAAAACTTGGACATAATAGTAATCAAGTATCACTGAACATCCTGTGCGAGTTTCAGGTCACATGATCAAGGTCAAAGGTCATGTAAGGTCAAAGAACTTTGGCCACGTTGGGGGTATTTGTTGAATTGCCATCATATCTCTATAAGTGTATTGGTCTAGTTCATAAAACGTGGAAATAAGAGTAACCAAGTATCACTGAACATCTTGTGCGAGTTATAGTAGTTTTCAAAATCAGCACTGCTGCTATATTGAATCGCGTGATGCAGGTGAGACGGCTAGAGGCATTCCACTTGTTTGTTTAAAGCTTACAATTACAAGGCTTGTTAATGTAGTTTCTCATGGCTAATTTTATGCAATGGTTTTTGTACACTCTCATTTTTGAGGATTAAAAATAAATCCAGCTGAGCGTTTCATGAAAGGACTTGTCGGATGTTCTATCCGACAAGTCCTGTTTTATCTGAGAGTTGCCATAGTAACAGTGCTTCTCAGCCAATCAAAATCAAGGAAAGGTGTCAGATCTGACAACTTGTCGGAATTTTGATGAAGCCCCCCCCCATCAGCTGTGATAGATTAGATTTAGGTTTAAACCTTGTTGATTTTAAATATAATGCTAAAAGAATTGAACTTAAGTCTTTTTATATTTAAAAGTATATCCTTAAAATTAAAAATAAATCCAATATTCTGCTGGTCACTATTCAGAGCTGATCTGGATTCATTTTAAATCCTTGAAATTTAGAGTGACCTGAAATAAATGAAGATTGACTGTGAAAAGTGACTTGCCATACACTGGATTTAGATTTCTACCTTGAAGATTTTAACTAGAATTTTAAAGAAATTAGTTTAAAACGTTTGAGGTCAAAGAGTAAATCTTTAAGATTAGAACTAGATCCAGAGTTTGAGTTTCTTAAAGTACTACTCTTAACTTACGTACATCTTTATTAAATGGCCCCCAGGCATGAAAATTTATTTTAGACTGTATTTACATTTCTTTCAAATTTTTCTTGTCTATTTTACAGGATACGATGACGATGATGAATATCTTGATGATGATTCAGACTGATAACACAGGAGTCTTGAAAACAGTATCTTGTGTGATGTAAATATTTATTTTTTTGTACAAAAAACAACAGCAAACAATGAAAACAGGTTCATATAGGGTATATACATATATAATATATAGGATTTTAAATGAATTATTGTTTTACAATTGTGATTCAGGTGGTGAAATATATAAGGAATGAAGTGGGCAACTAAAATGAACTGGACTGTTTTCACCAAGGTTAAACCATCTTAATCTAGATCTGCAATTATTATTTAATTATATTACATTTATCATCATTATTAGACAAAATATGAGATTTAACACTGATCATGTGACTTGTATAAAGTATTTGAAGACTATTTGCTGTTTTTAAAAGAGCACAACTTATAAATCACCCTCCTAGACTTGACAGGATATTCTATTGTGCCTGTTAAAAAAAAATGACCTTGAAAAATACCTAATTGTACCGAACAATTAATATTCTTTCCAATTATCCATTACAAATTCATAATGTATACACAATTTTCATGGACCACTAACAAAATCCTTTTTTCCATAAAAATTAGAGTATCATATGTCAATATTCACTTCCCTTGGATTACAAAGGGGACAGGTCAAGAAAAAAAACTCTTATGCAATGCTATTTTCAGTCTGAAAATGTTTTATGATAGCTTTTCCATTCTCATAGGTTACAATATCAACTCATTCCTAGGAAAACTTCTAAACTGCTTTTTTTGTAGCCCTGTCACATCTTTAGGGTGATTGAAAATAGGACAATATTTATAGATTCCATTTTTTTACTTGAAAGTCAGATATATTAATGTGGGTTTTTCCACTGTTTGCACCATTTTGTCATACTCCGAAAAAGTTCTTGAATGATACTAGCACTAAAACCTTTTTAGTATAAACTTGATCAATGATTCTCTATTTTGCATTTATTGATTATTTGAGGTTTAGTATTATATATCCTAAGATTTCTCATGCTGTCTGAGGAAAATAAGACACTTTTCACACGTGCATGGGAAAGGATATATTTCACCTGGTAGGAAATTGAGCAGAGATGGAGAGAGAGAGAGAGAGAGAGAAAGAAAGGCGAGAGAGGGGAATAACAAGTGATAAAAAGAAATGCATAGTTATAGGGCTTGAAATCAATTTACATTTCCATGTGCATTGAAACAAGGTCATGTGACAGCCAAGATAACATGGATAACATTAAGCAATGATTCAACGAAGCAGGATTAAAAGCTTTTAAATAATTCAAGAAATATTTGCGCTTGCATGTACATGACTGACCTGATCCACATTTGGTGCATGAACTCAATTTTGTGCAAGGACGTTTTTTTTTTAAATGTCCTCGGTCAACCTTTGCAGGAAAGTTATTTTGATAATTTCAAGGTCACAGTTTAATTCATATATCTTTTTGCTAATCACATAGTTACCAAATTAACCTGATTGCCCTGAAGAATCTATGAAAACACCAAAGATTGCAATTATATACAATGTTTATTTCTTATAGTGATATTCAATTGCAATTGTATTAAATTAAGAAAGACCAGTAATAACTTCTCTGGAAAAAGACAAAATTTCCAACCATTACACCTCTTCCAATCTGAAGTCATGGACCACCAGTGCAAAAAGTTTTTTTTTTCATATGATATCAAAATATATGACAAGTGGTATAGACTTGTAGATAACTAGTTATTTTATATGACAAGAATATAGTAAACATGTATTGATAGAAATATGTACGTGGAATGTTTTATTTTTGACAAGGTGCAACAAAAACAGAACAAATATTTAGAAAAAAAGTGGGCAGAGAAAATATATGACGTAGTTTGTTGTCGGAAGTATTTTTACTTCTGGCTCAAACTGCTATCTGAAACCAAGTCCTGGTCAAATATGACTCTAAAATTAGTCATATGTTGACTATATAAAATGAAAACCTGCACTGTTCTAGTCCAAGGCGAGTATATTCCAGTGAATATCATATTGATTTTGTGTAACATTTTGTTCATTTAAGAAATACTTGGTTTTATGATCATTAGGACCATGCTCCCAACTATTCAGGTCAACACTCTATTTGATGCGCAGCATAATAATATGTTTATTATAGATTTACAGATATTGACTATATTTCAAAGATGCCCTAAGGTTTTATGAAAAAGCTTGCGGCATATTTCATTTATAACAGTAGAAATAATAATTATGAAAATTGATTTTTGGAATCCTTGAAAGGCCTGGGGCCCCATTGCATAAATGTTACAATTAAGGGAACTTCGCCATAGTAACGCAGATCATCAGCCAATCAAAATCAAGGATTCCATGCAAGTTACCATTGGATGGCAAAGTTACCATAATGGTAAATTTTATGCAACAGGGCACAGGATAGGTTAAGAGGGGTTTAAAGATTAACAGGGTAATCATGAAAATGAATTTAGTTGGCCAGAGGAGGGCTCAAATCAACTTGTTAGATTTATTATCGTAAATGCTTATGGATAATACAGTCTTGTTATATTTCAGCTATTGTTGTTTCATTTTTCTTTCTTCTTTTCTATGGTTCAATTTAATGTTACATGACAAAGTTTACTGAAATATATCAAATTAAAAGCATTGCATTGCGATACTTTGATAGCCATTCCACCAATATGCACTTCCTTTACTGAAAACTGCAATGAAGTGAGAGTATTATTGATCCATGAGAGACAATTCTGGGAACAAGTTGGTTTGGATTGTCATGCTGCATTTCTTTGTCTTTTCTTTTGTTAGACCATTTAAATATTATTTTAATACACAAACAATGTTAATCATACAATATTCCACTGATTTTACTTGTGGAAAGGGTAGTTGTACTGATAAAAAAGAAACCAAGTAATTGCACTTGTAAAACAACTGTTTTTAATGATTACATGACATGATTAAGGTAAGCTGGGCACAGCTAATATGTGTAACATTATATATTTTGATACAATGTATAGTCAAGTCAGAAATACATGTACCCTAGCCAAGTACAAAAAAAAAGAAAAATAGATGTACAGGTATAATGATAATGGAACTAGTCGCATCTAGCTAATTCATCAGTCCTCTAATTTTCAAGTTGCTTGTATTGAGGGTGTCACATAGATGTGAATTTAACAGTGACCTTTGCAGGCTTATTGATTAATTATGTAAACATTCTTAGTACATTTACACTAGAGGTTATTAATTATTACTTGGAATGTATGGATCAATGCTCATTGTAGCAAACTGGAAACATTTTGTCTTTCATTACACAGTAAATCATCTAAGCATTGGATATCATAAATGACATATAAAATATAAATAAATATAGGTACATTCTATATACAACTCATTTGATCTTTCCTTCCATTTTGAACAAGATTTTATAATATTATTATTAAATTGAATATGCACATAGTATATATATCAATATATGATAATCAAGAAAGCAACAAAACTATGTTTTTTTCACTTGTGGTGATGTTTACTATGTAAAAGTAATTGTACCGGTACTTCAAAGGTTATGTCTTTACCCTATGATAAAACCACATGAGATACATTTATTTAGAGAGATATGGACTTGATGAGAATATTGGCTTAATAAATGAACATTCAACGAACAAAATATGCAGCAATTGTCTTCTTTTCAATTTCATTTATTTATGTATTTACACTTGTTTATTTGAAGTCTGTTTCCTCAAGTGTTAATATACTGCTATCCCCTGAGGGCACTTAAACATACATTATGTGCTATATATCACACTATTGCACTTTTACAGTAGTCTAATTTGTGCACATGACAAAAAAATTCGTGACAAGGTATCCATTGCAATTTTCTAGCACACACAAGTGCAACATGATAATGATATATCTTCAATCTGTACATTAACAATAATGAATATCTGTTTAATTTATGTGAAAAATGCAAACATAAAAATACATGTATTTAAACATATCTGTGTAATGTCATTTACATTGATCATTAGTCACTTTAATTAGAAGTTATGAACAACCCCTAGTATATCATGTATATTTACATCTCTTTACATCTGACACCCTCACTCTTTCTTTTGTTTGTATTGTCTCAAAATATCATTTATTTCAAAATCATACATTTGATATCAAATAATTTTTCTAAGAATTCATAATAGTGTGCTGATGTTCCATGAGACATCAAAATTTGTGTAACATCATTGGAGATAAAATGGAAACACTACATTTAATGCAATACAAGAGAAATAGGCATTATGTTAGGTGAGAGTGGGGTAATTGAGACCCCGGGGTAAATAAAACCCCCAGCTCACTACTCAAGTTTACCAGTGTCAATGAGATTGATGTTTGTGTGGTATTTGAGACGGTTCTTTAGCACATAACTTAATTAAAGGGATGGTCCGGGCTGAAAATATTTATATCTTAATACATAGAGTAGAATTCACTGAGCAAAATGCTGAAAATTTCATCAAAATTGGATAACAAATAATAAAGTTATTGAAGTTTACAGTTTACTTTAGCAATATTTTGTGAAAACAGTCGTCATGAATATTCATTAGGTGGGCTGATGTCACATCTCCACTTTCTGTTTTCTTATGTTATTACATAAAATCATATTTTTTTTCATTATTTCATACTTGTGTGAATAATATGTCTCTCTTATAATGAAATAAGTTGCAGCAATAAATATCTAATGCACTAAATCAATTGTCAATCCAATTTTTTTAGTTCTTGGAGAAAAAGAATTGAATAAACCTAATTTCATATAATAAAATACAAAAGAACAAGTGGAGATGTGACATCATTCTACTGCTAGGCATTAAACATATATCATTGGAATTAAGAAAAAGGGGCCTTATTTACCCCACACTTGCCTACATTATTCTGGTCCCTCAGTCGTCGATGTAGTGTACACTTAGCTCCGTTTTGTGACATTGTGCGGAAAATAAAAATGCTTTCTTATTTTTCATCCAAGTTTGATGTTCTTCTTTTTCAGTGTCATGCTTGTTTTATCTCTAAAGAAATGGTTGACTGGGTTAGAATCAACGCTTAAAAGACGGCCTTTTGAAATTAGGGTGTATAAAACAATTTGTATTTGAAGCTGATATTTCACTTTCCCATTCGAAATAACTAGTCAAAATTTGTTAATGAATCATTATCCAATTAAAATGACGATGCATACTCGTCACTGAAGTGTAGAATTGAACGGCCATTTTCACTTTTAACGGTCGAAGAAAAGCATATGTAGAGCTCGTTAATTAGCAAAATAAGATTGCTCAATGATGAAATAAATTCTTGTTGTCCTCGTTAATGAATCAATTATTTGTGCGTTTTGCTAAACAGTATCAGTTATTTCTGATTCTAAGAATCTATAATTGACGTGTCACTTTACCATGCAGGCTACCTTTGCATTGATTTGTTTGTCTTCAAAAATCTTAATGATTGGCACAATTTTAACTTCTTATTATACGTGATTTGCTTTTCTTGTTCGTTGAGCCCTTTCGACGTTAATGACTTGGGCAATTCACTTATAAATTGATGATTATGTTATCATTCTCGGGGTAAAACAGTCTTTTGATAAAAAAAATATATATTATCGTTCAGACATGCTTTTTAAAAAGTGAATATTTTATATCAACGGAATCTCTTTCAATTCATTTCAGTTTAATAAAGCTCATTAAAAGACAGAATTACGTACACTGACAAAGTTGTATGGTATTCTAATTGGGTCTCTTTATATACCATGTACAATATTTTGGTTCAAATGAGACTTCGTGAAATCTCATAAAGTAATTTATAACAAGGATGTGAAAGAAGTTCTCTTTATTTTCAAGGCAGAGTAATTGAATTGAATTAAATCTCCGTTAAAACAAGTAATGTTCCTTACCTAATTATAGAATAATACATGTGAAATTAACAAACGAAAAACGGGAGGATAGCCCTACTCAGCAGCGGCAGGTCTTTCGAGGGGTCCTTATAATGACATTGATCATAAATATTCTTAATACAGATGTTAAAATTGTCATTATTGTAGTCACTTTATAATGACGTATGATTTACATGATTCAACAAAGTATATTTATATTGTTTTTGCACCACCCGTTGTAAAACTGCCCAACAAATGAATTAACCCTTCACCATGAACAAATAAATGAATTCACTTAAATCAAATATCGTAGGATCTTGTAAGTTTATTAAAATTATTTTCACTCAAGTTATCAATCTTTCATAAATTTTATGAGTAATATTTTGGTTCATTATATGAAACAAAATAAGATAAACGATAATTACACCAATGCCGTTTGTAACCGGGAAGAGGGGGGGGGGGGGCTGGCAAGTAATGTTAGCTGATAGCATAACGTCCAACGAAAGGGTATGGAATTACCACGCGAACTTCTAAAGGTTTTGGTGTAAAATGGTGCTGATTTAAACTTGAGGGATTCTTTTTCAAATTTACCTGACGTAGTGCTTAAGGGGCTTAAGGCAGTAATCTATCAGATTAATTACTACTTTTCAGTTTCCCCCTGCTAAATAAATAAACCCTGAACATCAATATTATAAGTGTTAATGCTTCATCGCTATAATGAAATTGCATTGTCTGTATGCTCACTGTTTAAATGGTCAATTCCTACGCTATATGATTATCATGAGTGGTTATTCTCTCACATTATTTCGCTGCATGTACTTCCAGCGAAAGCTCTCTCTCTCGTTCTCGGCTTTAGGTTGTGATGGGAAGAAATTACCCGTAACGCTGGGGTGCAAGTAGCTGCGATATCTGATCATGGTATGGTCGTGATCATGACTTTGAAATGGAGATATGCTTTATAGTAAACGGGAACAAAACCTATCTCTATTCCTTTTTCTGTATTGTTCCAATATTATAGAAATACGCCTTTTTTTCTCCCAGAAACGACAAGATTTTATCAGAGCTAAGTGCCCTAGGGTTAATGAATTTACTACTCGCACGTGATCAAGGCATGTGACAGATTTTCAGGACGTAGACACGTTTATCTGAGTAGTCACACTTATCGGCAGAATTTTTGGGAAGAGGGCTTTATAGACAACCCCCTAAACTTCAATTAATTCAATTTCTACTTCCCCCTTCCAACTATTGCCGTTCCGGCTTTAATTTCGGAATTTATTATGGAGTGTTTCGTTTTGGGTTTGAAGTAACCAGCGTTTTCAAGATAACTACAGAGAAAAAAGAAAATAAAAAACCTATAGCAAATATCTCGCTTTATTAAAAAATACATATATTATCTATAATCCAGCAAAATTTAAATCATAATGGACATTGATGATCGGTAATGTTTTGGAAGAATTCCAATTACCAGCTATTACCAGGTGTCAAAATCCTTTTCTTTTATGAGAGAACCTCATTCCACATTAAAAAAAATCCAGGTAAGAAGCTAAATATTGATTTCTAGATGCGGCTTCGCTCCACTTCTTCTTATTTTTTTTGCTAGTGTGTAATCCTAAGTCAGACATTATCGTAATCTTTATTAATTGATTTAAGGTTGGAACTTTAAACTCTCGGGGTCACGATCCTATACATTAATTATTATTTCAGTCGAGTGATGGGTGACGTGCATAAGGTGGAGTGAAATATAACCTTCCCCTTGATGAACCTGTCTTGTATGAAATAAATATTTCGAACTACACACTTAAGCAGATTAAAACGTGTTCAGATATCTTTATCAGCTCACGTTTTTATCTTTCCTTATTTGCAAAATACCAATGAAATGTGTCTGTATATAGCGAGATGTTCGAGCGAATTTGCTCCTTATTGAAAGACCTTCTTTGGCGTCATCTATCAAAGATGTTACTTTTTAATGATTTCGTGACGGATGCTTTTTCGGTTAAAGTATACATGTAGTTGATGAATTTACAAAGTGTGGTTTGTGTGGTGTTCAGAGAAAGAGATGAATGTGCTTGATATTTTGCCTTGTTAATAAAATTTTATTTCGTAATGTTGAAACTCCAAACTTCTGTAGCAGTTATCAAACATGTCAAAGCAGTGCAATGATAGAAACATTTTCAGTCCCATTCGCATGTATTTTTTTTATATAGTTTTATGAGAAGTTCTGAGGATTCGAAATGCCAGAAATTGGACGTACTCGATGTATGCTTATACGATTTTTATGACATTAGTAATAATTCAATACTCTTGTATATCAACATGGAAGGAAATATACAATTTAAGCTTTTAAACCAGGAAACCTGTTCGATATAATCACATTCTAATGAATTATACTTGAATATAATTATTCGTGTTTAATATAATGTGAACTTCATCTGCGGTAGGATACTAAATGTGGCAAACCAAATTACCTTAATTGAATTAAAGAAAAGTGTATTTGAAAAAGGATAGTATACAATACATCGCCTCGGGCATTTTTAGGAATTACACACTCATGGTACAACACAATCATGACAATGTACTGTTTCAAATGTAACTAATTTTACATGTTTAATGCCCTAGCAAAATTATGTGTACCACAATGACAATGATTATGTTTCATAAAACAGAGATGTGGATACTTGATAAACCCATCCTCATCTCAATGCCATGACCGGTCAATAGTACCAGTCATTAGCAAAATTAATGATCCTGTGAGTTTAAATAAACTAGTGGTCATGTGATTGATTTCGGCCAATCATTTGATTAGGATCAATGTCAGCATTTCATAAAGGGATTTGATGACTTGAATATGAAAACTTCAGTAATGAATAGAAAAAGTAGATGGAGGCTGGTCGAATTAAAGCGGAAGTTCACCCTATATCGCGATAATGGAAAAACTGCTCGTCTGTGGCGTGACAAAAAAAATAAAAATTCGGTTATTCTATGACGGATTTTTTCATCCAACCTTCACCAATATTTTTATCTATTCTTTCCGATGTTATTAGATCAAATTTATCATTAGGGTGAACTTCACCTTTAACGTAATGCAGACATATGCCATTGCCAAGGCTTACCCACCGTTACCTTGATCTTTTATCTAAATAACACGAAGCCGTCTCATAAGATGCAGGAATTTTCATTTCCAAAATGTCGACGTATGCTCATCCTTTTGACATGTTTGAACAATGCTCATTTGGTCATTAAAATAGGTTACCCTCGCTACGCCAGTATTTTAGCAGAATTAAAAAACGAACAAATTAGCCAGCGTGATTATGCTATAACGGCCTTCGTCAATTGATGAATTTTTGAATTATGCATTTGTAATGATCATGCGATTAAACGAGCAGTGAATGTGAATGGTATTACTGTGCTGAACTATCATTTGATATTTTCCACTAATCACCGATGGAAGTAAGAACGCAATTAAAATAGAAATGATATTGAATGACCTATGAGGCGTAGAAAAGTCGTAAATGAATTCAATATAGGAAATATCTCTCATCAAAATAATGCGTGTTATCTGTTTTTTATATCATTGATGAGGTATTTTGTTTTGTTTTTATTTTACTTCTTCATCTCACTTGCACTATACCTGTCGTGCATGGAGGTAAGGTTTTATGATATCAGCAAAGTTGCAGACCTAAATGCTATTGTTGATATTAATCCCACGGGCTTCATTTAATAATATCCTTATATATAGTTTTAATGGTCACTGTTATTTCATTAATTGAGATGATCATTATTTTGAATAATGATGTTTTAATGATAACTCCCAATTTCGATAATATAATGGAGAACGTGTGAAGAAGAGAGAAAAATAAAGAAGACGAGAAAGAAGAAGATTGAGAAAAAGAAGAAGGAGAAGAAGAAGAAGAAAATGCACTAGGTGGACTTGCTCTTTAAACGACTAATATTTTAGTTTCATTATTAGATTGATTTGTAGACTCTTGTTCAAAATGTAAATGATTGTAATTATCATTTAACGATGTTAAAAATAATATAAAATCTTAAAAAACTAAACATAACAGCGACATTGAAAATGCAAAAAAATATCAAGCAAAATCATGCACGATACATACGATTTACACTGAATGATTGTAACTCCTCAGTAAGAATTTGACAAGGGAAAATTACACATTATAGAGCAAACGTCCTTTAACGATAGATCAGCGTTCCTTCATATTTCAAGTTTATCATCTCATACCAATCTTTCTAAACTATAGACAATTCTCTCATAAATTAATGAAGGCATCATTTCAAACGAGATCTATTTCACTCTTTAATACATATGTAATACATACGCAATTTTCAACACATTTTCATGACAAATTACAAGGATTAAGAGTTAAAGGTGACAGTTTCAATTTCTGAAGTAAATTATAATAAGGAGGTGTTGAATGAATGAAGGATTGCACTCAAAGGGTGTTTAGGGGTAAGGACGTACACATTAAGAACATGCATTATGCGAGGGTCTTCGACCAACCGTAGGTATTGTCATGATTGTAGCCGCGACTTGGCCGTTGATTTTCAGCTGAAAATAGGGTAGGTATACATGGTATACATGGTATACGACGGAGTGAGCAACTCTTTGACTCGAGTAATTCTATCATTTCTTGGATATCCAACTTTCATGGGTTCTTGTTTTCCATACTACCAGGACTGTTGGAGCCGAAAATTCGTCTTAGATTTAAATCTAGATTGAAAGAGAGAAATGAAAGAGATAAAGATGATGGAGTTAGTAGGGAAAAGGGTAGGGGTAATTCTAACGCAGGGACCTATATCAACAAGAAATTATATGCAGTATATATAAATATAGCCTTAATTAAACAAAGATGGAAAATCCACTCTCAAAAGATGAAAATCGCACTAAAAAATAAAAGAAAAACTAAAATGTAACCCTTTTTTCAAACTCTCTTTTTCTTACTTAATTTTTTATATATTTCAATTCGCCTCTTCAACAATACCATTCATAATCAAGGGGCCGCCCCCCCCCTCTGCCCCTGATAGTATTTACCTTCGGCAGGAATGCTTGTCGTTGGACATTCTCCTTTCTGGATGATATCAACGTCGACCTCAGGTGATGGCGATCGATTTACTGCAAAAATATGAAAATCATTTCTCGTCTTTTTAACTTGCATGAATATTCACAAAAAGAAAGATGCAACCACAAATTATCAGTCATGTTGTTTAGGCCCATCATTGTCATCTCCGAAAAGGGTTTTGTCTCTCTGTAAATAATTATGTTCGACATAGAAGGGACATAATTATAGACCCTAAACTTGAAAAGGGGAAGGTTTGTTTAACAAAACAGCATCATGTACATTGTGGGTCAAGCATATCAACTAGGCAATATTCTATTATGAGCAGTTTATTAAAAAAGTTTTGAGTATTTTAGCTGAGATATTTTTTTAGTATGTTTCGAACAAATGCCCCCGGTCTTTTACAAAACTGACTTCGATGGAGCTTTTCAAGGGTGTATGTTATGCAACTTGCATCAAAGATCTTTACTTTCTTTAGTTCATTACATTAAAACAACTCTGATTCTCTTTGTCTTTTTAATACTTCAATCCAAATGTTCCAAGGGATATGATATATTTCATTATTTTATACCCGTATTGCTCCTGGTGAATACCAAACAAAACATTTTTTTACTCATTATCATCGTGAATGTTACTATATGATTATATTGTTTCAGGGTATACATTTTATTAATAATTTTCTATGTTTCTGTTATAAATCACGCTTATGATTTTGATAATCAAAAAGGTTGCTCGAAGCGGTTCTGTTTTCATATACCTATATACTCTTGTATAACCGACTTTACTTATTAATTGAATTGAATTTACCACTGAAAGTCTCGCCTTTTTCTTTCATCTCCTTTATAATACTGTATTGATAATGCGCATGTAGCCATTAATCATTGTTATTAATAAAATGTACAAGCCAAGGCCATATCAGAATTCAGGCTGGAAAAGAAGACCCCTAAATCACAAACTGCTCCACATTCAGAAAATAAGTACTTTTAAATGTTTAGGCCGAAACAATAACTTATTCCTAAAGAATTATATCCATACAATTTTGTAATTTATGAATTGCTATGGACCGGGGCTGGGGTGGGGCGGTCCTCGTGTCCAGACTTTATGTAGCGCGAAGGGCGAGGAAAGAGAGGGAGGAGGTATGGGCATAAGAAAAAAGAGTGAATTAACAACTTTCAGATTTTGAAAGTCGGGTGATCGGCCACACTATGAGTGACCCTTGAGTCACGTTAATGATTGGTTAAAAGGTGACACGACATTTTGCTCCTACGAACATTGATCCGCGGATTAAATTTCGTCTAAATGTAGGGTTAAGGTTTGGGTTGCAATAGGGTTTATGTTAGGTTTAGGGTAGGGTATAGTGTTAAACCCAGGGTTGACGTTGATCATTTTATAGTATGTGGAATTTAGAGCGGAGCAATAATATCCGGAGCAATAATCGCCGGAGCAAATGTCATGGAACCAAGGCACCCCTAATTCACTAAACCTGCAATTCGGTTAAAAAAAAATCTGAAAGTGCATGAGTGGACGAAACTTTACTTTGAACATACACGTTGATAAAAGTTTCAACATCGGTGACGGATTCAAGTAGCAGCACATCCTGCCCTTGCCCGCACCCCTCCTCTTTGAGAGTTAATCTGTTAATTAGTGGACAAGACTGTTGTGCATACGCAATAATTGAACATTTTCCCCCATTTTTTTTTTTTTTTTGGGGGGGGGCTTGTCAAAATTCTGCTGTCACAATCAGGAGTGAAGAATCGGGAGTGAAGACCTTGTTTTTATGCATGTTTTGCTATTTTTTTTCTGAACAAAAATGCATCCCCCTTGGAAAAACCTGGATCCGCCCCTGATTATTATTGTATTAATCCAACAGACCTTATGAGTTTTCAAAAGTCAATGTCCTTGCACAGACTTTGTTGGTAAAGGGGTGTGTGGAAGGGGTGGTGATAAACAGAGTCTATTTTTTATAGCATAATACTTACGTTTTGTTGCTTGACCTTCTAGGGATGAGCCATTTTTAGAGGACATTTCGTCAACGTTTCCTTTTCCGGTCTCTGACATTCCAACGCAGATATCTGTATTCTAAAAATAAATGAATGAGGTAAAATTAATAATTCTACTATAATAATAGTCAGATAATAATGATAATAGTAGTAGTAGTATAGTAGTATAGTAGTAGTAGTAGTAGTAGTAGTAGTAGTAGTAATAATAATTATGAACAACAAATAAAATCACAATATTCAATAGTTTATATACACAAATTTATATCTTTTTGTTGGGGTGGTTGCTGTTAATGTTGCAGAATAGTAGAAAACAAGAAGGGCAAGGTGCACAACCACTAAAAAGAGTAGATGCAACATTTAGAAAGGGTTGTCACTCCTCCTATATAATGTAAATGTAGATTTACCCGTAACTTTCCATTTTGTAGAATGATTCAGAGAATGAATGGGGGTAGCAGCCCCAATAGAACCCCCCCCCCACCCCTTCACTTAAAATAATGATCTTTTATATCACAGCAAGGCCGGCTTGCGTTCATTTCTCAGAAAAGTCATATTCTGAAAATATGTATACAGGTAATGTGCTTGTACTTTAACTATGTCCACATTCTTCAAGCATACAAAAGCGCAACAGGCCGTTTGTGCACGATTCTGTCATTTTAATCAACCCAAAGTGCACCCCTTCTTTACCGAACATGACGCTTAATTGGTCAATATTTAGTCGGATGGTGTTTTCGAGAGAGTATAATAGCTATAACGTTACTGAGCACGGTCGGTCAGGCCTGCCGTGATCGCCGCAGCTCGACTGCATGTCCACCCGGCGAGGTTCTGGTCGAATAAATCCTTCACACTCTGCTAAATTTACATTAATCTATCACCCTTATCCTCGTCCAAGAAAATATTCACATAATACCGATAGCAAGTCGCCCTTTGATTAATTTTCCGCTTCGCTTCAGTTTCATCTCAAAAAAGCTTTTTAATAAACGTGCGAGAAAATGAAGAGGTATTAAAGGAACCCATTCTCGTGTTCCCATTCCATAGTATATACTCTACTTTCTGTTCTTTATGGAATATGACTATTACCAATGTTGGCCGTGACGTTTGGCCTGAATGGTATGATTTTATACATGAATAACTTTCAATCTACTTTCATAAGCCGTGAAAGGAGCTCTCAGCATTGATGCCATAAGTACTAATTACACACGGTTAATTATGATTGTTTAATTTGACTATGAGTATGAAAGCATTATTATATTAAGGGGGGGGGGTTGGCCAAAAAGTCAAACATTGAAAGCTTCATTATCAGTTTTTACAGGTACACTACTGCATAATCTGACAGCGACAAGTAATAGTTTTTACAACACTGATAATGTTTGGAAATCATAAACAATGAAATAAATAAGTTAAATCGGATTGATCTACAGTGCGTATCAAAAAAAAGTTTACACTTCGAAAAAACCCTGGGGATTTAAAAATATACAACATGTTGGTATTTTTTTCACATATAATCTTGGGTTTTGGTCTCATCTATCCAATGAAAGTAAAAGTTTTGACAGAATGTTACGCTTGAGTGAGCACTGTCCATTTTTTAAAAGCTCGCACAAGTCTGTTTGCGCAGAAATGCTCGTTTTCACCCTGTGTCAAGGGGAAAGGGCGAAATTGAAATAAAACGGATACATTCAAGCATTTTGTAACAATTTTGCCACCCATATTGAAATTTCAACACTTAGTAAGCACAACATTTAACCTTTTAGTGCCAGCTGGATCTGAGGACATAACTAAATCTGAACAAAAGTTTATATCAGACATCTCTAGCATTTTTTCACTAAGTTTTTATCATTTAAAGTGGGTTTACATTTCATTTTTCATTTAATACTTGTTTATCCACACTTTTTCCAAGCTTGACAATGATTAACAAAATGAAAATCAAGCCTATAGGCCATTTCATGTAGATCACAGCTCAGTGTAAAGCAATATCGTCACGATAGCATCGGTGTGTGGGGAGTGGTGTGGGGTGCAATGCACTCTTTGAAGTGTTTTTGGCAAGGAAACAAGTTAAAAAAGGTAAAAGATATCTTCAAATTATTTTTACTAGCTAAAATCCACGTGTTCTTCATGATTAAGGTCTACTTTTATTCACATAACTATTTCAAAGTTCTGCGCAAATCATTTTTCACTAACTTTTCAAAAGTAAGTGGTGCTCACTCAAGCGGAAATATTTTTCGACAGTTATATCGTCATTTGCTTAAATGGATCTGTACCAATGTTAGAATGTGGAAAAATCTTCAGGATATTACAAATGTATAATTTTTAAAGGATTTTTGTAAGTGTAAACTTTTTTTTGATACGCACTGTATAGTCTTGATTAGAGTTTTAGCGTATATAACTGACGTTCTCTATTTTGATAATTCATGACATAATTCTGTATTTTTTTCAGTCGAAACATATCACGTACAATAATAACAATAATATTGTGATGAGAATTATTACTTCGACTTGAACTCCAATACTAATTTGCATTTAATAAATTCATCTTATCTTTATAGCCCCTTCACTGACAAAAAAGTATAGATTAGGGACATGTCAAATTCGTTAATATTGCACAGGGATTTGAACCTTGTATCCAATTGTTAAAAGTAGACTTGCCCTCTGGTCCACACCAATTTAGTTTTTATTTTCAACATATTTTGCTATTTTCCAATATAATTTCGCCTCTCGTCAGCTATTTAAGCCTCCGAAGATGCTCTAAGGGTATGGATTGCAATTTTTTTCAAGTTGGGGGAGGAACACCTAAAATAGTGCACATAAACTTTTCTGCACACTATTAATGAAATATGAATCATAATTTGGCAATTTTCACGACCAAGACAATAATGAGATAGAAAAAGAAGGGACTTGAAAAACAAAAAGGTTTTAATATGATACGAATTTTATAATATTAGTCCGAATCTACAAAACAGTAAGATTTTTGTATAAAACGAGCAAAAATGTTCTCACTCGATTCGCTCACTCGCAGTTTTTTTAATTATTATTATTATTTTTTTTCCCCCATACGCAATGTTTGGCCTCTTCAAATATTTTATATAATATAACACAATTACTTTAAGACACAACACTCCCATGATCCGCCACTCCAATTATTGTGATAGCAATATAAAGTATATGATATAATTTCCTTAATGCCTTTAGAATAAAAAAGATGATAATCTCTGGAGAAAATTATCCAGTATCTTCGTCAATTCGTTTATAATCTATCAAAAAGAGGAGGCGCGATAGCTCAGTCGGTAGAGCGGGGGACTCGTATTCCGGTGACCCGGGTTCGATTCTCACTTGGTGCGCTAGTGCCCTTTGGTAAGGCATTAATCCTCAGTACCAGGTCCTTCGGAGAGGACCTTAAGCCGTCGGTCCTCTGGTTGCTTGCTTACAAGCATTCATGCTTTCTTAGCAATCAGGTAAAAAATCACCACCACCAATACCAATTTCCATCTATCTAAAATCACAAGTTAATTGTATATGAGTGAACGCTGGTCTCATCTTCGGTGAGCAAACATGGAGATCGAGATTGTCACATACGGATCGCGTAATCACTCTTCTGTGACGGAACTTTAATAAACTTGATTAATCCATTTCTTTCTCTAAAAAAAAGAAAAGAAAAGAAAGAAAACCCCTGGTATTGACACGTCGAGATGGGTAATCAGTTTGATTAACGCTACACCCAGAGGCACGCACAATGCCGCTGCAATCCCCCACGTCTCTACGCATGCCATGGCCGCGATCATCGGCTCCTGATTAACGCTTGCCGATGGTTTCATAATAGCTATTCGTGCCATGAGTACGCTAATACAAAAATATATTTCATTATTTTCACAAAAGAGGCAGTATCCATAACGGAAAATAAAACACTTTCCCTAGAAAACGGGAAAAATATCTAATGTTTTTGATTCAGTCACGCTCATAGTGCATATCAGCGTTGTCATAATAGGATGATTATCTTGAGCCCTAATTTCACAAAACCAGACTGCATGTGTTTTACATAGTAGGCCTTGTGCATCAAGTAATACCAAGTCAAAATGACATTAATTATAACAAAAAAATGAGAACTTGTAAATAAATCATGCATGTCGGTATGTATGTTGACTGTATAAAACAGCCCTTTATTAATTGTATTGCCATACACCTTTTTACGTTCTATGAAAAAAATAACATCAACGGCAATTTTTTTTATCAAGAGACCAAACATAAAAAAAGATATTCGGGGGGGGGGGGCATGGGGAATGATAGAGTATCTATGCATTCTTAATGATATTCTGATCAAGGGCAGGTTAACTAATCATGAAGCATATCTACTACTTCGGTGAATCTAAAAGCCAATTGTTAAAATTTAGATAAGTAACTCATCAGAAACCGAATGGAACTCTATTTAGAAATTCCAAGGTTCTAGTCAAATGAACATTCGTTTAAAAGGGTATTAAATCTTTGAAATGTCCCTCTGATAATATTTTTATAATGGAAATATTCTTATATTCTATGACAGTGGAAATGCGAAAAGATAGACCGTATACCGTTACTGGATCACTTTGGTCTTACAGGTCTTAAACAAAATCTTTTTCTGCGGAAATCATTTTGATCACAAAGTCATGATCAGGATATTATTTTTTTTATTTTTTTAATATTTATTTTCCACTCGTGGGCTGGATGGCCCTCTTCAGCCACGTTTAAAAAAAATACAAACATACAATATACAAACAAATACATATATTATAAAAGAAAACATATATCAATCCTATACATAATTTACCAGCAAGAAATAATCGTGTCCTTATCATAGACATAGCAGTGGCGGTCACCAAAAAATGATGACCTTAACCTTTCCAGGTAACGATGTGATATTTTTTCCTTGCTGTTAATTCTTTCTCGAAGGAAAACAAGATCGAAATACAAATAGGAATGAATCACAATCTCTGACAACATGATGAATATAATGTATTTACAAATTTCCATAATTTTAATCGCGGCAAATACTCTCATTCCGACTTGTTCGATAATTCCCAACAGGGAGTATGCCTCCTTCGTTATCCGTCGCCAAACTGTCGTAAACGCCCCTCCAATTATAGTTGAATAACAGTTATCTTTTAAATTGTTAGCTTTAATTCGAAACCTTACGAGTTCTTCAGTCCACCGGGGGTACGATTCGCTTGAAGCTATTCGCTGATATAGTTCAATTATTATCAAACAGGTTTCAAAGGGGAATTAGCAAGCTCGAATTGATGGCAATGAAATTGGATTTAACAACATGCCACGTCGAGGCGATGTAGTTATTTGCTTTGACATGTTAAATAAAACATATCAGTGTTAGAATTTGTATTATGTTCATTGTTCTCTTGATAGTAGGGGCTGGGTCGTTTTCGATTTTTGTTAGTGAGACAATGAAGTATGTATTTACTTTGACATTTTGAATAAGCAAATTAAACAATGTCATAAACATGTGCTTTATTAACTGGCCGTTTTACAGGCTTAGATGTATTGCACTCTTTGTTATTGAAATATATTTATATACATGTATCTATTTCAGATAGGGGATTTTTTTTTTTATTTTTTTTTTTTTTTGGGGGGGGAACCTTAAAGTAACGTCATTTACGTTATTTTGTTTTCTTATATTGAATAATAGGGGTATCCCTCTTCCTTATATTTTTCTTCAATTCATTTCAATTTCAATTTCGATTCTTGCTTCCGTTTCGCTTATAATAATGATGATAACAACGAGCATCATCATCATCATCATCACCCCCAACGTCATCATCATCATCGTCATCATCGTCATCATCATCATCATCATCATCATCATCTTTATCGTCGTCATCATCATCATCATCATCGTCATCATCATCATCATCATCACCATCATCATCATCACCACCAACGTCATCACATCATCATTATCATCATCATCATCATCATCATCATCATCATCATCATCACCATCATCATCATCACCACCAACGTCATCATCATCATTATCATCATCATCATCATCATCATCATCATCATCATCACCATCATCATCATCATCACCAACAACCTTAAATTGCAGCTGATGATGATGATAAAGATAAATTCAATAGTGATGACAAAAAGGACCCCAAACTTTGATTAATTACACTGATATCTCCTAGACGGGTATTTCATGGCAGAACTGTGATTAAATCCATTTCTAAGAATCATTATGTCATGCCTATCATTCATGTTAATACATAACAAAAGATTCATGTTACTATGATAATTCAAGCAATATGAAGCATAACCTATTGTGTGACATTAATTCATCTCTGGTTGAATAATGGCAGGAGTTCTGATGTTTTCGGTGAGAGCGAGATCGAACGCCCAGAAGCGTAAAAAACCTTCGTCAGTGATCACGTTTTGTGCGCCGCCCGAGCATTAATTCTTGATTAAGAATCTATTCGCGTCGATATTGTGTTCATCAATTCGTTGTTTTCTCTCCCATTCAATCTGTAGAGAGGTAATCACTGATATATCTTGAGGGTTAGCCTTTGTATACGCATTGCAGCTGACAATGCCACTAGTCATGCTTGCGGGAATGTTACCCGTGATTAGACTTGTTTTTATGACAGGAGGCAGGATAGTCGACTCCCTTACACTGCGCAAATGATGCACGGCTCTTTGTATACACAAGTAGTACAAGTTTCTAAAGTATTATTGCAGATAACTAACTGTACGCCTATTGGAATTATCTAACGAAATTTGAATGGTTTGATTCCTACAATTTTATTCAAAACAAGAAATTACTCCCAAAGACCATGAGCTGTTTATCTATAGCAGGTTTGAGTAACTAAATATTAGGGTAATTTGATTTCATTGTTATTTAAGATTTAGTTGAAAAAAAATCGCCCCCTCCCCAAAACCCCCAAGAACAAATAAATAAAAATTCGTGATCTTCATAAAAGAAACTTAAGTGCGAAGAGTGAAACATGAAACTGCTTTCTGCGTAAATATTACGTTAAAATCTGTCAAAATTTTTCTTTTTCATGGTCATTATTTCTTGCCTACTCGCTTCACCCTCTCGCTACTATTTTGAAATTCCTCCGTAGGCCTATGCCATGATCTGTCCCCTCAACCTTTTTTTTTATTCATTACGAGAGAGGGGAAGAGATAGTGCTCCTTATATATACGTCAACTCAACCCTTATTATCAAATTAAAAAATGCCTTATCCTAACAATTAATATCTTTGTTTTTTCTGTAGGTTTCACCGATGCAATTATAAAGATAAGCGTAATCATGCTTTGAGTTATTAATCATAAAAAATGAATAAACTTCATAAAAGTGAAATAAAATGTATATTTATTCAAACCCTATTTTTGCTTTACATCGACTCAAATAGGTGTCTAAGGGGCATTAATCTGGACCGTCCTCATTGGATTTAATTAAGTAACTCGTATAGTTCCCTTATACGTTCGAAACAATATTAAGCACTGAAAATCATATTATGGCTCGGCTTTGTCTAAAGGCATAATTATTATTTCATAAGCGACGACCAAAACTAATTAAAATCGGCCATGCTCTTTTGAAAATACCAAACAAGGGATATATATTTTTATTATTGGTTGGACCCCTTAGAAGAATTGCTTTCAGCTGAAAAGGGTGTTCCACCGATGAGTGGAAATAAATAAATAGCATTTAAAAATATAAATTGAACGGGATTATTATGATGATGATAATAACAAAAATAATGATACGGAAGTTAAATGAATACAGGAATTGCAGTAAATATTGCAGCGATAACATTAATAAGGATTTAAGAGTAAGAAACGAAAGAACTTCAAAAACAAATGACAAGAAATAGGTTCTTGATAATAGTTTGAAAATTACTTTTGAGAAAACAATAATGTTCCATGTCAGCTTTGAAGGCTTCGAAAGTTTCGAACAGCATATTTTGTTCGTCGTCTGCATGGAGTCACTTCAGACATTTACCGAACAGTCTTTTTGTCAGGATTACCTTACCTAGTATATTTTTGCAAACTTCTTCATCCATGATTGTTTCAGATCTTAATTACGACACGACACGATGGAAAACATAATTTTATATGGTCAGTAAATGTTCTACTTTGTGCCAAGGTTGTGAATAGTTAAAGGGGAATCCTACCCAAATAAAAACCTGTTTTTGTGAGGAAAAGAAATATCAGACAAGGTGATAGGTGAAAGTTTGAACAATATTTTACAAACAACAAGAAAGTTATGGATTTTTAAAAGTTGTAAATATTGGTGATCACTATATCCATGGAGACTTCAAATTGGCCGCATGTGTGATGTCATAGTGATGTAAGGCAAGGACTACTCTTCCATGTACTCCAATACATATTCTGGCTAAAATGTCATTTTTCCAAAAAGTTTTATTTCAAATTATATTTTTCTTTCATGAGGACATAAAACAATATACGACCTGGGTTATATTTAGATTACTTCCCCTGGGGAATGGGTACTTAGGAGAAAACCACAAATCCCTGATAATAAAGTACATGGCCTGTGGGAAAGTTGTCCTTGCCCCTTGTCATAATTTACTTACCCAGTTGCCAATTTGAAATCTACATAGTATTAATGATCTCAATTTTAAAGCAGCTATAACTTTCTTATTGCTTGTCCGATTTCTTTCAAACTTTCACCATTCCGTTTAATTTATTTTTCTTCTTCCCAACACAACATTTTATGGCAAGGCTAGATTCCCCTTTAAGAATACGCGTCCACATCGGCCGTTTCTTCAATCAAATTATGATTATCGAGAGAAGTTCACACATGGTTTTCTACAAGAGATTATCATGAAAAAATAGAAAGATGTATTTTATATGCGTCTTCTATACACGACCTTAAATATTGTTACAATAAATGTTAAAGTTGGCAAGCAGTATATGCACACATACCTCAAGTTTTGAATCCGGTGATTCGCAAGATGTAGAGGCCTCTGCATCTTGAATGACAGAAGACGGGTTCGTTTTTCCTTCTCCAAAGTCTCCATTCTTCGTTTTGCGCTCACACTCCTTCCTCGCTACTCGGAAAAGAAGATCGTCCAATCTCTTCTCTCGTTGCTGTCTCCAGAGAAAAGCCGTCCCTTCTCTTGCTTCACGACCCCACGGTTTGTCATCGAGGAAATACCTGGCAATGTCCGTCTGCCTTGTAGGTAAACTTCCCGATGCTGGATGATCACGGGTAGGAAACGATTCCTTGATCCGGAAGATATCAGCTGGACTGGGATCATGGGAGGATTTCTTTACGATGTGGTGGATGAATGATGAAGGGTCACCTCCTCGAAGGGGTGACTCTCCTGATTGTGATCGAAGAGACATGGCAGAATCTGTCATCTCAACCCCGTTTGCCATGACAGGACGGAAAGCCGATCCATAGTGGAATTCCGCTTTATCCGGGATCTTGATATCTCTTAGATTGAAATGGCGCTCAGCAAGAGAGAAACGGGCCTTTTCCCAGTTCTCAAGATCGCGCAGTGCTTCGTCATCTCTAGAATTGCCTTCGATATCCGCAAGAGCCAAAGAGTCTTTGCTTAAAGAATGAACACGCTGATCAGCTAAACCTTTTAATTCGAACGGAGGCAAATCCCTCGGGAAGTGAGCCGCCAATGGAGATATCAAACTTGGTGTCTTCGGCCAGAATGATGCAGCCAATGGATATGGGAGCTTTCCGCCATTTGAAAGATATTCAGCGTATATGTTTCTGTTGGCAAGGGCATGTGCTGAGAACTGTTGTCGAAGCTTAGTGGTACCGTTAGCGTAAAGTTGGGCCGCTGCCATTGAGTTGTCTTCAACCGATGGAGTAGGTGGTCTGTTGGCCTGAGGCGTATGGATGTTGCTGCCGCCAATAGCCGCTGAAGAAAGAAAGTAATCGAGTCGAGGATCAATAGAACATGATGAACTGGGTCTGAGCTGAATAACAGGATCCGATTCCTGATAATTCAATGACTGTCTCTTGCGTTTCGTTATGGGTGGACTCGACGAGATAGCTTCGCTAGATTGGAGGGACGGAGAATGGGATGTTGATGAAGAAGGGTTTGATCGTTTGCGACTTCCGCCATTGAACATTGCTTTGACGTCCTCCCAAGCTTGGAGGAGATCATCATCTGGTTTCCGATCTATTAGATGGATGTGTCGTCTCCAGGAATTAAAATTCGCTGCATCTGGAGGACGATACTTCGAGTCGGCGATGCGATGGGTGTGAAATATAAATTTATTCGGGGAGAAGTACAAGCCGCAATAGACACATTTGATGCATTTTGCTCTTGAGCTGTTGTACCGTGATGGAACAAAGTCTCCCCGGCACCCCCATGCGCATTCATGGTAGACATCGAAAGCAAAGTTGTCTGGGAGCTTTGGGGGTCGACTTTCGCACAGGAATGACTTGCACAGTCGTTCAGCTTCGCGTTTGGTAATCATCCCACATCGGCGGGAGCTGACTGGCATGGCACCTGCACGACGCAGCATCTCCAGTTGGACAGGTGTGCACTGGACGCAGGTGACACCAAGTGCCACTCGTCTGTTGTGAATCTCATTGTAGCTGAATTTCCTGAGGAGTGTGTTGGATATTTGAGCGAGGCATAGTCGCTCCTTACCGTCGATATAGATGGCAGCGATTGGGGTGCTGAAGAGAACGACAGTGTGGCACTGGTTCGGTGACATCAAAGGACGAGGTGTGGATCCTGGGGTCTGGGGCGAGGATGGGGAACCCGGACTGTCTGGATGTCTCAGACTATCCAACATGGTGGGACTGCTCCCTGATAAATGAGAGGATGTGAATGACTCGTCCATATGAATCTGTAGGGATTAAACAAATGAATCACATTCATTACAAATCACACGACTGCAGTTGAATGAAACAAGTATGGCTACATCAGATTGTATTCCGATAATTACATGAAGACAAACATCCTCGCTCTATTGTTTTTCAATACTCTTCAGAATAGGTACTAATTGGAAGTGGAGTAAAGTGTGTATGATTGGAGGGGGGGGGGGTGGGTTGAAGAAGTCCCAAGAACCAAGTGAGGCGTAACAGACAACAGATTGTAACTTAATATTGGTTGTCGTGTTTTTTTGTCAGAACCATATTGAGATTTTAGTCCAAATTTTACATGCAAGTCATTAAATATATTATATCATTGATATTAACATTTTCCGACATAGTTAGCTATTAATTTGGTTGCAATCCACTTACGATAATGACAAGACATGAATGTGGTCTCATTGATTATCAGGTTAATAACTAATCTATGTTTGTCTCCCACTGAGTAAACTAGTGTTTAACAAAAGTAGAACAAATGAATATGCTTTGCTTGTTATAAGTGGTTTTTTTTGCTCTATAGTGCATGCGCACGCGTCCATCTATCAACAAGTGTATATCTGATGCGGATAGTTGATGCGAATTACTGAGCGTATTGCGGGCGAGTGTTGTGAGGTGTGGGCGCTAGGTTGTAAACTATCTCTTGGAAGCTCTCGAAAGTAACACTAACATTATCATTTCATCATTTTCTTTGTCATGAGCTTTTCATTGGAGAGCCTCGCTATTGAAAAATATATTCATCATTGAAATACAAACACAGTCATATCTCTTTGTTTTAAAAATAGTTGTATCCGGATGATAAGACAAAAACTTTTTTAAAGACATAATAAAATAGTAGCACACCATAGTTATCACTTCAGACTTCAGAAAATTAATTGATATTGCATCATATTAAAGGAAAAAAATGAATTTCGGGGATTTTGTAGCTGATTTTAAGATCACATTAATTACAAAATATGTTATTGTTACAAATTTATATCAAAACCCTACATTCTGGTCTCGGTTCGTCAAACTGTAAATCAAACTTTGTCACAATCATTTCTATTCGAAATCTAAAACAATAATGACTTAACTCAATGATACATCTTAACAGTTTTACATTGTATAATGGAAATAAAATCGTTTATACTTAGAATCTGGGAAGTTGATATCATTGGTTTTAGATGTATGCTTGATTGGAAATTATCATGAATTCTTGTTACAGATATGCGAACAGAAAAATGAGAAGGTTACAGAAAACGAGAGAAAGGGGTGAGAAGGAATAGGAAGAGGGGCAGGGGGAGGAGGAGAAGGAGGAGGGGGAAAAGAAGAAGAAGAAGAAGAAGGAGAGGGAGTAGGAGTGGAACTATAATTATAACTATGAATGTAGGAGTCAGGTGGATTACCCTTCACTGACTTGCTTTTAGGCACCCCCCAGAAAAAAAAAAATATATATATACATATATATATATATATATATATTTAAATCTTCTTCATACATTTACAAATGTAGAAGAAGAATATCTGGTCATTTCTTTTCAATTCTCATAATAAAAAAGAGAGGAAGCAGCTGCCAGCCCAAACAACTGTTCAAAGCGAATCAAAACGTCCATTTTAAGACCAGTACAATTCTCATTTTGATAAATGCCTAATTGCTCTAAATCACAAAGCTCATAAAACAATGGATCCATGTCCAATGTCTATTGTTATATTGTTTTTGTATGGGGGGGGGGGGGGGTTATAAAGATATAATTCTGCCGGAGAATGGGGGATGAAAGTATATATTTTTTTTATTCTTTTAAACAATATTTTATTCATTCCTCTTAAAATCAATCAGTTTACATTTAAATCCAGACCTTGTACATGTTTATAAAACAAAGATACATCATTATTAACGAGACTAATGCCTCATCGGTCGTTGATATCACACACCTTCTCAAGTACCCCATCATCATCTGACTCCCTTGCAATGGACAGATCTCTATACACTCTTAAAATAGTTGTTCAAAAAATGCCCAACTTTTAACCAACCCTTGGCAACATACTGTCCACACAACTATTGGTTAAGATCGGTCCAAATTGGGTAATAAAAACTTATAACTGTATAATAGATTTGCTCAATTGGATAATAGTTGCCCATAAAATATATATATTTTACCAACATACATTATCCAACACAGTGGACAGTATGTTGCCCGACATTTTAAGTGTGTACCCCTTCCCTGCTTCTGCACCTCTGTTAGTATTTTGATCTATTCCCATTTATTCATTTCATTATATGCCCTCATTTTACTACATTATCATCTCCACCCACCCCAGATACATGCATGTCCATGACCTTTCTCCTATTAATTTTCTTCAATGATAACAATATTCCGGCTCTGTATTTATTACCACTTTCATCTTGTACGTCTTCTTCTTCTTCTTCTTCTTTTTCTTCTTCTTCTTCTTCTTTTTCTTCTTCTACCTATACTTTTTTTATATACAAGTTATTCTCATACTTTTTTTCAATTCTTTCACTTCTTGATTTCTTATACTTTATACTTTAATACATGTGTAAATTTTTATACGTCTTATGCTTCTTATTATTCTCATACTTTTTTTCTCATCCCCAGTTACTGTTTCTCTCACCCTACTCGTGTTGTTTCTCAGCCCTGTCTCTATTGTTTGCACTCAACCCCTGGCTGGCCTTTTCCTTTGCGTCCCCAGATATCTTTTGAAAAAAAAAATTGTACATTGTTTTATCATGAAATTCATACAGCACACTCTTGAATTAGTTATGCGGTAAATAATAGTGACTTGATTAATTTGGAGTCATAATTTCGGAGATTTTAAATAATGGATACTCGATAGAACCATATTCCCTTTCTCCAACCCATACATCCCTTCGTATCTAAGAGTCAGCGGGCAGCCCTGCATGATTACATCTGAATAATATAGACCACTGATTGCACGATCTATTCATGGCTTAGGATCAATGTACTATATAGATAACTGATTGGATTGATTGTTACGATTCCATTGATGACATGATCATTCATAAGAATTGTCCTGCTCCGTTTCAAGCAGATATGACGTAAACACACTCCAATATAGATGTAGAGCGAAAGTGCCAAAGATGGTGGCGAACTGAAGGCGTTGGTAGATGGAATAGTACTGGTAATGATTAACATTAGGCAACTGTTCCAAAGGCAAGTTGAAATAAATGGAACACAGAAGAAAAATATTTTGAAGAGAGTTGAATTTGACACGTTGAGGTTGAAATTAATGTTAGCAAGTTCCGTTAAAATAATCTTAAAAGAAAAAAAAAGTATATCGCCTGCATTAGCATTGCTGCAACAACCACACCTCTGCCGTTGTCGCTGCAATCAACAGCAATCACCGCCATCATCATTATCATCATCATCATCATCATCAACAACATCATCATCATCATCATCATCACCATCATCAAGAATATATTATAGAAATAACTTTTAAGAAGATAACCACATTGCATCATCGGGGAGCATCCGAATTTGTAAATCTCTCTGATGCAAAAATAGCAAACGTATAGATAAAAACAAGCATAATCTCTTTTACCATTTGATTGAGTTTTTGGCCATCGTAGTCATTAAGACAAGATCATATTACTTATTAGTCAATCTTCATCCTACTTCGCCACTTCGTCATCCCCGACCCGTTTTCAACTACAAGCGTTACGCTATTCCAACACTCATCTATCCAGAACCCCGTAACACGATAGACAGCAAATATGAAAGAACGCCACTGATTGGTTCTTGTTCAGTTTTATGATCAAAATGCGCACGCAACAATGATCTTTATTTGCCACTGCTATTTGGCAATTGAATGCAAACATTTGTGTTACGGAGCTTTGGGAGCGTTTCATGAAAGGACTTGTCATACGTTTTATCCGACAAGTACTGTTTTATCCGACAGTTACTATGGTAACGGTGTCTCTCAGCCAATCATAATCAAAGAAAGTTGTCTGACCTGATAACTTGTTGGACGAAAATGTTGATGAATCGCTCCCCAGGTCTGAGTATAACTTTTTATATAAAAAAATCAGGAGTTTATTCCTTGCATTTACATTTTCTTCTTTTTTTTCACAGTGAATTTCCTTATTTTTCTTCCTCTTTGTCATTGTGAGAGGGCAATTCGTGTATGAGAGATAATCACAAAAGCAAGAACGGGAAGAAAACAGGGGTTATAGAGCTTATCTAAGTAAAAGTATCCCATTAATCTCGTCAACTCTTACTGACTTTCTCTTAATCTAAAAATGTTCTGCTTATATCCTTAGAAATACTATGGTGTTGAAAGTAAAGAACGAAGTTAAGCTAGACGTATGAATAAAGAAGCATTATCGAGACAGGGGTGATCTCATAAATCCCACCAAAATGTAAGTTCTCGGAGCTTTGCATTCAAAAGAAAAACATTATTATCTTATCGCTTGGTTGTAAGTCCCCGGAAGACATGGACTTTAAATGAGAAGAGCCCAAATGAAGAATAGAGTATATTATGATTTAACATTCAAAGCCAATTAATGATATGCATGGATTCTTAATTCCTCGCTTCGTGAACAGTAAAGGTGAGATAATGCTTGTTCGGTATGAGTGTGAGTAATGCCAGTGAATTGGTGTAAGATAACGATGCGGTTACATTATGCCTGCTTTGAATAAGCGATCAATTTCGTATAAAATTGTGTTGTCGTATTACCCTTCTTTGCTCACATACTGACTCACACAAGAAATGTGAAAAAGGTGGAAAACTTAATTTTAGCGCAAAAGGTATCCTCCCTGTTTCTTTATAAAAAGCCTTTAACCCTAAAAGGACTGGGGGCCATGATGCCCCCCTCGAAACCTCGCGCGATATTTCCGAAACGCAAAAAGATAGCGCCGCAAAATTTTATGACTTTTTTCTTTTGAACTCTCGCGCAACTTTTGAGACCAAATTCGCGACATACGGGTATAGCACCGCGACTTCACGTGACTTTTTACGAGACAATGCCATGCCGAAAATGGCTCAATTTTATACTTTGTGTACAAAGTTTATGGGAGATGAAATTCATAAAAGGATGATATTTTTTTATTCTAATTGGTCTGCTGAATTAATTTAGGGTTTAATTTAGTTGCTAAATGGTCTGTAATAATTACCATTGAAAAACACAAAAAACAATGAAAAACAAAAGATGAAAAAGCAATGAAATACATAAGGAAAAAATTAGCTTTCGCATTTTTTCTTTGTGGAAACCTTTAAATTAGATTACAAAGATGACATCTGCAAAAAAGAGGAAAATTTGAAGAGAAATTGTTAAATATGCAAATAATGTTTTTGATGAATAAATTTGCATATTTTGTTCATAATAAATAAGAAATGATTATTTTGAAAATTTGTATATATACTAGTTTTCAGATGTGGTAAAGAATGTGCGTGCCAAATTTCAGCGCGAACGGCGGCCGAGATCAAAAGAGCTTATTACGATCGTCAGCGTTCGCAGAGCGGGGATGGCCGCACCCTTTCGAGAAAATCGGGTGAGCTTTTCTCGAAAGGGTGGGTTGAGGGAGGGGAGTCAAATAAACGCACCTTTTCGGGACAACCGGGGGAGCTTTTTACGAAAGTCTGTGCTTTTCTGAACCAGTAGTTTCTATGACAATTATTCATCAAATGATAACACCAATATAATATCATGGACCTATTATTGGTAGAAGGTAGAAGTGCACAGATGGGGGGGGGGGCTTGGCCCCGCCCCCCCCAAAAAAAAAGACGACAAAAAAAAAAGGAAAGAAAAGAAAAGAAGAGAGAGAAAGGTGAAATGTGATATAATTTCCTAAATATTTTTATGTCAAAATCTGATATAAAATTTGATTTTTTTTAAATGAAAATGTCGAAATTTTTTCTTGCTCGCTCACAGCTTTTATTGAATTTGGCCCGATATCTGACCCCTTCAAAATTTGTGCTCATTACGCCACTAAACATTAGGAGAAAAAGAAGAGATCTTGCAGTTTTGTGTGATTTTTGTGGGAGGGGGGTGGGCATGCGCCCGACGCCCCCCCTCATCTGTACATCACTGAAGCAATTACTTTGAAACTGACTTTCCTTAGCAAGCTGCTAGCTAGTACTAATATAATAGTTACGGCAGAACCCGGTCGACGCGTGCACCACCGAGACTATTGAAAATAAATAAGCCTAAATATAAATGCACACAATTTGTGTTTTTTCCTTCTTTCCTTTCTTTAATGCAACTGTCCGTCGAAGTGTTCCAAAGATGACACTCATGCACCCACACACAACCTCACCTCCATACCCTCTTACAAATTTACACAAATACACAAATAAACAAATGGTACTAGATACTACTCAGCAATGCCTTTCGTGAAAAGCTCCCCCGGTTGTCTCGAAAAGGTGCGTTATTTTGACTCCCCTCCCTCAACCCACCCTTTCGAGAAAAGCTCCCCTGGTTTTCTCGAAAGGGTGCGGCCACCCCCGCTCCATCCCCGCTCCACAAACCCAGACGATCGTCAGAAGGGGGGGGGGGGGGCATTATGCCCCCCCCCCAGTACATCTCAAATAGCCCAGTCCTTTTAGGGTTAAAGGGTACGGTAGCTTCCAATAAGTTTTATCAACTATTGAATTTCGCAGATTATTAATGATTATAACTTTCACGAGAATAACAAATGAGAGAAAAAAAGAAGAATATAAATGGTTTGAATTTAATTACCAAGATAGTCCAGGAAACGCTTCTCCATTTACGTGAATTTACGTGAACTTCTCGTATAGTTCCCGCATCCTTACTAAAATTTGCCACTCATTTTCGCTGTGTCCATCATGCTTTGACTTTGTCTGTTGCGTTCTTTTGGGACTGTTGTTCTCTCTTAATCTCTACTTATATGAGGTAAAAATTACAATAATTCCTAGTAAAATTGTACACAGATTTTTAAGAGGAGGTCTAATTTCAGTAATTTTGTCTATTGGGGGACGAAATTTAAAAATACGTAACTTTTTACGGCTTGTGTTGTAGTAAACAAAGATTAGAATGAGTAACAGGCATTCTAATATAGATTGCGGAATTCAAATCTTTTGTGCTGGGGGGTCCTTATTGGCACCCTGCACTGTGTAGGCAGAAATTATCGAACGCGCGACCCGAAATGAGTCTAACATTCGACTTCAGCGGTGCGGGGCGAGAATAACAACAAATTTCATCATTGGGAAGTCTCAGAAGACCGAATTCCCAGTCAATTTGTTGGAGTAATGGTAAAAATTACAAATGACCTGTTTTTGAAATAATTTTGTAGATGTTTAAAAAAATGGTTCATATTCAAAATTTCACTTCTATACGAAGCTGATGATGGTGACACGACGAGGCTAGCTACAACTTTGAGTACCCGTGATTCGTAGACCTCTACTATCTGTCCGATTTCTTTGAGGCAGGGCATGAAATAAAATGTTATTTTGAACGGCTACTTTCGACCTTAAGTGATGTCAGTATGTTATACATTGAACCCTAGGCTATGAGGATAGTTGACTGACGGCTATTTTGTTATTATAGGGGGAAAGATCTATTTAGTTGATTTGGGGAGCTAAAAATCGCCCCTAGCCCCACCCCAGTGTATTTCTTTAAGGAATTCTCATTTAAGAGTTGGTATAGACTCTATATTATTTTGACATTTACCGGAAGGAAAGATCAGCACATTTTTGTGCGCACATCAACATTTCGCGTGTTACTATGTGGATTTTGCTTGCCAACCGAATATTACCCCGCCCCCCCAAAAAAAAAAGACAGCCGTTATTTGCCCACAAGGTCAAAAAACGTCTATGGATATCATGGTAATTATCATTACATAAATAATAAAAAAAAACATGCATGAAAACCTTTAGGACTTACTGATTTCATAAATTCAATTGTAATCTATTTCTACAACGGGCTTTTTGGCAATTTTTCCCCATAAAATATATATTGGATTCGAAGTTTTCCTTGCACACTATGCAAAATACATGCAGTTTGCAGTGAGCTAGCCGGGTCATTCCATGGACAGAGTCTGATGAACTTGCAGAAAGCTAACTTCATTAATTTTGCACTTTGCATGTGAACCAGCGTATAAAAGAGGGAACTGTCAATTGGTCTAGGTAAAATACTGTTAAACGAGAAGTCCCCAAAGAAAGCGGTCAGTCAGCGTCTGGTGCAAAGTTCTATCATGAGCAAAATACAAATTACTATCCCTACGCGGGGGGGGGGGGTGGATAAATATTGTTAAGTAGATCTAAAACACACACAAAAAACACTCAAAACCCCTTATCAAGCTGTATCAATGGTACATGTTATTTTAAACGTAGAGCAATGTTGTCAAGTAGATCTACACTAAAGAAGAAAAAATGCTTAGCACGCCATATCAACGGTAGGTAATGTTATTTTCAAATTAGGCCCCCAAAATCTACTAAATTAGATCCACTTCAAGTATGTTTCTAAAACTACATACAAACTTTACATATTTCACATGGGCGGAAATCCCAGGGGGACAGGGGGGACATGTCCCCCGTACTCAAAATAGTAGGGGGGGGGACACAATATCAAATGTCCCTCCTACTATTTGTGGTCTTTCATGATGGTAAGAAATACATCATTCAAAATCGAAATAAAACATGTATTTTAGGACGAGATGACTTTACTTTTGGGATGATAACTTTTATTTTTTTGCTTGTTAAATTTTCCAGCCCCTTGTCCCCCTACCTTTTGGGAGAGATTTCCGCCCCTGATATTTCATATACAACTAAATTCAACATATGTTTCATAAGCTAAAGATCCATTGCCTTTGAAGATTATGGTTGACGTTCAACATAAACACAATAACACCAAATGAATTAAAACTCATTCATTTATTCATATCAAAATGAATATTTACATTTAACGCATGTTTCCAATTCAAAACACATTGTTATTATACAGTACATTATAGAAAACATCTCAATGTCAGTTATACCATCGAGCTTGCCACATACACGAGTGTATGTGCTAGCATATAAAATGCCCAGAAATAATAACAATAATAATAATAATTATATTAATGATAATAATAATAATAAAAAAATAAATAATAATAATAATAATAACAATAATAATAATAACAACAGCAATAATAATAATAATAATAGTAATGATGATAATAATAATAATAATAATGATAATACTGATAATGTTTAATACTAATAATAATAATAATAATGTGCTTTTATATAGCTGAATAACGTTTCTAAGCGCTTTACATATATATTATTACGCCTATTATCGGACCCTGACACTTTCTCCACTCCATGGGGGAGCATTCCAACAAGAGTTCCAAGACTCAATTACTAGGCACATCCTACACAATACCCATTTAACACCTGGGTGGAGAGTGGCAAAGTGTGGAATGACGCCTCGCCAAAGGATACTAAGCCACGGTCATGGTCGGATTCGAACACACGACCCTCTGATTACAAGTCGAGATTCAGAACCGCTGCACCACGAGTACATCATCATGCTATATACTCTTGACAACATTCATATCAAAATACATTTGCCAAGAAAATTAGGATAACACCATACTTTCAATCCCCTGCTTTTTATGATTATAAAAGTAATGGCCACCATTTTCACTTTCTTCTAATATTCACAATTATATTTCCAATTGTTTCATGAAACTGTATCAAGAACGTCTCAAAGCATATACGCACCTATGGTACGCCATTCACTTCGTGCTTGTGCCACTTGATGACAGTCTCCCTTTAACCGTTTACCCGATCCCATATTAAAGGAGAATGAAACCCTTGAAACCAGCTGAATCCATATCAAAGAGAAAAATCAAAGAAACATATTGTTGAAAGTTTGAGGAAGATTGAATGAATAATAAGAAAGTTATGAGCATTTGAATATTGAGATCACTAATACCATGTAGATCCTCCATAGGCAATGCGACCAAGATCTGTGATGTCACACACGTACAACTCCCTCATTACTTTAGTACTTATTTCACTTATACTTTCACTTTTATAGAGTCTATCACAAGGTGAGGTGTTCTCTTTATGAGAGGACAAGTACAGAGGTTTCACAACATTATATCATTGATGAATCGTTTGTCATATGATTAGAATGAGCAAAAAGATATGTTTTGGGGTATATTTTCAGTGTCCAAAAGGGGAGAGTTGTTCATCTGTGACATCATAGATCTTGGTCGCATTGCCAATAGGAGGATCTCCATATAGCATTAGTGATCTCGACATTCAAATGCTCATAACTCTTCTATTGCTAGTCCTATTTTACTCAAACTTTTGTTGATCTTATTCTTTGATTTTTCTGCTTTCACAAAAGCTAACTTGCTCCAAGAGTTTCATTCTCCTTTAAGAAATAACATTATATCATTCTTTCTTCAATTCTTCACACGTTCAGATGGATTATGATACATCAAGATTTCATTCGCACAATGTCTCACTTTTAATTAGCAAACATTTCGAATCATGATTATAACTAGTTACGCGAAAATTGCCCCAAGGCGTTAAATATTGTATGATTAGATCCCGAATGTGAGGGGATAAAGCGATATAAAGTGCTTATGGAAATGTAGCTGTAGAATACATTCACCCCTAATTTGTTCTTGGTAATTCATGCTTTGGAAATGAAAAACGTCGAATATGGGGGGGGGGTGTCAACTTATTATACGGTCAGTGCACCATGCACGTCTCACTATGTAAATCAGATTCTTAAATTCACATCCTTATTTTCACCATGAATCTATTATGGTGACATGACAGCCGTTTTTCATTTACTATGATTATTTTGATGCAAGGTTTTGCATCAACCATATACTCCCGACCAATTTCGTCAATTCGTCAATGATGTCTCGACAAAATTCGACCATTTTCGACGCTGTTCGGGCATGTTTCGAGAAATTGTGGCAAAAGCACGTCTGAGTGTTCCCGGGAGTCGCCGAATTCAGTGGACATTGTTTGAAAAAAGTTTGATTCCGAGTACCCCCCCCCCCCCCGAAACTTCTGCAACATCACCGAAATTATCGGCGATTTCCCCTCTATCTTTTCGTAGGATCATTTACTGCCAATTTCGCCAAAGCTTAGGGGACATCGGCAGGCATCGGGAGAAAATTTAACATTGAACATCGCCGACAGAATGCTATCAAGTGGGACCTATCCTAAAACATGAACATCACATGGAAGCATTAAATAAAATGGGCTGAGCACAAATTGGGCCGTATGCATTAAGACAAGCAATTGCTTATAAGCAAATGCTTTAAGCAAAAGCAAGAGCTGGTCAAGCAAAAGGGCAAGTTCAAGCAATTGCTTAAATTCGTATGCACAAGCTTTTGCTTGTGCTGAAACCTTTTGCTTGCACTGCCTAAGCAATTGCCTATGTGTTGGACAAAGGATCGTTACGGTTGTGCGAACATCGCACAGTAGGACAACGACGCTTCGTTCCCGACCTGGCAGAAGTATTTTTTATTACGCAAATAGGGGGAAAACAGCGCAGAGCATCAGGGGGGTTTCTGTGTAGATCGATGGACAAAAATTGCCGTAAAAAGTCTAAAATAACAGGAATTTGATTAGATATGAAATCACAACATAACCTCTGGAATATGGAGCTTGAAACGGTATGAAAATTTAATCCTTAAACGAGAATGCCATGAGTAAGCAAGAGCTCAAGCTGGTCTGGAGGTGCTTGAAAAAACGCAAGCAATTGCTTATCAAGACAAGTAAAAGGTTCGTTTTATGCATACGTTTTTAAGCAATTGCTTGATCTTTAAGCAATTGCTTGCGGACATCAAGCAATTGCTTGTGCTTGCTAGCAAAAGCATTTGCTTGCAAGCAATTGCTTATGTTTATGCATACGGATTCAAGTAAAAGGCTAGCACAAGCAATCGCTACTTTTTATGCATACGGCCCATTATATGGTTTTATTGATATATTGCACCGTGCAAGACAGCAGGCATAAACTAAAAAATTCTGAGTGGGGAGTGCGCAGTATTTGGTATTTGACACAGTTGGGAGAGCATAATATTTGTACTAACAAACTGTGATTTTTATAAATCAATTCAAAGTCAACATCTTGAAGTGACTCTGTTTACGCCTATTATGCTCTGGTGCCCGTTTTATGGTACGAAATCCTTTATTTGTGGTTAAAGACTTTTTTTTTTGCTTGTCAAATTTTTTGGCGGACGAATTTGCCTCCCCTGTGGAAAATCCTAGTTACGCCACTGGTTGTAACATTTCCATTATGGAAACTACCATGGTAACCTTGATTTTAATTGGCTGCTGAGCACTGCTGCCATGGTAGTTGCCATAATAGCAAAGTTACAACAGTTGTAACTCTTTATGAAACGGGCCCCTGATCGGTAGTACCAAATCAACAACAAGGATTCTCACTTGTAAACTTGACCATAAAAATTACTTATCGGTGGAAAATAATGATTGCCGCTATAAAGGTAATTGACAACCACAGTTTATACTGAAAATAGATGCAAGGGATGATGGATAAGCTAGTGTATTTTCATGAATATATTTGAGCACATTTAATAATTGGCAATATGAATGTTAATTTCATGGGTTTGAATTGATCAATATCGAAATGTCAGAATGCAGTAAATACACCGACTAAAAACTTATCATTATTTTAATTCTGAAGTGAAAATTGCGGGGATTTTTCTTTCATTTTTATCAGCTTATTTTGTATTCGTTCTGTGTACTGAACTTTAATAAATCGTTGAATAAGATCGATGGGTAAGTTTACTTGAATCTTTTGGGATTACTTCTAGCTCATTTTAAATCAAAGTCTAACTAAATTAATTCATCGAAATAAGATCCACAGATTTTGGATCATAATGAAGAAGTGGATGCTCGCGCAATATCATAACCAATTATGCAGCGTAGAAAGAGTGATAAATAAAAGATTAAAGGCATAATGAATAAAAGAAACTTGCAGTGAATTATTTGAAACGGATGATAGGAATGAAAAAATAAGAGATGATGATAAAGAAAATGATGGAACGGGTGGAAAGTGAAGAAAAAAGAAGAATATGAAGAAAAAAGGGAAGGAGGAGAGGGAGAAGATGAAGAAGGTTGAGAAGAAGAAGGAAGATGTGGAGGAGGAGAATAATAATAATAATAAGAATATGAAGAAGAAAGGGAAGAAGGAGGAGGAGGAGGAGGAGAAGAAGAAGAAGAAGAAGAAGAAGAAGAAGAAGAAGGAACTTAGAGGATATGGAGGAGGAGGAAGGGGAGGAGAAGAAGCCAGAAGAAGAAAGAGGAGGAGAAGCCAGTAGAAGAAGAAGACGAAAAAGAAGGGAAAAAAGGAGGAAAATAAGGAGACAGGAAAGAAGAAAAAAAATGTCTGTAAGAAATTGTTGATATTGATTTTGGTCTAAAAATGTTGTTTTAATAAAACTCTTAATCCCTTTCTCCTTATTTGATCTTTATTATGCCATATGTAAGTCATCCGTAGATTAAATAACATTATACAAGCAATTTTATGAAACAATTTAATCAAGAGAACCTGGTTAACCGACCCTATTATTGTTTCACTTTACTGATGCTAATGGTTTGGTCATCGAATTAATGGACAGTGTAAGATATCAATATCTATGTTAGAGCAAAAACATGGGCAGTGACTTAGCTATCTGATCTTCAAAACCCGATAATTGGTGAAAGGTCATGATCAATTAACCCAATATAAATTTGAACTGAATAAAAAGGAAAAAAAAATCAAACAAGCCTAACAAAGCTAAAACAGTCATTAAAGTCGGACGTACAGTGAGAAAGTGATGACATTTTAAATGTTCGCTTATTTTTCACAAAACATTGTTATATAGACAACTAAGTGATATGCAAATGAGAGGATCCATGACGCCACTCACTATTTCTTTTGTATTTTATTGTTTGAATTATATAATATTTTAAGTTATGCAGATTTGACAATAAGGAAACTCTTCATCGAATCAAAATATGCAATGACAAGGGCAAATCCATATTTTCAGTGAGTAATCAAACATCGTTTCACATCATGAGGTAAAATAATTAAAATAATGATTTTTGTCTCGCATGCATAGCAAAGTGACACTTCAGGTGCCGCTTTTCCGACGGCGACGGCGGCGTCGTCAACATTGAAATCTTAACCAAGGTTAAGTTTTTGAAATGTCATCATAACTTAGAAAGTATATAGACCTAGTTCGTGAAACTTGGACACAAGGGTAATCAAGTGTTACTTAATATCCTGCCTGAGTTTCACGTCACATGATTAAGGTCAAAGGACACTTAGGATCAACGAACCTTGGTCATGTTGGGGGTATTTGAGGAATTGTCATCATAAATGTAAACTTTATGGATCTAGTTCATGAAACTTGGACATAAGAGCAGCAATGCATCCCTGAATACCCTGTGCACGTTTCAGGAACATGGCCAAGATCAAATGTCATTTAAAGGTCAATAAACTCTGGCCGTGTTGGGAGTATGTGTTGAATTGGCATCATAACTTAGAAAGTTTATGGATCTAGCTCGTGAAACATCGACATAAGGGTAATCAAGTATGAATTGTTGTTTTGCACATGTCTAAGGTCACATGATCATGGTCAAAGGTCATTTTGGATCAAATGGACATAATATTTTATTGTCATATTAGTGTTGTCTTCTGTGAATAATTATTAGCTGTTTTCAAAGGCAGCACTGAGCATCGAATTGCGTAATGCAGGCGAGACCGCCAGAGGCGTTCCACTTGTCCATATTTCATAATAAAATACAAAACAAAATAGTAAATGGATGGCGAATATGGTGTAATGATTACTTGCATATGAACCAAGATATAACTGGTTAGTGAAACTTTGCGAAACTTTGAAATATTATATATAACTTTGTACGGGTCGTGTGGTCGAGTGGTTAGAGCATTGGACTCATAATCGCAAGGTTGTGAGTTCGAATCCCTATTCTTCCATTGTCTCCACTTTGATAGAAAGGCCCGAAAGTAATATCTGTCGTCTATGACTGATTAACCTAGACCTAAAATGTTTCCGAGGTAATTGGTTATATACCAGCTTGGCGTTTATCAGCAAAACGCTGTCCTGCCGAGTTCCTATACGGGAGTTACCATAAACAGAAACAGAAACAGAATTTTACATCAGATTTGTATTTCGTTTGACTCTTTTACCCACTTTTTATTCTAACGACTTCCCTTTTAAAATATATACAAATTTTGGTTGTTTTGACAATGGTCGCGATCCAACACAACCAACGTATCATTTTGACATAAGAATGGTAATATCTCTACAGCAAAAACAACATTCAAAGTTTCTAGGGGTAACTATCGATGAAAATTTATCCTGGAATAATAATTTAAGCCAAGTCACAACTTCCGTGTCCAAAGGTGTTGGAATAATTTCCAAATTAAAATACATAACTCTCTTTTTACTTTATAATGTTTTGGTGCTTCCTCACATATCATATTGCAATATAGTTTGGGGTAATTGTGGTAAAACGAAACTTAATCCGATTTTCTTATTACAAAAAAGAGCAGTCCGTATTTGCACAGGATCACAATATCTTGCTAGATCTAATCCTTTATTTTTAAAATTAAAAACATTAAAAATTTCAGATATAAATACATTTCATGCTGCTATATTCATGTTCAAATACAAAAAGGGATTACTTCCCCCTTCCTTTCAAAATATGTTCACCCTGAACAACACCATCCATTCTTATCCAACACGAAACTCCACAAACTTTCATTTAACAAATCCAAAACTAATAATAACACACAAATCAATTAGACATTACGGTGCGGATTTGTGCGGATTTGACATTAAGCTATGCACATCACTTTATTCATTCAAAGCTGTTCTGAAAAAAAAATACACTGTCAAGCTATAATTTCTAAAATCTTTCTGTGTACCCAAACAACTGATAATCCCATCCCCCTTGTACATGCACACTCGCACACCTGCACTTGCACTTTCACTTTTATCAACGTTATTAATCTTCTCTCAATCAAATTTCCCTTCCCTATCCACTTTTGATATATTCCTATTATTTTGTGCAATAAAAGATAAGTCTCTTTTATTGCACTATACAGTCTGGTTTTCTATCCCCTTTCCTTTCGAGGCCTCCATCACTTTCAAGCTCCATGCTTAAGATGGAGGTCTCCCACATTTCTATATATATATGTTCAGTAATTAAAGAAAATGTATATATAGATATAATTTTCACAGTACAGTTGATATTTTATGATGATTTATGTACATTATTCATTATGTTAAAAAAATATTTGCCTATTATGTAATATTGAAAAAAAAATTATTATACTTGTACATACTTTGTTTTTGTTTTGAAATGTGGAAATAAAATAAATCAAATCAAATCAAATCAAATATTTTGAGGTGTTGGGAGGAGGTCCCATATTATCCATAATTTTGAGAAACACTTTGGGCTCAGATGTTTGGCGTTAAAGCCAAGCAACAGTTCTCAGTTATATTTTATTAAATCATTATTAATTATTTCAGTGTTAAGTGTTGTATGTGTCTATAGCTTGTAACATAAAAAAGTTTCAAAAATAATTATATCACACACCAAACCAATTTTCAACCCTAATTACATGCTCGGGTGAAAATGTGAATAAAAATACGAAAGAAAAAGTGAGGATATGATATCATCATCTTGCTTACTGCATATTCATGCACAGATCTGTTTCAACGAAATAATGCAAAACTTTTAAATGTTAAAAAACTATTATTCCTTGTCCGATTTTGATGAGATATTGATACTTTTTGTCTGACTTCATCGTATCTGTTCAAATGATTTATCCTCACACTTGGCAGCCCCTTAACCCTAAAAGGAATGGGGGCATGATGCCCCCCCCCCCCTCGACGCTTTGCACGATATTTCCGAAACGCCGAAGATAGCGCCGGAAATTTTTATAATTTTTTTTTAAGTCTCGCGCAACTTTTGAGACCAAATTTGCGACATACGGGTATAGCATCCTGACGTCACGTGACTTTTTACGAGACAATGTCATGCCGAAAACGGCTCATTTTTATACCTTGTGTACAAAGTGTATGGGAGAGAGTCAAAAGGGGCCTAAGCTTTCGATCGTATATAGCAGAATCTTCGTCGGAAGACGAAGATTCTTAGATTCTGCTAGGATCGAAAGCTTAGGCCCCTTTTGACTCTCTAATTTACTCCATTGGCTCTATTTTATTAGATAAGCAGTTTTCAGCAGCTTTTTTTCTGCCAAAGTGTATGGGAGATGAAATTCATAAAAGGGTGATTATTTTTCGTTCTAATTGGTCTGCTTGATTAATTTAGGGTCTAATTTAGTTGTTGAATGGTAATAATTTCCATTGAAAAAAAGCAATGAAAATCAAAAGATGAAAAAACAAGGAAATACGTAAGGAATTCTAAAAAACAAGGAATACATAAGGAAAAATTAGCTTTAGCAATTTTTCTTTGTGGAAACCTTTGACATCTGCAAGAAAGAAGAAAGTCAGCAAAAAAGAAGAAAGTGGGTGTTAAATATGCAAATAATGATTTTCATGAATAAATTTTGCACACTTTCTTCATAATAAATAAAAAAAATAATTATTTTCAGAATTTCTATTTTAATATTAGCTTGTAGTTTATGTGGTAAAGAATGTGACTGCCACATTCTGGCGCGATCGCTTGAACGGCGACCGAGATCAGAAGGGGGGGGGGGGGCATCATGCCCCCCCAGTCCTTAATACATCTCAAATAGCCCAGTCATTTTTAGGGTTAATTGGCTTTTCATTGTCTACTGTTGTTATCGAATTCACCATTCTTAAAACCTAAAATTTCTGTAACCTGGTTTCCTAAATGAATATTCTTTTTTTTCTACCTTTGGTAGTTTCAAAGAGAGTTTAATCAGATGCCCCAAAAGCTTTAAAAATGTTCAACCTTTAAGCAATGAATAATAGAAATTGAATATGGCTGTTTTTTTTTTATTGTTAACATTTTGTTTAATATCCAGAGAAAACCTATTAGTTTATATGGTAAATCGGGTTTCATAAAGCACATTTACCGTGTATGTTTTCAAGTATTAATAAATTATTATCTTCCCATCGACAACTATTCATTATGACATATCAGTATTTATATTTCATACCCAGTTTTTCCGCAGTTAAACTTTTTTACGATACCAATATTGTACATAATATTAAGATTGCATTTAACGAGGAAAACGAGAAGTCTCAGCGGGCACATAACTATTTTGACTCGGGGAGCTCGGGCAGAACACAACCCGAGCTGTCCGCTGGATTCGTGTGTGCCATGAGTACTTGGAGTTGCTTTCATGTACGATGGCTAATGATTATGTCAAAGGCGCCAAATAATTATTCATTTCGTAAATTATTTAGCTATAGTGGCAAATCAAATAAAAACTTATACACTTAGACGACCACATCATGCTTGCATATTTTTTTTTATTGTTCATTTATTTTTAGCATATATAGGAATATAGATATGGCAAATTCCTCAGCTTTGGAAGAAAACCTTGTCATGCCTGAAAATTCCTTTCTCTATTTCTGAAAAGTATTGTTTTCATTTCTGAAAAATACTTTCTTCATCAACCGTTTTGGTACCACATGTAAGATTTGGTCGAATAATAAACGTTCAAATTAATCAAAGCTAATCTACCTTCCCCTGAAATAAAAGAAAAGAGATGAGGAAAAAAACTTTCATGATGCAGCGAACCAAAGGTAAGATCATGTTATTGTTAAAATGTAAATGAAAAAGGAAAATTACGGAAAAGGATATTATTGAAAAATGAAGAACTGAAAGAATAGGAAAAGGAAGATAATATCAAACAAAGTAAAGTATTATCTATTTAAAAGCACATGTTAGCTAATACTGATTAGATTTTCCTCGAATTGAGTCACATGCGGATATTGGATTTTCAAGAATCTAAATTATAACTGACATTACTCTAAGCATAAAGCATTTGCAGAATAGAAAATCCCCATTTTGCCATTCTGAGCTACAGGGACAATAAATCAATCTGACATCAATTTTATCAAGATAAAAATGAATCAATGACAAACAATCTACGAATAAAATGTCACCATTAAGAAAAAACAACCCAAGAGGGTATTTTAAAATAAAAAAAACTGCGTAAAACCCCAAAAATGTTCAACTATACTGGACAATTATATTGTAGAATTTAACTTGAAATCCCATTTTCGGTTGAACGTCTTCTCTAATCTTTTAAGGAAAATAATTATTGAAACAATGCTCAGAATTGGATAAACTATTTTTTTTTATTGGAAGATACTAGGTTTTGAGATCGCAGTCAAGACTTTATATCAACTCATGTGTTGGTAAAATACGGGAGAAGAGGTAAAGTTCAGGTTCTCCTTCTTCAATCCGTAGCCATGTTTTAGATTTAGATTTAGATTTATTCATTTTCCGTTCACAAAGCACAACAAAATCAAACAATACATAGTCAAATTTGAAGTACAACATCAATCGGAGTAAGGTATAAACAATGAGAACTACTGCGAACTAAAGTAACTTTGACTATAATGACTATATAAAACAGAACGGAGGGGCTTGCCAAGAAAAGCAAAGCTTGTATGAGAGGCAAGCCCCCGTGTTCTTTGGATGATGACGTTAAGTTTGTGAAGGATCTAAAAAAGGCATGTGAAAACAAAATGGCATTTCTAAAACAGTTTTTTAGAGAAAAAAAAAACACACGATAAACTTCGATCAAGATAGTGAACGTGCGATTAACAGTGTATAGATGTCACAATTCGATATTAAGTTTAATCATTTCTTCCTGAAGTAGGAAAGTGATGTGAATATATAATTATATATACTGTATAATTTCTTATTAGATTTAAATTGATATACACAGCGATGCGCAATATTTACTCTGACGGACATCAATTTGAGGCAGTGCGGGGATGGATGAAGAGAGAATTTGGAAGCAGAGTACAACTCATCATGGTCAATATTCTTATTACTTGTAAATAATTGTGTTTATGGTCATCCAACTAATAATATCGGTATAAAAATCTGGTTGAATTAAGACTGTAAATTTCATTTTTATACATGACGATAGATACCATACGAGTGTATTTAGACCAAACGCATATTCCCATGTTAAAATGGCCTGAGAAGAGTAATGTGATGAAATTATTATGTTAGTTATCAAAATGATAATATGGTTGGAAAAACTCAGTTGATCATTTAGAGGGCTGAAAGTGTCGAAAAGGGCCGAGAATTAACAACTTTGTCCAACCTGTTAAAAAAAAAAAAAACTACACCTTGTTCATTATAAGGGATTATTTACCAATATCAACCGTTTAATCTATTGAAGTTTTAACATTGAGAACTATTTGTTCGTTCATCAATTCTCAGATTTTCTTAAAAATTTTAGTGAATTGATATGCAATCACTAATCAATAAAGAAAAAATACACTCTTCACATGAATGGAACACAATATCGTGTTGAAAGAAATAAAAACTCGTCTTACCAGTTTGACGGCCTCCTTCCGGGTTCTTCCAATCTTGCCAACTCCTCCTAACTCAAGAGCAATTCCGACAAGCAGGCTTGAAGAATGCGGCTCAACTGCATAAAACCACAAGTACAAACTGTATTAATCACTCTAATGATTGCCTAGCATACATACACCCTTCAAGCATTCATACCTCGTTGATTGAAATCGCTTTGGCGCTCGAGTCACCACGCAGTTCACGAAAGCAACAAGGCTTGAAAAAACGAAGGATGCGGAATTTTGCCAACGCCACAGGTTCCTGCCCCCAAAAAGCGCTTCCTGAGCCGACAGTCTATCTGATTTCATCTACCCTTTCTCGTTACGATTGAAACAAGTGCAGGGACCAGGATTTTTTTTTCTCCAATGATCGCGAATTGGGAGCCGAACTCGCCAGAGAAGAAGTGTGTGGTGGGTGATGATGAGTCGGGGAATAGGCGATTTTGTTTTAATTATTTGCAAAGCACCCCTGTAAGTGGCTCGTTTATAAGCGAAGATGAGAGCTGAGCCTGATTGGTCCAGCGTAGAGATATTAGATGAGCGTGGTGTTAGCCGAGACCAATCACCGTGTTTGATAAAAGGCGTATTTAACGCTGCGTGGTTTTTACTGATTTTGCATTCTTTACTTATATTAAGAATAACATGGTTATGCGTGAATTTGATAATTTCTAAGTACTTATGGTTTATAATTATGTTCGATTCGGAGAGTAGAAGGGAAATGTTGATTAAGATGGCGGGGTGGACAAAGAATGTTTTATTCATTTTATTTGATTTTATTCATTTATTATTTATTTATTTATCTATTTATTTATTTTTTACTTATTCATTTATTTATTAGTTTGTATTATCGAGTTATTTGTTGATAATGTAATTAATCAATTTATGTGTTTATAGATTTACTTAGTAATTAATTAATTAATTAATGTATTATTTATTTGTTTATTTATTTATTTATTCATTTATGAGGATAAATCAATGTGGAGAGCTGTCCGGCTCAGTCATATGACAACACTTATACTCATAAAAAAGAACCCGATTTATTGGATAATCATAATGATAATGAATTCCATATGAGAGAGGGGGAGGGGGAGCTATGTAGGTCTTAACAAAACAAAAAATAAAGAGTACGGCCTATCAGTCATTGCCTATAATGCAAAGAAGTGCATTGTTATCATTTATTGTTCGAAGAATGGTTTCTTTAAAGCGAAACAAGACTGCATGATACTGCTTGAGGGGAAAATAAAAAAGGATACTTTATTTGACATTTTCTAGCTGGATGGATAGGTGATAGATGCCAATTTAATTATTATTTTTTTTAATTCTATCATAATATTGAAGGTTCTTAGCGAGGAGCTGGCCAGAAGGAATACCATTAATGTACATACTAATTACTCTAATTAGTCATTAACGGTATAACAAAGAATGATTGTATATAGAAAAATAATAATCACGCTTAGGAAAATGTTGAGGTTGTTAGGAAGTATAAATCTCTGATAGCAAGTTTTCAAATATTTCTCAATTTTTATTTTCGAAATGACGACACTTGACGTGCTTAAAGAAACTCGTTATCGACTTATGGCTTTTAAAGTCCGGGTTTAAAGTAAGCATGCAACGGTATATAATAACTTTTACGAAATGAAATTACTACAGATTTGAAGAAACAATGATTCAAAGAATTTTTATTTTCTCTAAGGAAATTCATAAAAGATTATGATAAATTAACATTATTTTGTATCTTTTTAAACTTTCATGTAAGACTGGAAAGTAATTCCTTGATGTTGATTTAGATTTATTTATTTCCGTTCAAAAAATAAACAAACAATATAATCAAAGTATAGTACATATTCAAATAATGCAAACAGTTCAATGACATTTCATAGCAAATATTGAAGATAAATCAACTGAATTAACTGACTTGCCAAAAAGGTAAAGCTTGTATAAACGGCAAGGTCCTAAACTTAGTTTCAATACTAAATAACAAAACTGTATACAATAATGGAGACGGACGGAGACGAGCTTAAATCAAGTAAACTACAAAATATCAAAATAAAGCGAATAAGTGACCACAAAAATAAGAGAAAGTAAATTGAAATAATAATTACAATGGGGAATAAAAAAACAGTAAAAAAAACAGTAATCAAACTATAAAAAGGAGGTAAAGGAAAGAGGGAGGGAGAGGAGGGTGGTGCAAATAAAACTGCAAGTGAAAAGAGGAACATGGCAGGTGCACAGATCGTTAGGCATGTCATGTTAGGCATTGTAGTGTGACTAGTGTCCTGTACGGTGACCCGACAATTGCTCCGCCGACATCTGCTCCGCCGACAATTGCTACGCAAAATAAGACAGTTGCTCCGCCGACAATTGCTCCGGACAATTGCTCCGCCGACAGTTGCTCCGTCGACACTTGCTCCGCCGATATGTGCTCCGTCGACACTTGCTCCGCCGATATTTGCTCCGCCGATATTTGCTCCGCCGACATGTGCTCCGCCGACATCTGCTCCGCCGAAAATTGCTCCGCCGACAATTGCTCCGCCGATAATTGCTCCGCCGACATCTGCTCCGATTATACGACAATTGCTCCGCGACAATTGCTCCGCCGATATTTGCTCCGCCGAAAATTGCTCCGATTATACGACAATTGCTCCGCGACAATTGCTCCGCCGATATTTGCTCCGCCGACATCTGCTCCGATTATACGACAATTGCATGAACATCTTATTTCTCCAAGTTGGTCTATGTTAAATGATAAGAAATTCATCCTGATACAAATTGTTTTGTCGTTGTTTTGTTCTTGTTAATGTTATTCGTTAATGTTTTATTTATTTTATTCTCCCCCTATCATCACAGCTTTCTGCTTAAAAAACAAAACAAATTGTTCTCCCTGCTGCTGCCACTTGACAAATTGTAACGGAGAAGGGGAATGACACACTCCCCATTGAAATTGTGAATCTGGATTTTTGTTCATATATTATTATCATTGGTTTCACTCCGGTCTTGAGCGGGGAGAGAATTTGGGGGGGGGGGGGGGGTGCTGGACACAATATCTCTTCTGCTTTCCAGCAACTTATACACCATACATTCGCGCGGGCTCTCTCTCTCTCTCTCTTTCTCGTTTTGTTGTTTTGTTCTTTCACGTTGTTTATTTTTATTGGTGACCGCTTGATTTATTGTATATTTATCAGTAATTATAATTATTAATATTTGTATCAATAATTTTTATTTACGTCTTCGGCCTTATCTACCCTTGCACTTTTTTTCCTTCAATTTGTTTCAAACGAAAGTATGATCATCACTGGCGTACAGATGGGGGAGGGGCGTGCTAGGGGTCACGGATCCCCCCATTCTCCCTACCAATGAAAAAAAAAACGAATAAAGGAAAGGAAAATAAATGTCATCCTTGTCTCGCCCCCTCCATTTTTTGTTGTTGGCTCATTACGCTACTGGTGAGTTACTATAAAACTAGACTTCGGTTGTATTTTTGTTCTATTCTGTGCAAAGCGACAATATAAATATATTATAATAAATGAATATATGTATGTATCTCTCTCATTACGTCTAAACAAATAATGTTATTTTTAAAAGACAATAATATATATACCAGCAATAATATAGTTACAAATTCATGAAACCCAATACGCATCTCACTGAATTTATAATGTGAGCACAAAGCACGAGCTGTTATTGACATGGAAAGGGGACATTTATACGCCTTTTTTAAATTGTAAACATGAAGCATATCTCGGGGGGGGGGGGGGGGATATCTCGTTAAAGAAATGCGAGCACGATGCGTTAATTTAATATTTTGGATATATTTACCAGAGTTACAATTCTATATATTTCTTTTTCTTTGTGTTATTTCTTTCGACAAACTGTAATTGAAGTATTGAAGAGTATATAGGCTGTTATGCCTGCTGATCGTGATAGAATGTGGATTATTTTGCTGATTCATTAGATCTTAACATGTGTTCTTTAAATTGGGTAATTTGGGTACATGTTAGAAACACAGGCATTGTGCATTCAGATGCACATTGTGGAAATGAGATTCAGTATTCCTTGCAGCTAAGAAAGGTTTTGAAAATGGCACTACTCTCAATTACATGTATACTGTGTCCATAGTTGCGAGTGTGTGAAAATGAAGGTGTTTGCAGTCATTAAAGTGTAGTTTTGGTTGGAAAACGTTAATAAAACTGTCGAGAACGTACAGTCTTCATGATTTCATTTATCTCATGTTCTGATCAGTAAATCAAATAAAAAATTATAATGACAAGAACTTGTTAAGTTTATCCTTCTATTTCAATCCCATGAATAAACAGAAATCGCGATATTCAGAAATAATAAGTCATACACCTCCTTTTTTTCCTCAAGCTCTCACTCACTCCCCCTCTTTCTCTCTCTCTCTCTCTCTCTTTCCCTCCATAACCCTTTTCACAATCATTTTTGTTTGATTTCCGCATAAACAAAACGACGACGACAATGATAATGATGGTGATGATGAAGATGCTGATAATGATGCTGATGATGATAATGGTGGTACAATGATAATGATAATAAGTACATGAACACACGTTTTCTTCTCATATAGTTCATACTTGGAAAATACATAGGCGGCCATATACACATGAAGGTATATCATTTATAGAAGAAAATCTTGTTTGATTGATTTTTTTTATTTTTTGAAACTACGTGTAAAATTATATCCCCCATCAACAACAAATTGTTACTTACATTATAACATCATAATGAATATAATTCGACTATTGGCGGACCATATTTAGATTTAGATTAAGATTTATTCATTTTCCGTTCACAAAGCACAACAAAATCAAAGTAACAATACATAGTCAAATTTAAAGTACAATATCAATCGGTATAATGCATAAGAATTAGAAAGTATAAACAATGAGAACTAATGCGAACTAAAGTAACCTTGACTAATAACTATATAAAACAGAACATATGGATTTTATTTTTGGATTTAAAAAAAATAATAATTATCCTTTTTCTATCAGTGAAGAAAACAATCATGATCAACATAAAACAAAAAAGCAACTCACTATTATATACAGTATTATCATAATCTAAAAACCTACAGTGTGTATGACATGATGTGGATGTGGAGACCAGATTGAGAGCACTGTGTGTACGAGAGGATATGGAAACCAGAGTGGAGGGGTGTGCCGAGAAGGTGACACGACATGTAGCCTTTCACAAGTTGGTATTTTCTTGAATATTAATTTTTACTTACTGAATGTCTTGGTCGTGTTTGTATGGCACAAAATTTGCCGACAGTAAACATTTTGCGTGACTACAGTACAGGTTTTCGACAAAATAAGGTGGGGTATACCGTTGAATTTCACCTGGAGCAAATGTCTCCACTTCGGAGCATATTTCGCCAGTCTGAGCGATTTTGACGCTAAGAATGGGGTATGTCTAATTTGTTTCTACTGTTATAACATGGAGCTATATGGTTATAATAATTACATGAAAACGCATTTTTTTTCTTCTTCATTTTAATCGCCAGGCACGTAATAAAACTTACACAAATGCTCCCCCCCCACCATGAATAAGCATTAAGAATATCTATCCCTCCTTTGTGCTTACCCCTTTTTTTCTATTTCTTTCTATATGCATGTATCAGGGGCCGCGGAGCCGGGGGGGGCTTAAGCCCCCCAATTTTCCAAAGCCGTGTACAAAAAACGTAAGAATGACCATATGATTGTGATTTTTAGCATGGACAGCCCCCACTTTTGACTCAGCCCTCACTTTGAAAACCGTTCCGCGGCCCCTGTGTATGACATTTAATATATCATGCAAGCATAGTTTAAGTTTACTTTGTAAATTCATGGAGCTATGCTCCATGGTAAATTGACGCCTTCAGCCTGTGCTAAAATTGTTATGCGTATGAAAGTACGAATAAAAAAATAAATAAATAATTGTCGCATTTTTTTTATCGGAGCAATTTACGGCGGAGCAGATGTCGGCGGAGCAAATATCGGCGGAGCAATTGTCGTATAATCGGAGCAGATGTCGGCGGAGCAATTATCGGCGGAGCAATTGTCGGCGGAGCAATTTTCGGCGGAGCAGATGTCGGCGGAGCAGATGTCGGCGGAGCAAATATCGGCGGAGCAAATATCGGCGGAGCAAGTGTCGACGGAGCACATATCGGCGGAGCAAGTGTCGACGGAGCAACTGTCGGCGGAGCAACTGTCCGGAGCAATTGTCGGCGGAGCAGTTGTCGTATTTTGCGTAGCAATTGTCGGCGGAGCAAATGTCGGCGGAGCAATTGTCATGGAACCGTCCTGTACTGATGTATAACTTTATGCTTTCAAGTTCATAGAAAAAAAACCCACAATAATAATGATGATTACCAAGGCCATGTCTCGTGAAGGCATTAACAGCTGGCGGGGAAGGGATGGAAATATGTGTGAGTAGGGGGTGTGTGTGTGTGGATTAAACAAAAATTACATACATAAAAGGGCTAGCATGCAGTTAACATCCCTCCCGGATCCCTCCCCACAGGTAAATTAAACAAAGTAAGATTTAAGTCGCTCTTAACGCTTTGTGAAATATCCCCCTATCATCCCAATCATTACATGCACTAAAAACTTTTTAAGGCTTGTCTCTTCAGTCGATTAAATCTTCAAGGTTGTCTTTTGCGTTTGGCCCTTCAATTTTTACGCTTTCAAATTCATTTTATTCTTACAAACCCCAAGCACATGCAGGGGCCGCGGAACGGTTTTCAAAGTGTGTGTGTGTGGGGGGGGGGGGGGGCTGACCGTGCAAAAAATCACAATCATTTGGTCATTTTTACGTTTTTGTACAGGGTTTTGGAAAAAAGTGGCCCCTGACATGTAAGTGCTGACACTGCTTCCCAATCTTCTCCATTTTCCAATCAACATGATACTAGTTTTTGACTGGGGTTACCCTTCAACATGTGGGGTAGCGTAAGCGGGGGGGGGGGGGGGGGGGGGCGAGGCTTGGGCGGTACTGTGTGTAGATATTCATGGAAATAAAAAAAAGACGTTATATGCATTTGTAAAATGAAAATTGAAAGTACTGAAATCTCTATTTTAAACTAAATTGTGGATTTACTGATTTTTATTTTCATTCATAATATTCATTCGTTTACTATTTTATCCATTCCTGTTACTAAAATCTACTCTTTTTATCAACTCATCAGCTAATGAATGAATGAATTAATTAATCAATCTATTTATTCCTTTATTCACTCTCTATTTTTATTGACAGTCTCCTTATTTATTTACTTACTTATTCACATTTCTATTAAACATTAATTTATCTATATTTATACACCTAAAAACTTTATATGTGTATTGATTTAGCTCGTTATCATTGTCAGGGGAGGGTATCCCCACAGAGTCCTACCGTTTCAGAAACATGGTGAGCCTGCTCATCTGAAAAATGAAGATCGATTTTGGATCGATCCTGATGTTAGGTGTTTTATCCATTTCTCTAAACTGCATTTTAAAGAATAGGTGCCCCGTGCCAGAAGGCCACTTTGTGCAGTTGTGTTTTTTTTCAACGCCGCATAAGCGCTCTGTAATGCTGTAGCTATAGTTATTGCTTCTACCAAAGGATTCAACTATTGTACGCTTGGACGGACAGACTTTCCATGGACAGACAGACGAAATCTTCTTCCACTCTACTTCTGATGACTCTTGAACAACACACATCCACGGTTCACAAAATCCACTCGGGTTTTCCACTTCAAAACCGTCTTCGGTATCATTTGCGTAATCGTAATAACTTCGTGTGAGAAAAGACGATAATCAAGAAAGTGACTAGTCTAAAGTAACCAGACTGTCTTTAATATGAGTTTACGGGTTCAATATGTGGTTTATTACGAATTCGCTAGCGTACAGATGTTGACTTGGGGGCTCTTGCCCCCTCCCAATTTTTTTCACGACTAAGAAAAAAAGAGAAAATGAAAGAGAGATATTGTTTTCTGAATTATGTAAAAATCTATCACAAAATTTGGTTTTTGGAATAAAAATTTTGAAATTTTTCTCACTTCGCTCGCTCACAACTTTTTTTAGATATAAATTGTACGTGATACGCCGGTAAATTGCCAATTTTTTTTTTCGTCCATTTCCAACTCGTCCACACACCACATGGTCTCCTTCATTTACTCTAATGCCATTTCGTCCATCAACATTTCGTCTAACAGCCATTTGGTCCAATAACCATTTGGTCTAATAACCATTTTGTCCAATCATCACTTCGTCTAATCACCAGTTCGTCTATTACGATTACGTCTAATAACTAGTTGGTCTCATACCCATTTTCTTTTTATTCATTTTGCACAATTAACACTTTAGTTAAATTAGACCACATGGTATATGGACTAAATGGCTATTGGACCAACTGGTTATTAGAAGGAATGTCATTAGACTAAATGAAAGTAGACCATGTGGTGAGTGGACGAACAGATGGTAGACTAAATGATAGTAGACGAGTTGGCAATTGGACGAATTGGCATTAGACGAATTGGAAATAAAGCGATACGCCATATCTAGCTCCCTCCAAATATTCAACTCATTACGCCACTGCACGAATTACACTAGTCAGGGCCTTACAACTTTGACACTTTTGCAAGAAATCAATATATTATTGACGATAACGACATCTGGGAACCGTTTCATCAACATTTTTGTCTGACAAGTTGTCAGATCTGACATCTTTCCTTGATTCTGATTGGCTGAGAGGCACTGTTACTATAGTAACTGTCGGATCAAATGGGACTTGTCGGATAAAACGTCCTACAAGTCCTTTCATGAAACGCCCCCAGAATACCCCAATAATTCAGAAATCCACCATTTTGACAGAAAGGTAAAGAAAATGAAATTGTGTGTGACTGTTAACCTAACAGTGTCATATTAGTAACCGCTACCTATCCGTACATTATTAACAATCTCGCCGTTATGTTGAGTATGATAGAGTAAAACAACGATATCTGGTAATACTGCCAAAACTATCTTTCTCAATACAATGTGAACATCAATCCAATCAGTTCAAAGAAACATTTATTTTCTTCCATTTTTCACGCAATATATTTTTTAAATATAAATTATACAAAATCATCTGCAATAAAGATATAAATACATATCATAATAGTACATACAAAAGCGATTCTGCCATAGAGATATCTTCGTGTTTTTCAGGAACTTTCCTTTCCAATATTTATGAAACAGGAAAAGACTCTGCTTCAGATTTGGAGTTTGAATTAAAGATGCTTGTACGAAGAGATTTATCTGCTTTTTGGACTGGAATGTATCAAGGAAAATCCTAAAGATCGTCACGGCAAGTTTGGTGAGCTCTTAGGTAGTTCCATTATACGCAACGACAAAGGATTATCAAAACTTTGAGAAGAAACTTGTTTGGTCTCGGAACGTGTTTTAAAAGTGGGGGGGGGGCGAAAATGCTAAATGTCTTACTGAGATGGCAACTATCACGTTTTTGGACTTGTTCACTCAATATTCAATTCTATTTTTCATAATTTATCCACACTAAGAAATAGTGGTTCAAATGTGAACCCTATAGGGGTCGGTACAATAGCAGCACCTCATGGGTACTAATAAGAGCAATTAAGCTCATTTTTGCACCATAAAGGGTGCAGTATAGCTACATTCTATATTAAGCACCCTTTCTGGTGTAGAGTTGAACCATGCAATGAAGGTTTAAATTGGAACGTTTGTAATGTAAACTATTATGCACCTTAATGGATAAAAATATGCACCTTTTTGGTGCAAACGAGCATTGGTGCAAATAATAACCAAAAAAAGGAGCATTGATGCACCCTCTCCCCCCACTTAGGGTGCAAGATTACACCCCAAAAAGGTTGGTAGGCTTACAAGTGTTTTATTTAGGGTTAACCATTTCTTAGTGTGTATGGTAAAATTACCACAAGTATAAGAAAATTTTCACTTTTACCTTGTTATTCTCTGTTCATAGTGGCATTCTGAGTACGTTGGATATAATAAGTTAAATGTGGGCCTCATTAAAGGAATAAAAAGATTGCGACAAAAATTGACGAAGGGTTCAGGTTATCAAAAAACGTCAATGAATAAATTGACAAGAGGTTAACAATTAACACAAAACATAAATTTGAAAGATATTCAATATTTCGAACTGCGATGTGGGAAAAATGATAAAAATTATGCACAAGATGTAAAGGAATAATTATCATAGCTTCACAAAGACAACGTTAATGATAATGGCATTATAAACAGAAATTGGCTGTTAAAGAAAGGGTGCAATGCAGCATACACAAGTGACGAGTGTTTTTTTTTCTTTATAGTGGTGATGGTAAAGAGCATGTTTCGCGAGACGCCTTGCTGTGCAAGAGAATCGGTATTAGCGAAGCAGACGATATGCGTGTAGGTAAGGGTGATAATTGGTGCGAAACTGTCAATTATATTCTTCTGCGTGGTTTCTTTGACAAGAAGGAAACGATGGACGCCGCCTGAACACACGGCTGCAACAGATACGAATTAACGTTGCGATATATGAAATAATGATTACTGAATTATAGCTGGAAATATATAACCATAAAAGGAGTGAAGTATAAAGGAAATTAGATAGATTGGAGGGCGGTGTGACGAAATGAACAAACAAGAACACACATCCAAACAAAGCAAAACAAAATGCAACGACAACCTGAAAGCTTGCACTGATTTTTTAAGTCTCATATTATAAGAATTTAGCGAAGAAAATAATCTTGTAGTATAAACAAAATTTCAAAAAGGCCTACTTGCCCTTCCGCTATAGCGAAATAGATTGTATTTCTCTCTGAATGACTTTCTTTCTTCATTTCTTCTTCTAACTGATTATTCTACTTCTCTTCTCTTTCTGTTCTCTCTCCCGATCAGTCATCGTGATTTATCATTATTATGTTCGTTATCATATTCCATACTGCATGCACCGTTTTTAGATATTGAACATAAGATCATTTTAAATTCATCTAGGTGGTTAGAACGATTATTATTTCAATAAATGACGTTATTATATAATTATTATTATCATTACTATGATTATTATTGTTGTTGTTATTGTTTTTCATTATTACTATTATTATTTAACTTACATCAAAGTTTAAATCGACATTTCAAGTTGAGTATCATAAAATAGAACATTCAATTTATGTAAATATATCAAAAAAAAATTAATACGGTAAAGGGTTTTATTGTTATGTTATTTAAAGAGAAATTTAAACTATGTTTTGTTACAAGATCATTTGGCATTTGATCATTTGGTACAGAGTAATATTTTTACCGTGTAAGGTTACTGTTTTTTCAACTTGGAAAGCCCATTCCTTGATTAAGATTCAAAGCTAAAACAACGGCAAAAATATAGTCTAGACCAAGTAAAGGGAGTGGGGAGAGGGGTAACCTTGGTTCTTTGTTTGGCCATAAAATGGAATAAATGGAAAGAAATCGTACAAGTCAAGTGATTAACGCCTTCCTCCCGTTTGGCTCTCCATTCTTCTTTCCCATCGAACAATAGAAGACGTAGTCATTATAGAGTTTATCTACTCACTGGGGAACGTACAGCGTGTAATATCAGTATCCTCGTAAACCAAGGAGAAAATGCCTCAGTTTACATCCGATTTGACCGTCTTGTCGTTGGATAGCATCAATTATCCTACACTTTTACACAATACCCGACGGACGAAACGATCTGGTTTTTAAGCATAACCGCTTGCTGTGAGTAAAGTGAAACTCAAAATAATTAGACATAGAATTAAAAAATGAGTGCAAATAGTACTTAGAAATGATTGACTCCCTGTAGATATGGTAAAGAAAATAATTATTAAACCAACACGCTTTAAATGCTTTCATGTTGTAACCGGTTTTTGTAATAATATTGTTTACACTCCCTCTGCATACAGGTCGACGTAAACAATGTGGTGGTGGAAGATATTCATAATTAAATCCTTGTATAATGCAGACTAAAACCTTTTCAATCAAGACTCTTGTGATGGTCAAATATTTATATGACATCTATCATATCTCAAATTTAAATCGTACTTTCTATTAACATGATTAATCTTGAGGCATTTGATTGTATTTACCTCTTGTGTCATTTGCATATTATACATATATTTGTTATTAAATTAAAATGATGATTGGTATCTTTGTGCATAAATGAAGGACACAATTTAAAAAACACGAGAGACGGAAGATATCTATCAGAATGATTTGTTGGGGAGAGTTGAAAACCTTCGCACATGCCAAAATAAAATGGATAGGATTTAATCCAATATGGAGAATCTTTAAAAAGACGTTTTATTTACCTTTCCATTAAAAACGCATCTAAAGCTTTGATTATAGTTTAAATAATGTATATATATTTCATTATGGATTGTTTTTTATTCTAACATTTCAATCTTACACAAGTTTCGTGAGTATTCTCACTTCGATTGATTGAATGCGACGGTTGATCAGATTTACTGCGTAATGAGTCCCAAAATTTGAAAGGGCCAGATAAGGCGGATATATAAATAATAAAAAGAAATGATAATGAAGACAATGATGGTGATAGCAATGTTGATAGTGGTAATTGTGGTGGTTTCGATGGTGACGCTGATGGTAATGATGAACAATGATAAAGACAGTTATGCCAGTGATAATGGTGACGACGATGATGACGAAGATGATGAAGATAAGACGCATGCAGGAGGAGGAGTGGAATGATATCACGATAACAAGTACTTTTAAAGAAATCCCCCCGTGTATAACAAGCTAATTCACTTTATAAGCATATAAAGAGAATAGTGTACATGCGCTGTTAGAAGACAGTCACAGATGGGTGCATTACTTGTCGATGATCATGATGATTGATCGGTTCGCTCACGGCTATCAGACGGCTAGCTCCGGCGCCCAAACCTCCCATCGTCCGGAGGTTGCAACAATCAAAGCCCTTTGAATAAATTCCCAATTAATGTAATAACATCAACCTATACAGTTGTAGCAATCGCTTATGAATACCTAATGAGTTCACTCTCCTAATCTATCTTCGTCTCTCCCTAATCCATCTCCCCTCTAATGAATTTAATCAAGATGGGCCTACAAAATCGGGATTAGTCTTGCCTTTCATATTCGTAAAACGTTCGGATAGATACGAATCCGAATATCATACGTAGAATGATGATGATCTTTGCGTAGCATTTGGTCGATATACCCTTAGTATTATAGCCGCAATTAGGAGGGATTTTCTCACATTTCAACGTTAACGCTATTTTACTAATTTACATAAAATCAGTCGGGAAAGGGGCAGATTTTAGAGCCGAAATGGAATTTTCGGGACTTTTCTTCAAAGGCAATACATAATTGTTCACTAAATTAATGAACATCAACGAGCCACAATCCTGGGGAAATATAAACAACAAGCTGCTTCGGTAAGAGCAAACGATGTAATTGCTTCCAGCATTCTTAACTCTAAAATCCCATATCATCTGATCCTTAAAAAATTATCGATGAAAGGGATTCATATACTAATCAAAATTAGTCAACCATCAAAGGATATTTCAAAGTTTATTGGCTTTCATTTTTAAACAAAAATGTGAAAATGCATGACTCTTTGCATATTCTATTTTTATTTTTGCGTTGTATTTTCTGCGTTCTGAGTTTTATTTCTGCGTAGTATTTTCGGTTGATAATGTTGTTTTTGAATTAGGAAGTCAAACGGAGTGAAAACCAAATTAGCCTTTTCATTTGAAAGTTTATTAATCAAATTATAATAATGTGTTTGTGATATTGCTAAGAGTCCATTAGATTCCCTGATGAGCATTCTACAGATAATCAATGGTATCAACACATGTAATCTTCGTTAAAAGTCACTAAAGTTTTCTTGGGGAAAAGGGATAATAAAAAAAGAACTAAAAGTACGATGAAACATTATTCTTCAAGGCAATGCGAGGAAGATTACAAAACGCTATTAATATCAATTATCTTAGGATGGGAAAACGGTATTGAAAGCAATGTCATACATGCCTCGGGGACATATCTATGCTTATAACATCTATACTCCCATTACCGTATTAATCTTCTTCAGACTTTTCACTATATTGCCATAAGGTACAGAGAAGTAATTGTTTGTTCGATGAACATCTTAAGAGAGAGGATTTTAAGGAGAGTGTTGGATACGTTCACATCAAATCATTCCTGAGTATGTTTAACGTGAGATTGCCATGACAGTTGAAGATGAGTAAGCGCAATCGGTATTTAGCAGTGGGGGTTCCCATTATTATGGGTAAATTGCCAGTTCGTCTACTGCCAACTCGTCCACTCACCACATGGTCTACTTTCATTTAGTCTAATGCCATTCCGTCCATCAACTTTTGGTCTAATAATCATTTGGTCTGATAACCATCTGGTCAAATCATCACTTCGTCTAATCACCATTTCGTCTCATAACCAGTTGGTCTAATGTCCATTTCTTTTTCATTCATTTTGCACAATTAACAATAAGTCCAATTAGACCAAATGGTATATGGACTAAATGGCGATTGGGCCAACTGGTTGTTAGACAAAATGGTGAGTGGACGAATTGGCAATTAGACCATGTGGATAGTGGACGAACTGATGGTAGACCAAATGATAGTAGACGAGTGTGCAATTTGACGAATTGGCATTGGACGAATTGGAAGTAAACCTTATTATGCAGGGGCTCGGGGCGTTCATCTGCACGTGCAGGTTACCATATGTGAAGGGAACTTTAAACGGTACACCTTACACCAAGCGCAATTATACAAAACTCTACTCAAAATGGAAAGAGACAGAAATTAAGTCTGGAAAGAAGATGGAGTTCTATGATATTAAAACGGTGACAAACAAAATGTTGATTCGGAATGAAAAATGGAAGACGAATTAGAAAATAGAGATGAGAAGATCGATCAATAGTGCCTTGATAGATAACTACTGTATAGCAAAAGACAAAGAGAGATTTAATATAGGCCTATTAAATTCGTTATCTCGATTGATGGATTCTAAATCGAAATGATATGGGCTTACGGTAAAGGAATGAAGATATTTAAAGGGAGAAGGGGAGGAGAAGAGAGAGTGTGGAATGATGACAAAAAAAAGAAAGTAAGATAGAAAGAAAAAAAAGAAAGAAAGAAAGAAAGAAAGAAAGAAAGAAAGAAAGAAAGAAAGAAAGAAAGAAAGAAAGAAAGAAAGAAAGAAAGAAAGAAAGAAAGAAAGAAAGAAAGAAAGAAAGAAAGAAAGAAAGAAAGAAAGAAAGAAAGAAAGAAAGAAAGAAAGAAAGAAAGAAAGAAAGAAAGAAAGAAAGAAAGAAAGAAAGAAAGAAAGAAAGAAAGAAAGAAAGAAAGAAAGAAAGAAAGAAAGAAAGAAAGAAAGAAAGAAAGAAAGAAAGAAAGAAAGAAAGAAAGAAAAAAGAAAGAAAGAAAGAAAGAAAAAACAGAAAGGAAGGAAGGACGGAAGAAAGAAAGAAAGAAAGAAAGGGAGGGATGAGCGAAGACGAGAAATTAAGTGAAAAACAGAAAGAAAAAAATCTAGACAATTACATACGGTTGATTGGTTGAAATGACCCGGTATATCGCTATCAATTATGGTATATTATTTCTTCGGGTGGTAAAATACTCCCAATCAGATCGATTCCAGATTTCTCTCCTAATATTTCTCGCCTTATATACTTGTCATATTTTTTGCTATTGCCCGAATGGATTCGGACTTTTTTCCCATTAAGGTTCAAGTGCCGGGTTTCGATTTAAAGAGGTTGGCTTTGGAGTAGAGAGTGTCAAATATCAGCTAGTATAATACAACACGTGTTCACTAAACGACTGACGTACACAGTAGTTAGGATTTTTACTGTGTTAAAGGACGTTAGATCGTTTTCCCCGTGTTTCTGGTGAACCGACTCGAATTAAGTTGCATTTCAATTGTTCGCTTAAGTCTGTTGTTTTAGTTGATATTCCCAAATGGTCTAAATACCTTTTTTCTCATTTTCAATCACGATATATGTTTACAAAATTTGTTGAGAAGGGGAATGTTTTCACTTTGACAATAACCATGTTAATACAGTTATTCATATTACAAATAATTGATAACTACATTTTTACTTCCTTTGCAAGATTGGTGTATTAACCTCAAAACCTCAAGATAATTACTTGCACGTTGTGTTGCAGAATATGGATAAAGATTAAACTCGTATCAGAAGCTAATTTCTTTTGGAAAATATGTCTCTCAAATATGTCTCTCAGATAGTATATATATTTTGTTAGTTCAATCATGATCAGTTATCTCCTGGATTTATTTTGTTCATATAACTTATCCTCATCACTTTGAGATTATAAAATGATGTATACAGCGTCTGATATCGATTTAATCTCGTTTTACTTCTTCTTACATTTATCCCTTCTTTTGCATTTTTTTGGTTAGAAAACTATTTGTCGTTTTAATTCAATGTTTTCATACAAATAAGTAGAATATAATAAAAGTGTACTGGTATATAAATAAAAAAAATAGAAATACGATATTAAAGTTGATACTGTTGCTTGCTTACATTTTCTTGCCGATAAAAAACACTTTAATTCAAAATTTTCAAATTCATATGAATTAAAAAATTCCTTTAAGTCGATAGGCCGGAACAAGAAAATGTTTCTTGAAGTATTGTTTAGATAAGGACTTCCTCTTTTGGGGAAGGAATAACTTCTGTGACGTTTGACGACTGCCCGAGGTGAACAATTATATTCTGGCAAGGTTTGAGAGGGTGACGAAACATAATCATCCCCCTCCTCATCATCCTAATAATTCTCGCTTCAAAATTGATGATCTTAAGTGAATTCGTTCCCCCTTTTTCGTCCTTTGATTCCTTAGGGAGAAGAGCGGTATATATGGGAGCAGCGAGAGAAGCAACCCATCTCACCCGACGTCACCAGACTGCTTTATTGGCCGAGTCCCGTCGCGAAACTTTCATGAAAATATCATTCATTCATAGAATTAAAGAATACTGCAAATTACACGAGGAAATATGTATTGATATTTGCTTGAAATAGATTATTGATAAAGATTTGTGTTTAACATTATATTTTTTATCTGTAGAAATGCATTGAAAATTGCAGATAATCATACGAGAGTCGTCATCATCCTGCTGAACCATTTAATTTCACACTGACAGACTAAAAAATCACTATTTAAAACAAGGAAAGGATAATATAATTTTATCTATCAACATATTTGTATAACCCCAAATAGCTTAAAAAAATATAAATCGGTATATTCACATCTTCCCCCGATAGCAGATAACGGTGCCCGTTGGAAGAGCGACATTCGTCTTGTTCCCGCCAAAGATTCGGTTGCTATGTAAATTAGAAACTGGTGATTTCGGAATAACATTCGGTTGATCTTTTTTTCTACATTGTTTTATCTATCTATCTATCTATCTATCTATCTATCTATCTATCTATCTATCTATCTATCTATCTATCTATCTAAGAAAAGTTGACACTTGCCAAACATTATAAAATTTACTGTATTTTATTAAATATCTGTGCTATCATGACGAATTTAATATCAAACAAATGAGTATGTCATGCACCTTCACCACATTGCTTTGTCATCAGGAGCTGAAAAAAATTAGGTGTCATGTTTCCCCCAAAAATCTTCATTTTTTAGACAAATTGAAAATAAAATCTTGACTAAAACATTTCATATTTGTGCTAGTTACTTCTTAACACAAACATTGCAGATTACACTTTTTTGTTCAGTGGTGACATATCATGATAGAAAATGTAATATAAATCATAGATTTGACATTTATACATTTCTATGAAATGATGTTTGAAAATATAATAACAAACAATGGAATACATTTGGCACGAATATTACCTTTTTTCAATGAAAATCTGAAATATACTTTAATCCCAACGGCATTCCAATCATGTGAAAGAGGTTAAGACGCCCTTTCATTTGATACCAAATTTGTCATAGTAGTATTTATATCTTTATATATATTTATTTTAATAATAATAATAATAATAATACGCATTTATATAGTGCCATCTATCTAGAAATATTCTATTCCGAGGCGCACAAGAAAAAAAAAAAAAGAAAGTTTGGATGAGTGTCAAAGTGCCAATATTAATACTGTAAGAAAAGATAAGACTTCAGTTTAGATTTGAAGATTTTACGATGTTTGACAAGTGTACAAGTTTCACTGAATTCCATGGGTGTATGTAAACTTTTGGCCTCAACTGTATATATATATATATATATATAACTTCACACACACACACACACACACACACACATATATATATATATATATATATATATATATATATATATATTACTTTATGATACGAGACGAAAAAGTGACTGCATGGCATGAATAGATTGGAGAGAGATGCAAAGAAAATAAGTGGGGGTTATGGTTTATTTAGTATTTGACTGAGGCGGAAAGGGAGAATTCCATGAGAAAGAGGGAGAGATAAAATGTGTGGAGAAAGAGAGCGACAGAGAGGGAAATAAAGGGAAACAGAGAGCGAGAGGGGGAGGAGAAAGAAGAAAGAAAGAAAGGAGAAAGAGAAGAAAGAAAGAAATAAAAAAGAAAGAAAGAGTGAGTGAGAGGGTGACAGAGCGACGATAAAGGGAGGGAGAGACCGAAAGAGAGAAAAAGAGATTGAGATTTGGAAAAGTGGGGGGGGGGGGGGGGGGTGGAGAGCGATCAAGATAAAGTGGTATCCCGATGGATTTCGGCTGACAGGCTGTGGGTTTAATCGCATCTTCCAACTCGCTTTAATTATCGCTTCTATCCTCACTCCCATCACCGCTGAGAATTAGGGTGGGAGAGACAGAGAGCAAGAGAAGAAAATCCGAGGAAGAAGAAGAAGAAAACGAAACCACTCTTCCTTCTACATACGCCAGGCCAGAGAGAAGAAGTATGATCCACCCGAGATACCGACCGACCGACCGGGGCGAGACGGGCGCAGTGTCCGTGTAAAAGCTCGCTAATTGCACTGCCTGATTGCCATTAATACAGGTAACAGCATTACCATTGGGAATTCACAAAACCTCCTGCTTAATCCGACTCTTGACGTTAAACGTATACCGATAAAATAATGACTCTTGATTTTTACGTCCTTGCTACCCCGTCTTGTATTTCATTTGGAGTAGTAGTGTAATGAGCAACATATTTTGAAGGGGCCAGACATGGCGAATGGGGCGAAATATATAAATATATATGTATATATATATTAGAGACAAATATTGTCTTGACTGCCATAATGATTAGATTCCTTGAAAAGATAGGCCTATAGAATATAAAATAGGAACAAACTAAGGAGAGCTCTTGATAGAAAATGATGACAAATATTGTCTTGACTGCCATAATGATTAGATTCCTTGAAAAGATAGGCCTATAGAATATAACATAGGAACAAACTAAGGAGAGCTCTTGATAGAAAATGATGACAAAATTTGTTTTATAAATGCAAGATTTACTTTTACGTCTTTCCGGTGGCGTATTGAGTCAAAGATTTCGAGGGGGCAGATATGGTGTATCGGGCAAAATTTATAAAAAAGCTTCGAGCGAGTGAAGCGAGCGAACAAAAATTTTCGACATTTTTATTACACAAATCCAATTTTGTGATAGATTTTTACATAACATTCAGAAAAAATGATATCATATTGCTTCCTTCTCTATTTCCTTTCTTTTCTTTTCTCTCTTTTCTTGGAGGGCATTTACTGATCTTGATTCTCCTTGACAAAAGCGATAGACTATGGACTGATGGAGGTAAAATAAGGCGAACTTTTCCTCCCCAAAGAAGTCTATCAAACCCCAAACCGTCGAAATTGTATCCCATATAATACAATGAGACAAGCCAGGAATTAAAAATAACAAGATGACAGACAAAAAATGTATTGAATATAAAATAAAAAGATAACACACCCAAACTGGCACACTTTCTTTGATTCTGTATCTATCTTATGTTTTTTATACAATTTGTTTATTTCCTTCCATTCACCTCCCCCTGTCTTATAGTTTCTTTATGTATGGGATGTGTGTGTGTGAGGGTGTCTTCACCTATTTTCTATAATTCCTATTTTTCTAATCTGCACAATTCTACAATCTTACTTCTATTCTCACTCTGTAACATTTTGCACTTTAGATCCCGACTGATCAAGAGAAAGTCAACTCTCCCTGTATTTTCCTGTTTGGCTATCGCTCCCTTCCTCTTCAAATCTAGGTCCTTTCCTCTCTCGATCTTAACTTTCCTCCAACCACCCATCTTCTGTGATACTACGTGATACTACCAGTACATCATCATCTCACCATCAGCATCATCATCATCTCTCACATCCTCCTAGGGTGTAATAACAACATCCTTCATCTCCCTCCGGTAGGATGGACGGCATCTTCCTTACTTCATACGCCACCAGTAGATTAAGAGACAAAAATCACAAATAGTCAAGAGAAAGGTAGGGGGTGTGGGAGAGAACTAAGAGGCGATATTAGAGGGATTGGTATTAAAAAGAGGAAGAGAAAGAGAGGGGGGAGAGAGGGGAAGAGAAAGATAGAGAGAGAAGGGGAGAGAGAATGGCCGATCAGGAAATTCAAAATGGGAAGAATCACTCTATTTGAGCCAATTACCCAAACATTTTAGTCAACTTTCGACGATTCGTTTTTGTCACCTGTGGGAATAGTCATTAGCGTGTCGGGTTACCCCTATCTTGCGTGGATGATACTAGGGGTAGTTGGGTGTGTAGACGGATGAATCGAGAGAGGGGGATAGAAAGCTATTGAGGCCGCCCGCTAGAGATCCCGAGACAGACAAATCAGTAAAACTATATCCCAAGTAATAAACAATCGATCTAGCCCGTTAGGTGATTAATAATAGACAGAAATGAGAGTCGTTAAGTCAGTGCAGTCTTCTGCCGATTCGCTCACCATGTCAAAACGGTCAAAGTGGGTAGAGAATCCACCCGCTTAAAACTCGATAATTCGCTGTAATGGATGGAATGGAAGACCATTTACATCCCCGATGACAGACGGCTAAACGGTCTCTCTGTAAACTCATTTTACGTATGACGTCTTCCTATGAATCTTTTATACAAGTTAAACGTGTGATGATTAATTTCACGTGCTGCACTTTCGTCACACTGATTAGTAAAACATCAGAAATATTTTTCCATTCAGAAATAGTCTTGTCCTTTTTACTTTGAAAATGATGCAATAGGGCGCTTACGCTGTCTTATGCTTAAAGGACAAGTCCACCCCAACGAAAAGTTGATTTGAATAAAAAGAGAAAAATCCAACAAACATAACACTGAAAATTTCATCAAAATCGGATGTAAAATAAGAAAGTTATGACATTTTAAAGTTTTGCTTGATTTCACAAAATAGTTATATGCACATCCTGGTTGGTATGCAAATGAGGAGACTGATGACATCATCCACTCACTATTTCTTTTGTATTTTATTATATGAAATAGGGAATATTCTATTTTTCTCCTCCTTGCCAAGTGAAACAACGATTAATTCCTCCCTGAACATGTGGAATGAGCATTGTTTAATACTATATGATTCAGTCAAGTTGGTCCTTTTTGTCAAATCTGTAAAAAATGAAATATTGTATAATTCAAACAATAAAAAACAAAAGAAATAGTGAGTGAGGGACATCATCAACTTTCTCATTTGAGTTGTGCATATCACTGTTTTGTGAAAAATAAGCAAAACTTTAAAGTGTCATAATTTTCTTATTTTACATCCGATTTTGATGAAATTTTAAGCGTTTTGCTAGTTTGATTTTTCTCTATTTATTCAAATCAACTTTTTCCTGGGGTGGACTTGACCTTTAAGTTTTGTTGAAGGGATTAATTCTGACTAATGAAAAGAGGAATTATGATTATGATGAAATGGATGTTGACGAAGACAACTAAGACTGCGACGAGGAGTACAATGTTAATAACGGTGAGTGTTGATGATGACGAGGATAAGGAAGATTGTTATGGTGGTAGTGTTGTTGTCGATGTTTTTGATGTTGACATTGACGTCGATAATGATGGTGATGATGATGATGATGACGACGACGGCGATGACGATAATGATAAACGACGACGACGATAATGATGATGATTTTGATGATGAAATTGATGATGATGATATTGATGATGATAAGCATGATTAAGATGGTGATGATGACCAGGAGGAGGAGGTATAAAAGTAGAAGGAGAATAAGTGGGAGAAGGGAGAAACTTTAATTTTACTAAAATAATGTTGTGATGTTAAAGGAAAAACATCGCTGTTCAAACAAAATGGCGCATAGATTTGTTATCAGAAATCAGCATGATCTTCTAAAGTTTGGAAGGGTGAAGTGGGGGGGGGGGGGCACGCCCGTATGTTTTTTAATACACATTACGCCTCTTTCCAAAATAATACAAGGATCCAAACGTTCCAAAACTTAATATCATCTCCAGCTAATGGAACGTGATGACACGAGGAGACTCTGTTTCATCATCACTTGTGTTTAAAGACGATCCACTGTGCGGCCGATCATCAGTGCCGTTTTGTTTACACTGATATTCATCTACTCAAGATAGCAGAAATGGCTATTATTGATAAAGGGAAAGTGATTTGAGTGAATGGGATGGTATAATACAATAGTTGAAAGAGAAATACAGGTGCGGTGAGAGGTTTCAAGTACTTTGGGTTGAAAATCCACCAAGGAATTATGACGTATGCACTCATCAATTATCAAAAAATGTTCGTGGCTATTGCGATTCTATCAAACATTGTGTAATACTTTTTTTAATAGGTTTTTGATACTCATCTTGGTTGATATTCTGACTTTTACTTGTGAGGGCTAATGAGCAGGGGCGTCGATCCATTTTTCAGATTGGGGGGCAAAATCTTGAATCAACGTTCCAAAGGCGCTCGATCGCACAAAACAACAAACTCACCCACACACACCCTCACATAGGCCTATATATTTTTTTTTCTAGTCTTATATTATATATATATATATATATATATAGAGAGAGAGAGAGAGAGAGAGAGAGAGAGAGAGGGGGGGGGGAGAGAGAAAATATGTATGTATATATGACTCATAAGAAAGTGACACATATCTCACCATCAAATTAATGCGAGCGCGAAGCGCGAGCTAAAAATTGTTATATTTCAATCTGAAAAGCGGACATTTTGAGCACGATTTTGAATAAAGAAGGAGTTGTTTATCTCAATCTCGCTTGCCGATTTCTGTGTAACATTACAAGACCCGGGTGTGGAAAAAAGACTTTGGACTTATATTATGATTTTTGAAACAACCGGGTCTGGAAAAAAGACTTTGGACTTATATTATAATTTTTGAAACAACCGGGTCTGGAAAAAAGACTTTGGACTTATATTATAATTTTTGAATTAACCGGGTCTGGAAAAAGACTTTGCACTTTTGTGCTATATGAACGCACTACTATAGGATTTTAGTTTAGAACGGATTCGCCAAAAATCCCTTCAAATTTATTACATTTGTGGGTAAAGTCATTATTACATTTGTGGGCGATCAAAAATTATTATATTTGTGGGTAAAGTGCATTATTACATTTGTGGGTGAAATTATCACATTTGTGGGTAAAGTGTTATTACATTTGTGGGCGTTATTACATTTGTGGGTAAAGTGTTATTACATTTGTGGGCGTTATTACATTTGTGGGCGATTATTACATTTGTGGGTGTAACAACCCCCCTCAGGATCGACGACTCTGCTAATTGGCGAGCGTTTTCACTTACAATGTTGAGGTGTTATACCTATTCCAGCAAACTTGTAAGAAAATAATATGACAGTAATATTTTTTAACGGATTATTCACTTTTGATATTCCTCTTTTCAATCTTTCTAATTGAATCTGTTGTAATTAATATTTGTTGGTGATATCAAATTGGATTGATTTTTAAGTGATTTTACCGCACTGTATAGTGTATTACCCAAATTTCTTTTAAGTTTTCAGGTATCCAACAATTGGATAGGAAAAGAAGGAGAAATGAATTTGAAAGAGGTGGTGAATGACAGTTTTTTCTTTTGATTTATTTAATTTTTTGTTTTGATTTATTTAATTTTTCCTTTTGATTTTTCCCATTCCCCCTTTTCTTTTGTTTTCCCATCCCTTTATTCCATTTCACTTTATTATCTTGCTACTCTCCCCTTTCTTTATCTCTTTCCCCTAATCTAGCCCATTATTGTTCCGGCCCTCATTATGCTGCTAATGATGCTTTTCTTTATAATTTTAGTTATCACCCACCTTTTCACTATTAAATTAAACAAGTAGTGATAACATGGATAATAGACATGAACGTTGCACAAGGATGTGAAATGCCGTCCGTCTTTCAAACTTCTGAACACTGCTTCTGAAAATGTCCAAAACCAATCCTGGTAAGATTTTGTACAGTGTGAAGTTTATGATTAACCCAAATGAACACCAAATTAATTTAGGAATGCATTTTGTAAAAGTTGAATGTAGGTTATATATTCTTCGTCATGTATCATTTACCAAATATTTCTAAGAGCGTTTGTTTTTTAATCAGGCTAAGATCGAATCGAAAAAAAATCTGTAAAAATACAACAAGATGTCGGAAATGACAAAATAAGTTCGCAGACACAAATGTATTTTCTTAAGAAAGAATGATTGGGTTCATGGCGTCATTTGCTTACACAATAACAAAAATTCACCCAATATGGATTTATTCAAATCATACATCAGATTATATTTCAAAATATACAAAAAAGGTCATACCATTTGACCAATGAATACACATTTATAGCTTGTGTCATCGTGATAACACACAATGATTGTTGAAAGGGAAAAAAAAAAAAAAAAAAGTGATTGTTGGATTGATGAAAGCTATATATCCTAAAAGTAATGCGCTGGTGACTTTTGATATTTGAGCGGATAATGATTATATTGAGTTACTTAATTTCAGACGATAAATACAAAGTAAGGAGAATGTCCATTGACTATCGTCTAAATTTCGGTCTCTCAAAGTTCGTAGCACGATCATAGGCCTATAGAAAGCTGAGATGGGCATTGCTACTTTGTAATAGTCGAGGAAGTCAAAGGACTAGATGATAGCCGACCAGCAGACAGGGATGGATAAATACTAATTTTCTTGGTATTTAGCAGATTAGAGTTCATTCCCTATACTTTCTGTTAAGTTGATACGTTCACTTCTTCTCATTCATCAATTCCTCCTCTTGGAATGAAGTTTTGCACATTTTGTGAAAATGAATATTTGATTGTTGCTAGCAGGTTTACAAGACAATTGCGATGACGATATAATTTCAGGCTATCTATAACATGTATAATAATATGTTCGTACAAAAATAAAGAGTCAGTATTGTCCGATGTGTGTAACACACACACTGCAAGTCTATATCACTTATAAACTCTGCATGTTATTCTGCCTTTGTTTTCGGATGATGACGATGGCGATGGTGGCTGCCCCTACGACCAAGCCGATGGTGGCTATTGCGATTCCAACACCACGTCCCTTGGATGAGCGTCGAGCGTTGAGCATACCGGGGTCGTTCTCGAACATGTCGTTGTGATCATACCCGTAGGCTGGGTTGCCGATGAAACCGCCCATGCCGCCCATGCCGTTGTAGTTTGCGCCACCGCCGAGCCCGACACCGTTGCCGCCGCCGCCCATACCGGCACCCATGCCGCCGTAGTTGCCGAAGCCCATACCGCCACCGCCCATGGCGTTATATGCCTCACCGCTGTCATAATCGCCCGAGTCGCCACCGGCTGCTTGTTGACCGGCCGCCTGGCCAGCAGCGGCGGCAGCCATGGCAAAGATATCGAAGTCAGCTGCATCCGGGGTATCGACCATGTCGGGTGTGTCAGGGGTGTCTCCGAACTCGTTGATATCGCCTCCATATGCGTTGCCCATCGCATCGGGTGTGTCCATTTGGTCGTTCATGTCTCCGTAGGCACCAAAGTTACCAAAGTTATCAAAAGGGGATGCCTGGAAACAGGCAAGGCATGCTGTGGGATGAATGATTGAAAAAAATCATGTGTTAGAAAGACAAAACTTGTAACAAGAATGTTCGGATCATTAATATCATTATGATGCAGAATACGAATTTCCTACATTATATATAAGTATAAACTGACAGAATGAGAACTGATGTCACATTAAAGGACACACGTCGAGGAATAACATAATGAAAATCATCAAAAAAGTACATAAAATAGTAGAAATCATGTACATTCTGGAACACACTATTCAGGGCCCTGCGAACGATTTTTTTTAGTGGGGGTGCTGATGTAAATTTGACAAGAAAAAAAAAGTTTCCCAGTGCCATAATACTACTGTATAAAGGCTGTCGAAGTCTAGAAAATCGACATTAAGAACAAGAACGAGAAATAATGTTCGAAAAAAAAAAATCTTACTTTATGCATAACGAAACAAAAAAATACTACTAAGTTTGGTAATATACAAGACTTCTTGTTTGTTTTGCCTCAAGACATACATAATGTCAACGAATTTAATAAAAATGAGTGAGCGGAGCGACTGACATTAATTTTAGGACTTTTTGTCTTTTTAGATTAATTTGAAATGATTTGGGTGTAATTTTAATTGCATATGGCAATTAGAATAAAAACATATTGATTTTTTGATGTTGTGGGGGGGGGGGGGATAGCCCTTATCACTATCCACCCCTTGCATTTAGACATGATAGTATACATTGAAATAAAACAGGACAGCGCTAATCAATATCTTCAAACTGCGATTTGCCTCCTCTTTCAGTTTAGATGCAAGAACCTGTCGCTAGCTGGCGTAAGTCTACATTTGCAAAGTTCGAAATTGATTATATCGTTCCATGAAGTTAGCCTTTGAAATACATCACTGGGAAGCCCTTTGGATTTTGGGGTACAACTGTGCACTCTAAGAAAATTTGTGCAGCTTTATGGTGTAGTCAGCTATAATTTGCACCCTTAAGGATACACAGATTTACCCTTTTGGGAAGGTGCAAATTTGCTATTTTTTTACGAAAAAAATTACGCACCCTAGAAGATGCAAAGTTGCACCTTTAATACACCACAAAAGGTAATGAGGAAAAATGACATTTGTTGACTTGCAATCGAAGAGATGAATATTCTGATTTATGAAACAGTCATATCTTACAGAAGTGATGAATTGGTGTTACAAATGTAATAAATCCGTTGGAATCGAAATCATATAAAATCCCTCTCTTTCAACGCGTGCGTCATTATGACGTTACCGGTTTTTTTTTCTGTCAGGATTTACCCTTGAAATGGAACGCATCCGCACATTGGCATGGCGATGACAGGTATATGAATACTCTCTTTGGTTTTATTCAGGTATGGATTATCTGTGCTTTCATTTAGAATCTATCAGGTCACGTTCACTTAATAGAAAAAAAATAACTACTTTCATAACTGTCCTTAAATATGTAATGTATAATCGCCCATGTTTGTCATGGCAACTCTTACACTGTAAAAACTGTGGTGTTAAAACTGACACCAGTGGGTGTTAATAGAGGACCACACCCTCTGGTGTTAAAATTACACCCTAGAGATTGAATATAACACCAAAGAGTGTACATGTAACAACCAAAGGTGCTGCAATAGCACATATAGGTGCTAAACTAACACTGTCAATTAAACACCAGTGTAAAATAACTGGTGTGGTCCTCTATGTACACCGGTTAACACCGCAGTTTTTGCTGTGATATATAGATGACATTCAGAAAAAAAAATGATGTCAATATAACCCACGCAACCTACAAGTCTTATCAATATCTAAACTTCTGGGAAACATTAGGTAAATTAGACATGATGACGGCAAGTGAATATATTTACATTTTATGTTATACAGCCTGCTTTTATAACAGTTTTATAGTTAATGATTATGGGGTTACCATGTATACGATTTTATAAATCAATAAGATGAAGAAAAAAAAATGTCTTTATTTTCAGACCTTTTTTTTCTTATTCTCAGAAAAAAGGTTAAAAATAGTGAGGGAAAAAATAACCTATGACTTCTTTCGCAATTTCAATTTCTTCCTTCCTCGCGTGACAATATCTTTATCACATTTTTTAAAATTTATACACAATGAACAAAATTATCACTATCGCGGAATTATAATCAGGGGCAAACTCTCTTTCACGAAAATGTTATATCATTAACAAAAAAGGATTTTAATTTCCAAAATAAACAATAACGATGGTATATAACAACGCGATAACTTGCAATCCTTCCAATTATATCCTCTCTTTTCTTGACTATTATCATAAATGGAAAAGACTAAGAAAATAAAGGATTTCTAGATCTGTAAAATATTTTTTGATAATCACAAAGTACCAGAATTAATGATAACATGTGTTCTGAAAAATGTTTTGTTGATTGATTGTACACTTTGTCCGCCTTTAAAGTCATATCATCTATTGGATTTTCCGGGCAGACTTCCCATGGCTAATCAACTGCGAGACATCGGAATAAATTCACTTTTCTTCTTTAATCAAGCCTGCATTTATTTTAGTCTGCTCTGACAAATCGGTCACCCATGCCTGGCTTCCTAGGGATATCTTTATGAACAGCCTTCCTAAGATTCAATAATTCTGTTATCACCCACCATCATAAATTAACAGCTCGGTTAATTAACATGTTATGATACGTCCGTAACATTAATGTCGGTGAATTAGTTTCGGCTGGGCTCGGGGAATTCGAAGCGAGACTGTCTTTGAAGAGTTATCATCGGGTTGCCTCAATAATCCAAGACTTCAAGATTAACTTATCACCACGCCCGAAGTTTCGATATGGCGAGCGAATTCATCCGAATAATTTCTTTGCTTCCATTCCATTCTTCTCTCGTTAAATTTCCTTGTTTCAGATGATAATAGCATGAAATTACTAATTTCTTCATGAAAGAGTACGTTCATTTAAGCTCGATTTATTATTAAAATGTTTAAAATCATGTAATGAAAATGGGAAAAATACAATAAGCATGATAAGGAAAGTAGGGGATTTGATCACAGAGACCGTTCCTTTTTATTTAGCAATTTGTTCATTAATTAACACCATTCCATGTCTGGTTAAGGAATCGAGTCCAATATGAGAAATTACTTTTTTATTGAAACGCCATGAAAAATATATAGCTACGTTAATAACGCAATTTAGTACATTAAAGTCTGGAAAAAAGATTGCAAGTAGTATCAATACATAAATAATAGTTGTGTAAAATTTACTCGGGAGTTGCTTAATATGCAACTTCAGTCGTTCAATTTGAATATCAAGCAACTATTAAACAACCTGTCGATTTCTTATCAGGTGTTACAAAATATTTGTAACTAGACTTTAAATAAAAGGGGGTAACAAAAATCAAAATATATTTCATTATTATAATTTTTCCGACACTACTCATAATTATGTCAATATAACTCAAAGTTTTATTTGCAAAATTACGACTTTACTATAGGCAGACCTAGCTAACTGAGTCAAGTTGCCCTGCTTTACAAGGAAAAAAAAAACTTCCACAACAAACACGTAAAAAATAAAAGACATTTCACAATCGAAAAGTGGAAAAAAGGAAACATCTCAAACACAACGAATTTTCTAAAACTGAGCCCAAAATCCAGCAATTATGTCTATAGAAAAACCAACGAGCACCGTCTTTCCAATGTACACGTATAGTCGAAACTTTTTAAGATGATTAGAAGTTGACAGACACCCGATTCCGAGATTTCCTTGGTCGTGAACACTTAGGACAGTTCATATTTTAGTTAAAATCACATGATGTTAGAATGAAAACAAGAAGAAATGATGATATTAAAAATAATCTAAAACAGTATTGAACAGGTTTAAAACAATTAAACTTACCCATAAAGACACACGAGAACAAGAATGTCTGCATTTTGATCTGATTTGTAGTTTCCAAATTGGAAGAAAAGATCAAGAAATGGTTTACACTTAAGTCCAGAAGGGATAGGACACAAAGTAAAAAAAAGTTCTCTAACTCTTGAAGAACAAGATATAAGAGGACGAGTTCGGGAATCAAACAAGGCACAAACTGATTCGTTTGACTGGGGATTATGGTTTATATACCGCCTCAAAACTGTTCACCTCAACTCTATGACCAAGCCCCCATCTCCGAAATATTTGCCCCCCTCCTTTCTCCCCCTCTCTCACTTTCTCCATCTATCCCTCTCCTACTTCTCTCTCTGTCTCTTTTAGTTTGTGATAAGTCATCGTGTGTTGAAGGGAATCAGTGTCATATCCGTTGCAATAGGAGGCCTTCTGTGAGAGGGGAAAAACGGTTAGATATAACATGGAGCTATTTTTACCCTTCCCATTACTTTTTTTTTCAACAGAAGCGGGATCAAAGTGCGCCATCTGTTGGTGATTAGATGCAACTTTGGAATTTTGGGGGAACGGAAAGGAAAAATAGAGCTGCAAAACCGCTTATGATAATGCAATTTATCTATTTTTTAAAAGGGAACTACGGAGTGCATTCATGAGACTGTCAATTTTGATTTTATGAAGCGATTGTAATTTACCTCCACGATTCTTTGAATAGAAAGAAGAGTGAACTTTATAGCTTGCAGTTATACACATACTACGATTCAAGAACGATCTCCCAAACTTGTGTATTGTACTTTACAATTTTCCTTAAAACACAATGAAAGTAGAAGGCCTATTTCGAACAAAGCTAAACTTCTCTTAAATTTCAATTTTTATCCATAAACTTTTAAAACAATTTATATTCAATGTCTTTATCTTCAACACCTTTCGCCTTTTCTCTCTTACCTTGCTAATTATCTGTTGGGTGACATCATGCAGTACAAATAAAAAAACATTTCATACCATTTATTGACCATGGTTAAGTGGAAAAAAATCAAACCATAAAAAGGAAGAAATTAGACATTTGAAAATGATTCCACATTCTATTTTAACGAATTTTCATGATTAACATTTTTTTAAATCATTGCCATGTTTACTGATACCCCTTTCACAAACCCAATTATGCGGATAATATCCGAATAATTTGGTTGTAAAATCGGAGCGGGACCAGAGTTATCCGCATTATTTCGATGCTGCAATTATCCGCATAATAGCAGCATCGGGAACAGATTTTGGCTTTGTGAACGCATTTCCAAAGTAATGCGGATAATTGCCATGGTGCGATCACAAAAGGTCACCCTTTTCCAACACAACCCCATCGGATGGGGTGTGTGCAGTTGCCATGACAGTTATCCGCCTTTTTCAGGTCGGGCGCTCGTAAAAAAATAGTGCAGATTATTTTCGGAGTTTGTGAATGCAATTTTTATTGAATTATCCGCATTACTCTTAAGCGGATAATTAGAGGATGGGTTTGTGAAAGGGGTATCAAAATCGTTCAGAAGAAAACCCATCCTTCGAATAAATTCATTTATACATTGCCTTAATAACAGATTATTTTCATTTCAATATTGACGTTTCAAATGAAGGTATAAAACATAGGAGGAATCTTTACTCATAGGCATCTGGTGTATACTGATATGGCTAATCAATAATGCCAGTAGTTCTTTATTCTAATTCCTGAGATTATATATTTCGTTGTCCCCTGACCCGAACATCACAAATAGATAGATGAGGAATCCAAAACCGTCATCGGTGGATCAGCGAAATCATTCCAGGCCTTTATTTCCAGTGAATTTAAATCCAGACGAAATTCTGTCATCGTTCTGATCTCGGATCGTTGCCTTAGCGACATAGGAAGTTGTAGATAATACAGGTAGATTAGGGGATTTACTGAACACGATCCCTCTAATGCTTTTCAATATTATTTGACCAGGATTAACAAAAAGCTATGTATCATATAGAAACCCTTTATGGAGGCCGATATTCGGGTACTTGGTATTAAGACTTCAACAGAGATCAAATTAACCTTCCGTGTATATAGAGTCTACTTTTATTTGGTGACAAAAAGATATAAACATATTTATAATTCTGAGAGATTTTATCTGTTTAGCCCTTTTAAGTGTCTGCACCTTTGACATCTTTAAAATACCTAGATATGATAGGTGAAATTTATACAACTTTATTTTTTTTGGTAGTCATCAACAACAAATGTAATTTTCTGAAACAAAGTAATATAGTCTAGTTTTGTCTTAAAACGAAACCAGAAATCATTAATTCATCATAATCATCACTTGGAGGCATTTTTATGCCTTGTTTTTTGAGTTCATTACTTTATTAAAAGGATGAACGTATGGCAGATATAATGATTAAAATACATTGCCCATTTCCTAATACTTTTTTTCAAAAATGTATAATATCATCCATATTTCATGCACATTAAAATTAATAAAGATGATATTATGCGTGTTTTTATGTAATTTTCTTGCAAATTACTTTAATAATCATGCATGATTGTAAGTTTTTAATTATATTGATTCGCAATAGTTTCACTCAAAATATGAAAAGTAAATATCTTGGACTTTGACATACAACAAAGTGCTTGATATCGGTTTGAATGATGCAATGATTTAGTTTCATTGTTTTGTATTATTTGTAAATAGTATAACAGCATGTGTATAATTTAGCATGTTGTGAAACCGACCGTGTATATAATCGATAATTTTATTTTCTTTTTACTACAGGGGGGGGGGGTGGATTGAATAATGAACTTTATAGAAGAGTGAAGTGCTCTAAATTACTGACAAATTTTCAGATCATCATTGCCTTTAATTTACAAGGCAGGAATGCATATTCCCATTTTTTATTCATATTTCCTAAATAATTGATTTCTACCTTTTAGAAATGAATTTCCCATCTGCACTTCTCAATAAATGTTTACGTTTATGTTTATAAATGTTTATTGTTTATTCCTGTTTTGATGCTAGATAAGTTGTTAAGTTTTGTATCATTAATGGTGCGCTAAAAGGCAGTTAACTTCCCATATGGATAAAAAAAAAAGAGAGATATATGGTCGCATTAGTTGGTACACTTTTTACATCATGACATCTGCGGTCCAGAGTACGATCCATGATTAAATCAAGCCGAACTTTTATCGAAATAGAAATATAATTGAATTTCCTTTCGGAATAGGTCGATTCAATTCCATCCATAGAAGGGCGAACTAAAATAACCCAGTTATTCATGGGATGATTAATTCAGATGATATCAAAATATCACCACAGCATGTAGCTACATAAGGTTTGTTGGTGATAAACAGATAAGACCTTGAATTCGCGAAATGGCTAATAACAGCATTCTTTTCTAATTTTAGGGGCCTGTCGCAGTGACAAGTTTTTGTATAGTGTACTGGCGAAGGCCTTGTAAGACGAAGATGTATGGCCCCGGTACCTGCCCTTGGTTTGTTGGATGAAACGGGTTTTTTCTGTAGAGAGAGGGTGCACCCAATATTGACTAAAAAGACAATATAATGTCTTGTCTTTCCGTTAATAACAATCATTATCTTGACTGTGATGTGGCAACTGAACGTCAGATTGACTTGACCTGAAGATTTTTGCCGGGACCGGCAGGTGCAATACACCGGGTGAACACCCTATTCTTTGACGAATAGCATGAATAGTGTATTGGTTTTAACATGCATAGGTTGTGACTCTATACGCGGGACCAACATTTGCCTCCTTTCCGACGGACGGAGTGTTTTCCAACTGCATTCACACCTGCACTGAATACAGTGGTGAGGCACGCTTACACAAACGCTATTTAATAGCATCCGATTTTTGCTAGACGTGTTTCGGCGCGAGCGGGACTCGAACCCCTCACATTGAGATCTACGATCTTATCTGGAACAGGCGTTCTAACCATGGACCTACTACAAATGTTCTAACCGACTGAGCTACGCTGTCTGTCGCATAACGTGATACACTTTCTTATAAAATATGCATTCATACTCGTAAAGGGATCGATCAAAATAATAAACCATAAATCTGTTATTGATATTGTGTCCCACCAAAATAATGGTCAAATTGATAAATGTGAGTAGTTTCTAACGAATGAATAGGTTCACTGTGACATTTTTTATTGGACACATGTTAACCAACAGATAAGTTATTTGTCCAATCCTTTTTGGGAGTGATACCCAAATTTTCTCTACAAGCATATACACGGTCTATTTTTGGCATGCAAATATTTAACCAAAAAAAAATCTAAAAATGTTTGGACACAGGGACATTGAGACGATTTTCTACAATGATGTGATGGTTTGTTAAGAAACAAAGGACAAGCAACCCCTTCCAAGTTTTTCAAAGAAGAAAATAAATGCTTGACAAACATTTATTGACTAAAATCAATTTCACTCCAATACGAAGGTGACGTTGGTCAAGAAATATTTGATAATCAAATAAAAACAAAAACATAAACAAACATAAAATATGAAAGCCTCTTGGGAAAAACATCTACATATTATAATTGTATACCAACCACATTTAGGGGCCATGTTCTGAGAGTGAAGAGGCACGCGGGGGGGGGGGCTAATCGGACTTGTGTAAAGATGGAGAGTGGGAGATAGATTGGATGAAAGCGAGTGTGAAAGAATAACATTTTTAAACATTTTTCTCTCTTTATGAAAAAGAGAGAAAGTCAAAGGAAAATATTTGAGCCAAATCAGGCCCAGGAAAGCATCACCGTCCGGGTCTCTTTCTGCATGCACTAACCACGGTGTATAGATTGATTTAGCATGTTTAGGAACGGTTCCTATAGATCTATATCGGTTTCTATCAAATTTCCTCAGGGTAATTTCGTAGGGTGAGTCACATTTCTTCTATTGGCCCATACACCTGTTTGATGATGGCACAGGTCCAGTAAAGCTGCAGGGAGGACCACTGTGCTGCGAGGGCGGTAGAGATCGGCCCGTTTCCATCTTCTGACAAGGGTCTACTTATTTAAAAGCAATTTTTTTGTAACAAAATCATGTGGCAATTTAATTCTTTGTGATTTGTTTTCTCAATTTTGATATAGATCAGTTGTAACAAACAGACTGTTGTCTAAGAATATATTGTGTTGTATCAAAAAGTACAAACTACAAAAAAGTACACAAAAATGTATAGGCCTAAGTAACTATTTTTCAACTGTTGTCATGGTTGTGAGCAAATTCATTTTTGCCCATATTACTGAAAAGGGTGAATATGCGTCTTTGATAAGTTAGACAATTTCGTTTTTTTCTTTTATTTCAGAATCTAAAACACATGCATGGATGTCTTAAACAGATATTGTGAGTTTGTGTAGTTTCCACACAGGCGCTTAGTCCATTTTTTATGAAAGTTGGTCTATTCAAACTTTTACCTCTGATTTTCTTGTAGCTCTGAAGATATTCTTTTAACACGCTGTCTATCTTTGAACAAATGTACCGGCCTGCATTTTGAGAGAAAGAGTGATAACATGTACCCTTTGATATCATCTTTTGAATTGAAGACCGATAAAAAGGTTGATACATGCACAAACGCATCTGAAATTATTAATTTGGAATTACAAAAGGCATAAAAAAAATAAGCTCCCCCTTTTATAGAATAATGATAACTGCATTTATTTTCAGGACTCCATATTGAGCTCTAGCCGACACGCACCTGTCATTCAACTTCAGATTTGAAATCTTTTTCAATTAAGTTTGGGATATTATTGACATTTTTATTTTTTATTTTTTGGGGTAAAAGTACAATAATCGTCGGGGTAAAAATAGATTTTACATGAACAGCAAAAGTGACTGTTGTTTGGTGTTCTTTGTAAATTTCCTACAATCATCGATTATCTCGTGTTTGATTAATCTTTTTAGTCCATTTCATGTGGTATCGATAAATTAGTTTAATATTTATTGATACAATGTCTCTGATAGCAACTAATACTGAATTTATCTTTTATTCTAGTGTTGGTATAGAACTGAAATTGACAGCAAAAAGTGACTGTTGTTTGGCATTCTAAATAAATTGTTTTCCATGATCGTTGATCCACTCGGGTTTGATAAATCTTTTTTGTCTATATATATCGTTTGGTATTACACTCTAAAAAAGATTTACTAAAAAGTACCCAATATTGTGTAAAAGATGAAACTCTGCATGTTTGTTGGGTAAGATTTTTTTTCTCCAATATTATGCAAAATGCATGTTTCGTGGGTAAATTTCAACGAAACATTGGGTAAAATTTACACAATAATAGGTTTGATTTTGCCAAACGAACGTGCATGTTCCTTGTTTATAAATTAATGCTGCTTTAAAGTAATGATTACCTTACCACAAATATATTTCTTATTTCTTATTCCTCCTCCTCCCTCTAGTGATTCTATTTCTTACTTTTAATATTATTTATAAAGCTCATCCATTATCGTGCTATGTAGATCAGAGTGCATATCAACCTATAATATCAGTAATCTCCGTCAGAGAAAGTAGATCTTTATTATGATAGCAGGTATTAATAGCTTATCATATAAATGCCTAGATGAATGATATACCAAGGATCCGCCTTAACCAACATGCTTAAAGTGTATAGGGTCATGAACGAATTAATTGGAGTACCGAAATCTGCTGCAAACTTCTTATTACTTGCTGTCCGTCTTCTTTTCCAATTTTAAAATCTTTTTATTTGGCATAACAATTTCATACATACCACACAGTGTAGGATATCATTTCATAACATAATCAAGTCCAGCGCGATGTACAGTATGGACTACTATTTCTGATAAAATAACATTGGACAACAAAAGGAGAAACATAAAAAAACACAACGGCCACAGTTACAGAGCAGTACAGGTTATTGTGTCTTATTACTATGATTGCCATAAATCTAATACATTCCATTTTGGGGCAAACCTATATGCATAATGGTGTCCCCATATAAGAAATACATATTCCCTTTCAATTTATCATGTTTATATTCATCATTATCATGACCATGATGACCATACGTAATTCCCTATCTTAGATGGCAAAACATACGTAAAGCTTTTGAAAACATTTATGAGCGAGAGAGAGAGAAGCGATCGAATATGCTACAAATGTGTTTATCATATTTTAAAGTTTAGCAAAGAGAGGTCTGAAGCAACGGTTTCTCTTTTAAATGAAAATTCGCAATAAAAAGTTGGTTTTGACAGTTACTATGCAGGGGGGGGGGGAGGAACTACCCCTTAATCCTGCTTCTCATAATGTCTTTATTTCTTTTCTATAAAATAGGAAGAGGAAACATAAAATTAACTATGTATACACGCATTACCATGCAGACAAATGCGGAAAATTGAAGTTTCTTCTAGGTGGGAAGCGAAACGAGAGAGACACTTTTAGGATGTCAACAGGCACGCCACAATGCGAAAGCAGGGTATTTTCTGAGATTATCTAACCGTGTTCAAGGCAATTTCCCCGCCATTCTTGTCTGAGTTCTTGTGCGAGCTGGAATTACAGGATTAAAAGCAATTTTCATATGTGACCTATTAAAATATTCTTTAAAAGAAATCAGTGTTTGGGCCTGTGTTACAGCAATGTATTTAAATAATTTAACATGTTTAACCTTATACTTTCAGATTACCCAACCGTCCCTACTTGATGATGATGAATCAGTGATTTCATATTTTTTGCATGCTATGGGCATGATGGGCGCTGCTGACACGACGAGATTCCATCTCTTGACTGTACATTGCATTAGAGGAGGCGGAATTGCGTCATTGAAAGGCACATAGCAAAGCAGCAAATCAACCTGTTCCGCCGGTTATATCCAGTTTTATTTAACCAAGTGTACATTTTTCTTGGTTTAATATCATATCTGATTTGGAAGGGGCGTATTTAAGGAGATAAGAATGGAAGTCACATAGGCCTGTATTGGGGATTTAAAGGTTCAGAATATAGTAAAAATTCATGCCTATAATGTCAGAATTGAGTGTATAGAACGCAAGATTTATAAGATATATATTTTTTAATAATATTAAAGCAAATACGAGCCAATGGCGCCATCTCGAGTCATCAACTACTCATACCTGGAAGGTTTCCTGACCCATAATGCTAGTGTAGTCTAGTAATATAGACCCACTTGAATGATAACATGCTAATTAAAGGACAAGTCCACCCTAACAAAAAGTTAATTTCAATAAAAAGATCCAACAAGCATAACACTGAAAATTTCATCAAAATCGGATGTAAAATAAGAAAGTTATGGCAATTTGAAGTTTCGCTTAATACAGTTATATGTACATACTGGTCGGTATGCAAATTAAGGAATTGATGATGTAATTCACACACTATTTCTTTTGTATTTCTTTATATGAAATATTGTAAATTTCTCCTCATTGACCTATCAAACAAAGTTTTACATCTTCCTTTGATGGAATTACCATTGTTTTAACATTTTATGGTTCAGTCAAGTTAGTTCTTATTGTCAAATCTGTAAAAATGAAATATTGTACAATTCAAACGATAAAAACAAAAGAAATAGTGAGTGGGGGACATCATCGACTCTCTCATTTGCATGTTGCTGAGTTGTGCATATAACTGTTTTGTGAAAAGATAAGCAAAACTTTAAAATGTCATCAATTTCTTATTCTAAATCCCATTTTGATGAAACTTTCAGCATTATGCTCATTTAATTTTTCTCTATTGATTCAAATCATCATTTTTCTGGGGTAGACTTGACCTTTAACTACTCAATACATTCATACCGTAATGGTTATGTTACCAAGTAGCAAAATAATTACTTTTCCTCTCAAAACATTTCATTTTCTCTATAAAAATACAATTACAGGTCAATTTATTCTCTGTAGTATTAGTAGATAATCTGAATACGTATATTTTAAGATTATGTATTTATAACACACAGTCAATGAGAGACCATACACAGTTCACTCTCCCTTTAAAGTGTTATTAGCACGCTGATTGGTGTCGCTGATGATACTGATGATGATAATGACATCGTTGAATTTGATGACGGAACTGATTGCGGTGACTTTGGGTGGTTACCGGTGATAAATCCCGAAGACATCGTTATGTCCATTGTTGCATCTGCTTCTGCTGCTGATATTGTTGTTGACTCGATGATGATGATGGTGATATTCTTGCGTCAGTCATTGCAGAACCGATATTAGTATTGATGATCGGTTCTGTTGACGAAAATGATGACGTTAACAATGACGGTAATGACAGTGTCGAAGATTACAATGGTGATATTGATGCTGACTTTGTGGATAGTAGGGGGTTTTCACTCCGCAACATACCGAGGGTTCTAAAACAGATAAAAATATATTGTCATATGACCTTCATGACAAAGATTAACCACGGAGTCTTTGTCGAAAACTGGAGAATTAAACAGTAGTTTCGTGCTTGACTCTGGACAAATGTAGTTTCGTGCTTGACTCTGGACAAACGACATTTTCTGACGAAACTGCTATTCCGGCTCATCAATTTCCGACAAAGACTCCTTGGTTGTTCGTACTGTCGTATCTACTATGTTCTTGAATCCTCCGTTCGTTGCGGACTAAAAACTCCCTTAAAAAAGTGTCGAAGATTACAATGGTGATATCGATGCTGACGTAGATGATGACGTTGCGATAGTAACCGCTATACACGACGCAGAGGATGTAAATGATACCGATGGCGTTGCTTGTTGACAAAAGTTGTTGACAAAAGGTGTTATCCTGATGATAATGTGATGACCACGGTAACCAAGATGATCATGTTGTTATTTATTTTCTGATGGAAACAAGTACGTAGCAAACTTAATACAAAGGAGAATGGGCGACATGCAGGAGGTAGTTTAGGAGTGATTTTGGTTAGGTTTTATTCACCGAACAAACAATATCCGAACCTGATAACTACAATTGGAAATGATAACAGGTTTAAATGTCTAGTTCATCAAACATAAGTTGGTTTAAAGGAGAAAGGTAGTACCAAAATCACTGAAAAGTTCGTCAACAGTCAAAATAGTGTGTAAAATAGGAAATTTATTATATTTTCAAATCTCCCTTAATTTCATAAAACAGTAATACGTTTATAATACATATTAATCTGATGACAAAAAGAGAGCTTAGTGGTGATAGTAAGTTACAATACGATATATGTATAGTCAAAATAATGTTTACATTACAGGGAAACTTTAAAACATTTTATGAAATAACATGGGATGTCATTTCTTTTATTTGAGTTCAACGATCGTGGTTTATTTTTAAATAAGCGAATTTAACATGCTATCATTTTACCATGTTTTGTGATGACATTCTCAGCGGGATACCACTTTGAGTTTTTCATGTTTATTCAAATCAAGTTGTCGGGGTGAACTTTATCTTTGAAAATAAACACTCTACAAAGTGATGCAATGAAAGGATGGCAAGTGTTTGTTTGATTTTCTTCCTTTTTTTTTTAAATTGATACTTTGATAATTCGTAGTCATCCATTCTGCTCATAATATTCTGTATACCGTGAACACAAAAAGGAAGCTATATATTCTGATGTTCAGGTACTTGCCTATCAATCCACTAGTCAATGTGCAAATCGAAAAGTCCCCCTACTAGTGTTATTGATCCTGAGAATGAATTCCCATTGTGTCCTCTGCAACTTGTAGTCATCATATAGTTCTACGACTTTGAGTTCTACCACTTGGGTGAAATAAACCTGCACTCGGGATAAATTTATATTTTTCGTACCTATAATCCAGTATATTGTATAATAGAAATTGTATTTATTACATTTATGTTATGTTATATTGTTATGGGTAAAAAAAAAACAATATATCAAATCAAAACTTCTGTCAATTCCATGCTGCAGACAAAAGAAAAAAAAATAGGGAAAGTGGACAACTTGTCACATTAAACCATCATCAGATCATACACACTTGGCTTTTCATCAGTCTGTGATTTAGTTGAGAAGCTAAGTGAATTAGAAATAATGTCACGTCTTATAAGCTCATCTTTCATCTTCACATTAGTTAAAGGAAACTATCCCTGATCATCTTGTCTGATAACCATGGATATTTGGGAACGACCATAGCTGCTTTCGTGTGCCAGTAAATGTTTTCTCCCCATATTGATTAAAAGCTGTCATTGAATAAGGTAAAGATCAGTAGGTTCAAGGCGTCGGGGGTGTTGGACTTGTCTGTTTGAATTTTATTTTTGTCTCATGTAACGCATGATACCCATTGTTTCATATAACAATGAAGCTCAAGTTGGCATGAATGTTGCTGTATTTGGCCGTCTTGGCTTGATGACGTTCTTGAAAAAGGGACAAAGTCCTTGATGTATACAATCCTTTAAATATACGATAATAATTCCCTAAACATAATTGCTTAACCCTTCCCCACGTCAGGATTGCATATGAATACCTTTTCGTGCTATTTAAACAAAAAGTTTTATACTTTGTTTGCTTGGAAGGGTGTCGGTACCCAGGTATTGCAAATGTACTCCAGGGGACATCATTCAGATTCCACATTTTGTGACTTCATCCAGAAAATTGGAACATGTGCAGGAAAGTGTAGTCATGTCTGATACTTTAAATATTTCAGTATGGGCCTGTAAATCCTGTATGTGCTAGACACTGTCCCTTAGAACTGTACTTGACATCTTTTTATAAACATGATAAAGATTCTCGAGCTCCACGGCTTTCATTTGGAAACCCCGATCGTACTATGGCTAGCCCTGAAAGGCTGTGAAAGGGCCTCATCATAATAACATGGAAAGCGAAGAAAAGTCTTTATTACTCATCGAATTGGCCTCTTTTGATTCCCAGGGCATTTGAAAATGATTAGACGACATGATTCCATGCGTCATACCTGTCAACATCATGATTGATCAAATGACGTCTCAATATTATGCAGTTCATTGTTCGAGACATACCCAGGGTGGTTACTTGGCATAGAAAAAAATTTCGGTGTGAGCTTAATTACAGGTACTTCCAAGACCAAGGAGGCATCCTGTAAGTTGTAGAGGATTGGATCCCTTTGAGGCTACAGCCGAGATGATCTAATGATGAGTGAAGATAATTTTTAGAACCACCCTAGCTGCCTTTTCAGAAGGTATTTGTGGCTCAAAGATTTGCTTTTTCATAATTTTAAGAATTAAATCTCCCAAATACATACGACCATGACTCTTTTTTACATTCAGCTAATGCAGACTTGTATGCATTATGCAGCCTAACCCTATGTTCATGTTCAAAGTGGTTTTGCAATGCCATTGCGAGGGGAAATTGGAACAAGGAGAGGTATGCTGTCGATAATTGCCTTTTCCATGCCTCAGCTGTTTCATTCAGCACATTCCTCACTGGAAAGAACACAGTGTCCCGCAGTGGCACATGTGCCACAGTGTGTTGCCACAGTGTGTTCACAGAGTGGAATACTATGTAAAATCATCTTCACGCTGTTAAATTTGAGCATTTCAACAGTGTGAATGCCATCTTCACATAGTTGATCATGTGAACACATTGTGGACACACTGTGAACAGTCACACTGTCGAGGTGCCCACAGTCAAAATATTTTCACACTGTTCAATTTGAACATTTAGAGCCCAGCGCACACTATGCGATCCGATGCGAAGCGAATTTTTAATAAATCGCATTTTTTATTTAATGTGCAAGTTCCAAAAAGTAAAATTATTTCATGTAAGAAGAATGAAATCATAATTTTGCTTTGAGGCAAGCCCTTCGGTCGAAGTAAATTCAAAATCGACTTCAGGTCTTATGATGACGTCATTACGATTTAGATTTGCTTTTATTCCTACAGGGAGGATCGAACTGGACTGAATTTCGATTTAAGCAGTTCTACCACTAGCCTGAACCCTGATCGCTAAGACTTTATTGATTGGAATGTTCATATCAAATGTTATTACAATTTCTTTGAAATTCGGATCGCAACGAATTGCATAGTGTGCGCCGGGCTTTAACAGTGTGAACAATACCTTCACATAGTCCACTATATGAACACACTGTGATCACACTGTGTGACACTATGTTGTTTCCAGTAGGGAATGACTGTCTCCTGTGAGAAGCTTTGCTGTAATATATTTTTGATTATTCAAACTTCTTCTAACCGCATAAATTATATACCCTATTTGGCCCCCCAACTCTTGTCTGGAGGAATAAATCAAGCGCTTCAGGGTGTTGTTTCCTCCAGCCTCTGAGGCTGTCCTCAGTTCCTGGTGGCTACCCGGTCCAGGGACGTTCTAGGAACTGTACATCCTGGACGAAATTTCTTTGAAGGATGAGGGTTGTAGTCAAGATGACAAGACTTTGGAGGACGAATAAATATAGATGAATGGAAACACTTCCTATTTCCTTGATGGATAGAGTATCATTAACGAAATACCTTGAAATTAAGTTTGCCACTTTATTCGAGAAAGGGTAGACAGACTCATGATAGCAGCTTAAATTTGACTTTGATGGAAATCAGTGTTTTAATCATGGGTAACCTGATAAATTTCACCCTTCAGCATGTCCTCCATCGTATACCCGTGATCACCCCTCTCCGCTTTCCTGAGGGAGAAATTAAACACTTACTAGGATGTTGCCTTGAGCCAATGAAGCTACGTCCGTAGTTCCTGATAGCTGCCTGCTGTCAAGGGACGTCCGAGCGGGGAGAACCTTTTGACAAGGCCTCAAACATTCTTAGATAATAATAATGATATAGTAATAATAATAATAATAATAATGATAATGATAATAATAATAACTCTTATTTACCCAGGGTAGCCACTCTCAGATGTAAGCGGTTCTTCCAGCGGGCCCTGCATAATATGTTATTATTACCCTTCTCCGTTCTCATACGTCGAGCGCCTAACAAGAAAGAAGAAGGTCCCATTTGTTAAATCTTTGGCTTGACTCGGCAGGGGATCGAACCCACGACCTCCCGTTCATGAAGCCCGCGATCTACCACTGAACCACCGATATGAAATAGAAGATATTGAAGCTGTTTGGTCCCAGGATAAGGATTCATTGTCTCAGGGGTTGTGCATTCTGGATACCTGTAGTTTTGACAAGGAGATGTAGGGCAACGAGTGTAGTCTACATGTAATATAAGACCATACGGCACTCATGGGAGGGGGGGGGGGGGCGGGAGTAATGACCCGAAGAAGGTACAAAATGAATCATGATGAACTCTTGCAGTACAGGAAGGTGCATCTCCAGTGTAATGTAAAAATGTGTGTGTGGGGGAGGGGATGGCACAGTCCGTGCTAATACTCAAGTCATGCTACTATTTGTTTGCTTCACCTCTTTTTAACGTTTTTAATCTCTTGAAAATTAAGGGGGGGGGTGGTGATCCTGGATCCACGTAATAAACGATAATGTTAATCACTCTGCAGGTGTTGTGATTCTCATTGGAAACCGTACGTGATAGAACTTCAGCGCCCCGCACGTAGTCAACGGTTACACATCCAGTATTGAGGATATTAAACATTAACAATCGCAAAGGAAAGAGTAGTCCAATCAGTTAGGGGCGCGTCTTAACCCACGTATGGTTTTTCAAATTGTTAATAAGAGTAGAAAAAGGTGGAAATAAGAAAAAATAGAAGAAAGAGAGAAATGGGTCGTGTAATGCTGTTATTCCCCAATCATTATATTTTTGAAAAAATATAAAACGTTATCTTTAAGTTGTCTTGCCCCCACCCAATCAAAATATGCAGGGAGAAGTATTAAGTTTGTAGTTGTGACAAAATTAAAATACGCAAAACGAAAGGAAGTGAGATTTCAATTATTGTCCCGATACGTATATGGAAGTCCTATACCTACTAAAAACGTCTGAAATATGAACTAGTTATACTTTTACCATCAGCATTCCCTGTTTGCTTCCAAGCGGTACGAAAAACACTAATGGTTTTGAAAATGTTCCTTTAAGAATGTTTTCTAAAAGTGACTTTTGCAGCTGATGAATAATGCCTAAAATCTCGGCGCACACTTTGCGATTTGTTGCGATCCGAACATTTGATATGAACATTCCAACCAATTAATATTGGCGATCACATTTCAGAAAAGTGGTAGGACTACGGAAATAAAAATTCAGTCTAGTTCGAGTCTTTCTTTATGAATAAAAGCAAATTCAAATCCAAATCGTAAAGACGTAATCATCGACTGTGACTTGAAGCCGATTTGGACTTTATTTCGACTACCATGACCACAGGGCTTGCCGCAAAGCAAAATTAACTTTCTGAAATGAAATGTCTAATGTAAAATATCATGATGAGTGTGACAAGCAATTCATGGTATACTCACTGTACAGTGCGTCCCAGAAAAAACGAAACCGAGATGTAGCGACGATTTATCATAACTTAATCACAAATACAATAGACAAATGACCTACCAATGTAAAGCTTAGAATCTCCTCTTTCATGTGATATTACTTAGATTATTCCTCATTCACGCATGAGTGAGCAAAAACAATTTGAAGAAAGGATACCAAAAACTCATTTGGCGGGGGGTATCTGAATTTCAAAAAGAAAAATCACATGTCTTAAAAGTTCAATATCTGCTCTTTAATTTGATACCTCAATCACAGAAAATGGTCAAGAAATAACAAAGTTCTGGTTATTTGAAACAAGGCTTGAATTTTCATAATTTCATTAAATAAACTGTTTTCACCGGTTTCCCACAGAAGCTATCGCATGGTTAACAAAAGACTTAATGCATGGCTGATCGTAAACAAAACGGAGTGTCGAGTGAGCTTGAACGCTAGCCTGTAAAACCTCTTCATTTTATGAAATTATTGAAATTCAAGCCTTATTTCAAATAACTAGAACTTTGTTATTTCTTGACCATTTTCTGTAATTGAGGTATCAAATTAAAGAGCAGATATTGAACTTTTTAAAAATGTGGTTTTCCTTTTGAAAGCCAGATACAACCCGCCAAATGACTTTTTGGTATCCCCTCTTCAAATTGTTTTTGCTCACTCATGCGTGAAGGAGAAATAATCTAAGTAATATCAGATGAAAGAGGAGATTCTAAGCTTTACATTGGTAGGTCATTTGTCTATTTTATGTGTGATTAAGTTATGATAAATCATCGCTAAATCTCGGTTTCGTTTTTTCTGGGACGCACTGTATAGTGCGGCCGCCGTGAGGGCGCCTTGCGGCCACCTCGCGTCTGCCGTAGTATTTGTCAAAAACCTACGGCCAGCGCAGGGTCGCCCTAGGGCTATCGTACGTCATGATTTCAAGGATCATACGTCAGCCGCAGATTTTTTGTCTCCATAAATTAAAAAATACGCCGTGCGGCGACCCTTACATATGTGACCGCTAGAGTAAGTGGTCGTGGAAATTCTGCGGCGACCGTAGAATTGCTACTCGCCGTAGAAATTTTAGAATCTACGGCGGTCGTAGCTAATGTGACCGAGGTAGCGAAGGATAAAATAATATGACATGCGAAGGATACCGATTTTTCGGTTCACCTCTTTGAGTAAACTGCAGCCGAAGGCAAGTGAAGGGTTGATATAACCCAATAAGACGAACGAACAGTGAGCAATGGTTTGATATGTCGTGCGATTAGAAACAAAGGCGAGGGAATAGATCGGGCGTTCTTGTACGTTTGTGTCATCGTGTTGCTTCGTTAAGGGTTCTTTCGAGATCGGTCCACTTCGGCAAAAGCGCGATGAGGGACTATGCGCGACACTAAAACACGAACGATAAACGAACGATTACCGCAGACTAAAATAAGAGATGCGAATTCAAACAGATAACGATTTTTCAATTCGTCGGGAAATTTTAAACACGTACACAATTTCCGCGCGAATTTGAGTAATCGCAGCTGTTAGTTCAAAAGGTGTACGAACCCAAACACGAAGGGTAAATATGATTTACTATCAGTAACCATTAAAAACGATTAAAAAAATGCTTTTCGCCAGCAATCGCTAGGCATATTTCAGGCAATTCGGTTAGGTGCCTTTACGTGACGTGGGGCGGGCTACTCCCATATCAGCATGCACGACCCAGGTGTTCCACATTAATGCATCCTTTGAGATGTAGTCATCCCAGGGGCACTATGGGTACATTTAGGAAGTCCTCTGGAAAAAAAGTGAAATGATTAAGCTATATTTCAATGTAAAGGTACAAGAAGTATATTCGGCAACCTCAACGGTGACACCACAGTTGATCCTTCGACAATCGCCCCAGGCTTAATTTCGTCCAAGATGTAGGGTAGTGTTGCAAAAGGGTTTTATGTTAGGTTTCGGGTATAGGGTATCGTGTTAAACTCAGGGTTGAAGTTGGTCATTCGATTAGAGCAGAGCAATTGTCGCAGGAGAAAAAGTCATAGAACCGGATCAGTATCCCATGCATAAAATCTTTTGAATAAATAAAAACAGTAATGTTATAAACTATGTTTAGAACTTGCACATCGCTTTGGATGCAATCGAATTGTCCAATGGCCGTGCAACGGTTTACGAAGTAGGGGGGGGGGGGGGCTGAGCCTAAAGTTTGGGGGCTAACCATGCAAAAAAAAATCACAACCAGATGGTAGTTTTAAGTTTTTTTTCTACACATTTATCTCAAAACCCCTATCCCCATCCCTCGGTTCCGCGGCCCCTGTACGCAGTAAGTGCAATAATGACAGTTTTAAAACTATGAAAACTTATCCAATATTATCACTATTCATCAGATTATTGCTATCATTGCGCCCTCAATACCTATGTAACTTTATTGGCTTGAACGACGTGGCATATAGTTCCTTTGGTATCGGGCAACCACCCCGGTAATTCTATAGCCAACCATCTCGTAATCACTTCACTCTTCACCCCGCGAACGATGAGACCGTATAGCATCTATCAATGTCCGGCCATCTCTGTCCCTATGTAGATGCTACCCACACTGACTTGGTGACAGAGCACAACTTCGTTGATGTTGCTGCTTCTTGAAATCTGACGTAGTTTTCTGGTACCCCCCCCCCCCACACACACACTCACACATCCCTGACATCTGGGATACCCGATGCAGAGGAAGTCCATCTACCATGTCTTGGTGTGACATATTCTGCTTGTCTGTCATGTCGATGGACACACGTCAAAACATAAACGCAAAAGTCACTTTGGGTGAGTGAAAAGAAGTATAATCATAGAACCAAAATTGTCAAAGTCATGCTCACAGGGGAAGGGCAGCAAAGGGCAAGACTTGTCCCAGGCTCGACCACGAAACGTGAAATTTAAGGTGACGAAGCATTTAGTGTATTTATGTCAATGACTTCCCTTTAAAATCCAAAGTAGAGGAGAATAAAAATGAGATAATAAACGTAAATTGCAAAGAGAGATTCCATTAAGCTGGAATATGGGAGCAGCAGCCATGGAGTGCTCTGTCCCCGAGTTTTGGAAGCATCTTGGAGGTTCGGTCCAATGCCTTGCCAATGAATCGGATGATAGCAAGAGCGAGCCCATGCAGTTCGAAATATGATGAGAAGTATTTTCCTGCGAATCAGGAATAGTATCATGATATAGTCACACCAACGAGACCGACTCCAGACCGATCAATATAGGTACATTGTGTTATTTCGAATGACATATCATCGGTCGGTTATGATTCGGTTCAACAGTTGGTGTGACTGTTAGAATTGCAGAGTTTTGTTGTAGATTCAAATCAAACTCAAGTAGAGATTGAGTTGAGTTGAGTTTTATTTTTAATCTTGCTCAACGCCTTCATAAAGCAGGCCCCTCACGTAGGCGTATCCTAACCGGTGTGATACAGCTTAACCTTGTATTTAAAATTTACGTATAGATACCCATAAGTTTTTATGAGATTGCATTTGATAATTACCATTAATCAGGAATGAAAAATCAGCTTAATAGCTGTAATTTGTTTAATCTTTGATAGCTTGCTTTAATGATTATATAGACCACTCAAAAGTGGCTACCAAGGACGGAAGGATAATAGTGATCAGCATTGAGAAGTTATGGGGATTGCGTAGGATATGTTGTCCTTTGGGATGCATCGAAGAGGCAAATTATTATAATTCCATGTTGCAAAATATTATCTGAGGAGGTTTGATAGCAGAACACACCATAGTTTTTACATGTAGACAATGTTACCAATACTGTTGCTACCAAAACTACTTCTTCTGCAGGTGGGTCGGACGCAATTCTCTATGAAGGAGCTGGAGCAAACATTGCAAGGAGTAACCTTTTTTTTTGGGGGGGGGGGATGTGGCAGGGGCTGATATATTATGCATTTTCGGCAGCATCTAGGCCTGTACACAAGTACAGTACTCCGTGGTTTATGGGAGATATTTAAATAGTTTTCGAAGTAACGTGCACGAGTCGATCGAGCTTATCACCGCGAACTTGCGCGGGGCGCATCTCCTTTGGTCATCATCAGACATTGCTATTTTTGTTTCTTTATTTTCAAGAAACCTTTCTATTTCGCTCCGATATCACTTCATGCGTTCTATCTCTCCCATCGTGCCCGCAGATCGAATGTCATTATACAGATTTCCAAAATACATTTATCTATTTTTTCATGTAAAAGGACTGTAATAATGCAAAATTGGCGTACGAATTTCTCTCATAATGTCAACCTTTTTACAGCTTCTCACGTGTCATCCCTTTGCCCTGCCAAGAAATGCCCGCCCAGATAACGTAATCATATCAATCACAGTACCCCAATATACCATGATAATATCACAGTCATCATGAACCATTGTCATGACTGTAATCATGGTCGCGATCATGAACTTGATATTGGTATATAGGGGAATCTAAAGAGTTGGAAAGGGCAAAGATAACGAACCGCTGACACAATCCTTACACACTTTCTTCATCCTTCTCCTGTCTCGCTCGGCAGTCATCCCCTCATCGCATCGCCCAATATCTCATTCGGCGGTTTCCGGAAACCCCCGGAGATCCCCAGATGATTCATAGGATTTGAAAATGCTATTGTCTCTGTCCTGTCCCCCGAGAGGTCGACTTGCGTCAAAAATCTGCCACTTGATATCAATTTCCTTTCTTCTTTATTTGACATCAATCTTAGGGGTTGCCGTTTGCTTGTCAAAATGCAAGGAGATATACGATTACTTGGCCGGGGGAGGGGTATTCATCATCATCATCATCATCATCATCATCATCATCATCATCATCATCATCTTCATCGTCATCGTCATCATCATCGTCATCATTTTTCAGTGAATGCATTTAAGAATACACTTGATAAGCATTGGGAGAAGATTACCTATGATTTTGAGTGATTTTCGAGTGTTTTCATGGATTGTTTTTGCAGCCCATGATATCCCTGCCACCCCCCCATGTCCGCACAAGTAGTGCATCTGTGTACTTTTGTCTGAAGGAGAGCAGCAATGGACATCTCTACTTTGATCGATGAACAGGCTCAGTCCTGTAAAATATTTGGAGTAAAGTAAAGTAAAATATCATTATCATCATCAAGATCTCAAACATAATTGTCATAAATAACATCAACTACATCATCAAAACATCATTAGCAATAAGAACAGTAAGTATTTACCTCAAGATTGGTAAGCATATATACTTGACCAATCACGTGACCGAAGATATTTGGTCCTCTCACTCCTCCCCTGCTTATCAGGCCACATGCGCGTTCCTGACTTGCCTGTATTCTGAAGTCAGGTTTAACTTAGACCGCGGTCTTTAGGGGCACAGCCTGGGAGAAAATCTCGAAAAAAAAAGTAATTGAAATAGGAAGTCTTTCAGCATTTTCCAGCAATATTTTTAATCAGGGGGTAAATTACACATTTTCCTTGAACAATCCTGAAATCAAAGGGGTTAATATTGCGACTTTCCTTTCAAGAACATGACTTATTTAACTTTCCTTCCAGAAGCCCGTGATAGGGGGTCAAAACCCTAACCCATTTCCATCCTAAAGAGGGCATCTCAAAGAATCTAGAACAAGCTTATTAGGTGAAGGGTTGACCGTCTGAATAGCGCCGCAGTTATCAATGGTTGTTTTTGAAAAAAAAAAAAAGAATGGTGAAGAAGTTTTTTTCTACATTGTTTCTTCATGTTCTTGGGCACAGCGACTGTCGGAAATGCATAAATACTTCGTATACATTTTTATATCTGTGATGATGAAATGCTTTTTTGTGGTGGAGGAGAAACTGCGCGTGTTACTATATACCCCGATCCCGAAGAAAGATTATCAATTTTGAAAGAAATGACGATTTATTATCATTTTTATCAGTCCTGCTTTTCAATTATTGTATAACATGAGTCCCTATATTTACCTTTCTATTTCAGTAGCTATCACATGTTAGTGAAATAATGCAATTTTATTGGCCGAGAGCTCTGAACTCTGAACTCGTAGGAAATTATTTAATAGGCCCTACGTCAATACAGAGGACACAGACTTGAGTCTGAGAGTGTGTATTTTGTTAGAAAGGTGTTTTAGAATTTTGAATGTGTAAAGTCATGAATGATGATACACGATTGATCGAGACCTTGAGGAGACATCAGGCATGCCAGCTCGAGGATATAATGGTTTAGAATGCGGCTATACAGGATCGAGAATGACAATCACATGGATTAAAAGATTTCCTTCCTTTTACAATTACCTATTGTCATGATTAGAGAAACAAAGAACATGGGAAACAAGGAATGCACCTCTACCCCCTTCCTCTTGGCTTAACTAGCTCTGTATTATAAAAGAAGTGGATTCGCGGCAATAATGGGAGCATATTAAAATTGTCGTAAAGGTGGGGGGGGGGGGGCTTGGGGCATTTTCCCCTTCCTCAAGACTCTGAAAAGAAAAAGAAAAGGAAATTATAGAATATTAGATTATTTTTTGATATCATGTCAGATTCTGTTACAAATTAAATGTTAATTTCTAATGTAATTTAGAAGTAAGTTCTCCCATATTATGTTCTGTCCCATATTTACACCACTGAGCATATCATAAAGACATTAGGCCTAATTGACAGTGGCGTTATGAGCTAAGAAATTAAAGGGGGCAAGACAGAGCATATGGGCAAAAATTCTGGAAAAAAAACCGTGAGTGAGCGGAGCGATCGAACAAATTTTTTTGACCAGTTTAATACAAAAATCTAATTTTGTGAACTTGTTTGACATAATAATCGGAAGATAATATCATATTTTTCTTTTCTCTCTCCCTTTTCTTTCTCATTCTTTTTTTTTAGTCGTGAAAAAAGGGACTTCCTTGTCCCTTTATACATGTATAACGGTTGCCCATCTGTACGCCTGTGTTAATTGGCCCTTTTACTTCTTTTGTTGTTATTCATGATTCATGAGGAGCCTGGATGTTGTGGTTTTGAGACTATTGAAAGTTGCTATACAACTATATGGAGTGACATATAACATTAGTCTTTACTCACCCGTACAGATGCACCCATACATGATTGTGGGTGCGTCATAATGACGTACATGACCTGTACAAGGGATGTACCCATCTTTGCTTGTATTACCCCCACTCCAAATCTTGCGACACTACAGCCAGGGCCGAAATGATAAAAAATAAATAAATCCCCCCACCCAACCCCATCCCCGGATCCATGCAATCTCAAATTCGGACGGATTGTTTACAGGACCACGATTTGCTTTGGATGAAATTGTCAAGAAACATTTATTTGCAAGCTTTTACATCTGTGATTACAAAGAACGTAATAAATTAGACTTAAAAACAGTATCCCATCTTTTATATTGACACAATTACACCATATTTATGATATTGTGAATGCATTAAATATACTCTTAGAAAACGCAAAACGGAGAATGTTAGGTTTTTGCTATCAAAATGTTAATTGGTTTATTTGTATCGCAGTATTTCATGGAATTCGAGGGAAAAACAAACAAAATATTTTCAGGAAGGATTATTTTCAAAAGGGTAACTGCACTCAGTCAAATCAAATGTCCATGTTTTCTTGCATTGTGCACTTTTCTTTGCAAACCGCCCACCTGAGCATGACGTAATCATACTTTTAAATAGGGACAGAAGTCAGAAGTGAAAATGATCTGATCAAGAACATTCCGTTTAAACAGTCACGTGATGAATCTTGTGATTAATTCTTTTAGGTCAAATGAAATGTGAGAAAGAGATGATTGTACATCAGATGTATGCAGCTTGCGACCTCCAGCATCATCCTCCGTGACGTAAAGTGATCTACGAAGACAGAGTAGGACTTGCCTACCGCGTTGCCAATCTAGGTAAGATTTTAAAGTACAATGATTGTTCTCGTGATTTTTGCCATAAATAAAAACGAGTGAGAAAAATTACTTCCTGCGAATATTAAGGCATGGTGTTATTTACTTTTTCTTTTATTTGTTCTTTTTTTGAGGGGGGTGTAATGTTCTGTAATATGAATTCTTATTCGTTTTGCTGATCAGAGGAGATATAGCTAAAAGATCACGTTAACTAAAAAACGTTAACTGATCATCTCCCATTAGGCCTATCCAATTATTTTTTAAGGTATATATTAATCTTGAATCCCCTTCAATTTTTCCAGATCAGTTCAAATTTTGAAGATTTAATCGTTGTGAAAATAATGAAAAGAACAAGACCCCCCAAAAACAAGAGAGAATATGACAATATTAAAACATTCTTCGCAAGAAAATGTTTAATGCAGAAACAATAATGATAAATGGGGCTGGGGGAGGACATGTGAGGCATGCCAGGAAAAGCTCTGCAAGTTAAATATTAGAAGAGGAAGTGGAACAAAACTAAATTTGAAATGTAGAACAAACTTTATGGATTTCGAAACACCCCCGCCAGATTATTAACGGATCATGATGTCACTTCGCCACGTAATTCTACAAAACACAAGTAACATTGAAAGATAAGGGCGGCTTTGAGGTCTCTAGCTGCAGTTTCGCCCCTAGTTGAGAACACCATAGTTCCTTCCTCAACTCTCCTTTCGGCACGTGACTCATGATGCCTGATCACGTGGTTAAAGTAAGAATACAGTTATGGAAAGATAAAGACATCACAGGACTAATGCTGCTGAAAGTTTACCCCAAAATGAGGGCAGTGATTTGCGAAGGGGCTCACGAACCATGGTAATGTAGTGCACTGGCGTACAGATCCCAAAACTTTTCACGACTAAGAATTGAAAAAAGGGGAAAACAGAAAGGGGAAGGAAAAGGTGTAACATAGGGGGCCTAAATATAATTCTCTGAATATTATGTCAAAATCTATCAAAAATTGATTTTTGTATCTATAAAGTCAAATTCATATTTTGCTGGCATGCTTCGCTTTCTTGCAGATTTAAAAATAAATTTTGCCCCATACGCTATGTTTGGCCCGCTCAAATCTTTTGTCTCATTACTATACTGATGTAGGGATTTAGAAGAATTGTTGGTAAGAATTGTAAAATAAAAATAGCAGCAGATTGTAAACTAAAATTCTTAGCAGTGTTCTTTCTTGCTGTTTTTCATGGCATGCTATTATTAGGCAAAAGCTCTAGCAAACTTGCTGGAGTTTTGAGGTTTGCTTGCTCCCCATATATTTCCCATCATCTTCCATTATTTCACTATCATGTAGTGTATCTAACTCATTTCGATTATTTTTCGAGTCTGCACTAATTCTGATCATACTCATGCACAAGCTCAATAAAACGTTGATGATATCGAAATCCCACATGCATAGTTCATTCTCCTTTACCATTGTTAACAGTCACACCAACGATACCGACTCCAAAACCGACCGATGAAATGCAATTCGAAATAACATATGGTATTTCGATCGGTCTGTAGCGGTGTGACAATAGCACTATATACGTCAATCCAAGGGAAATTGAATATTTTTATCCCCATAAACATTTCCATTTTCGGTATCACATATCCGTTCAATCTTATAAGATAAACCTCTCCCCGTTTTTCCTGAATCTATTTCAAACTACAAATTACATCACACATGTCATAGGGCAGACGTAAAATGCAGCTCATTCTTGTTTGCATAACAACTCTATGTTTCAACTCTCATACTCAAATGTATAATAATAATCATTACATATACACAAGGGACGATATTTTGATTTTCCCCCTCTCATTTACCATTCGGCAGTCTTTATTCAATGCAATGTCATGCGATAGAAAATTTAGAAAAAAAGTTACTATTGTTTACAATGCCAAATAGAGAAAAGGATAATATCAAACAAACCAGTTAGCTTTCATGAGGATCCAATCTAAATTGAAAAAAAAATACTGAATTAGACTACATTAATTTATCCTTAAATTTCATTTAATTCTGAGCAATATCTATGAGAAAAAAATGGAACCCCTTAATGTTTGAAGAACGTTTGAAGGACCCCTTAACGTTTGAATTATAACGGTTGATATGGATCCTAAAATTTATTATTGTCGGGTATAAGTTTATGAATTGATCATGGGCTGATTTATACGATTGATTGCATTGATCATTATGTGTGACCAATCGCAAATATTAGCCCCAAGGTCAATCTCTAAACTTTATGTTAAGAGACCCTGGGTCCCAAAGTCGACTGATTCAGACTTATTGTCATAAATTAGTTCATGCTAATGCCAAGAAACATAAGCTGTCAATATCGGGCATATGGTGTTGTCAAAGAGATAACTCATCAGCAAAAAGTAAGAGAATCAGATGGAACAAAAAGCTGTCTATTTCTGTAGTCCGCTCTGCATCGTCTATTAACTTTCATTTATATCAAATTGAGTTAATGGAACAGTCAGTGGTACGGAAACGGTCAATTTAGACGGTACGTTCGGCAGACCAACTCTCCAATTTGATCGAAAGCATTAGAATAGATGAACACTCATGAGACGTTTCTTTGCTTGTTGAATAAATGCAATCAGACAAGTTTGTTATCTGGTCATTATCTAACAAGTGACATGACAATGTGACGAGGTCAGTATGGAAAATATTGGATATTTCACCACTGATATATAAATGGTAGGGAGGGTGTGGGATAGGATAGGTCCAGACTTTATTGAAATATTTTAATAGTTATCAACGTTTTGTCATATTTTGTTGCTCCTTTAGAGATGGAAATTAATTTGATTTCAGGTGAAACTCGCTTAGATCCTTATTAACATGGATCAAACAATATTTAGCAAAAATATAATGAGAGGAATGTTTTTGACATTGAATTGATTCAGGACTAATTTCAAATGAACTTAGAATATGTACTTAAACTAAGAATGATAAATATGGCGAAACAAGTTATGAGCGATGTTTGCATGGCAAGTGGAACCAGAAAATATTTTGAAAAGTATTAAAATCTTGTGATTTGTTGTGGAAATCAATATCTTTTAACGGTGTTTTGTTTCAATAAGCAAAATTGATGCAGATTTTCAAATTACCCATGATCTATTTTTGAACGGAACCAAGATCATGTGGTGGATATTTCCCGTAATCTGTTAAAAATGAGGATCACTGATATCCTTTTAATTCTTTAAATCAAATTTATCCTGTTCACGCTCGGTAAATGTCAAACTAGAAGTTTTCTAATCAATATCGACATTACTCTCAGGGGCTACGGAACAATTTTGATCGTAAGGGGACAAGTTAATGGCGATTTCCACTTTTTAAGTTATTTTTTACATGCATGATGCTGAAAAAGTAAGGGGGGCCTACAGTACGTCTTGTTATTCAACACAGGTACATTTACAAATTGGAACGACATCTATCTTGTGTAAAATATGATATGTTGTATAGAGTAATAAACCAAACATTTTGAGTGGGCGGACATGGCGTATGGGGCAAAATTTCCTACAGGCTGCGAGCGAGCGAGACGAGAGAGCGAAATTTTTTGCAATTTTTAATTAAAAAAATCTACTTCTGTTTGCAGATTTGATATATTTTATCCCTTTTCTCTCTCCTAATTGTTTTCTAATCCTCCCTTAAGTAATTAGTGAAAATGTTGGTGGATCCATGGCCCCAAGCTACCCCCCCTCATCTGTTCGCCAGTGGTTGTGTCGAATAACACTGGCATTCTCCACAACATAATCAACAACACCTCCAAAACTAACAGGAAAACCACATAAAACATTACAACAAGATAAACATTATGATATTATGTTCTTCAATATCAACAGAAGAAAACAGGATTGTATATTGTATCAATTGTTAACATTATATCATCAGTGTTGTAATGAGCCAAACATTTGAGGGGGGCAGACATAGCGTATTTGACAAACTGTAATTTAAAATTGTGAACGAGGAAAACGTGCAAGCAAAATTTTTGAACTTTTCAATAACAGATCTAATTTTGTGATAGATTTTGACATAATATTCAGAAAAAACATATTTCACCCTTTTCCTTTCCCTTTTCTCTTGTTTTTTCTCAGTCGTGAAAAAAAAATTGGGGTCCATGACCCCCAAGCCAACCATCTGTACGTTAGTGCAGGTAATTTAAATTTTTACTCGAAATTCCTTAACTGTCTTCCATGAAAATAGTATAGTTAAGCTACCCCCTGAAAAATCTCAAACTTTACATATAATGGAAAACTGTCATGCGGCCCTTGAAGGGATAGCGATCCTCTTAGAGCGGAAGGTTTATAATGAAATTGGGAAGGCGTTTGAAGGGTCTTTCGCGAGCAGACTTCCGAAGTACCGGGAGGGTTAAGGATATTGTGGGTTATTTTAGGGTTTAGCTGACGTTATGATGTACACCGCAGTAGACAGTACACTGAAGAAACATCAAAACTGACTTCTTAAACATTGTTAAAGATGTTATCATGCCACCCAACCCAAAATTCTTTTTGTTACTTGTTTAGTATACTATGACGAATAATATGTACGAATTTGATTGTATCATTCAACGTTAAACCAAATTTTAACTGTTTTCTATATCCACGACTGTATACGCTTAATTGGACATCTGCAGGCGTCATCTGGTTTATTACGTTTGCCTTCAGTTTGGTCACTTTGAAAACATTCTCTTAAACAACAGTATCACTTCTTATTGCAAAGATGATGTGTGTTTAACAAGTTTCTTTTATTCACTTTCATTTTTTTTTACAGACTACCCACTTCCCCACTTTATGATGTCCTCACATTGTCATTGTGTTATTTTGCTGACAAAGAATTTGTGGTGGCTGTTTATGTTGCATTTAATTTCTTTGGAAAGAGGGAAATAAATCTGTATTTTCTTGAATCTTGAATAAGCTAATTTGATGATCTACAAACAAATTACAGAAATGATGAGTATGTGACGTCATTGGTACATTTACATATCTAGTGTTTTACTGTAAAATGCAAAATTTTAATATTTTACATCCAATTTCGTTGAAATTTTCAGTTTGTATATAGGCTTATTTGAATTTTCTCTGTTTATTCAAGTCAACCTGTTGTTGGGATGGACCTGGCCTTGAATTTCTCCCCTCTTACCTTCCTCGAGAGCAAATATAGTTTAGCAATTTAGTTTGCCTGGATCTAGATGATAATTATGACGGATATACAGGGGTATATCTTATCAGTCTATAGGAACAATCTAACATCGTATACCCCGTCGATAGTATTCTATTTTATTACACCCATGTGCTTTAATAATCAGGTTATCGTTAATGATTATCTTCAAGGAACTTTTATTCCACCGTTTCATCTTTTCATGTTGGACGTTGATGATCCACAATACATACAGTATGTACATTTGGCGTTTGAAATGAAAATCCAAACATTGAGAAAAGTTTGAATTCCTTGAATATTCAGAATCATGATTAAATCGAGAGATTTTGTTGTCATGTGTTGTTAATTGGAAAACTGTTTGTAAACAAGTTCTGTATTGCATATTTTACATGTATAACATTTATATTACGTGTTACTAGCTGGATGTTAAAAACAATATTAACTGTTACCATGGACCATCTACTTTCATTGTGTAAGTAATAGTAGACTTGTTAAGAGGTTGAACGCTGCATTTTTGAGTACAAATGTCCCACTTGGCACAAATGTTCCTTGAGTCAAAAGAAAAAGATTCATCCAAAGAGACACGCTGTATCTATCCAAGTAAGCAAGTAATTTGCATAAATTTGCATATTATGTCGATATATAGTAAAAACAAGTATTTCAGAATTTATTTTTAACCAGAACTGCCCTAAAATTTGAAATAAAGACTTAGGGTAAGAAAGGGAAGAAAATTGTCATAAAATAATTGGGATATCCTTGTTTATTATTACGTTATGCAAATTATAATTTAAAACAGAGTATTTTTTCATGAATCCTGAACTGCTTTTAAAAAACAGCAACTAATACACAATGTCAACATTTTACATGAAAGAGAATATATTAGCGAAAACATTGATATGCTTCATGACAGTATTAGTGTCTTAATTTGCTTAGAAAGAGGGCAAATATGTCAAAATGTATGACGTGATATTGCGCTAAAACGAGGCCAAAACAACCTCTATGTCACAGTCACACTCACGAATCGGACAATAAAGCGATCAATGGTATGTCATTCGAGATAACACAATCTCAACACAATAGCTTCCATCGGCTTCTCGTATCGCTTTTGTTGGTGTGTCTGCCACACCGTAATCTATGGTATATACGGGCAAAATGCATTTCGGTATCGGTAAAACACTATTAATTTTGTTTTATTTGTTTCTAATTTGTTTCTCTTGGAAAATTTACAGGAGACATTGCTTTGCAGGTTACTGCTTTAATGAAACGCTGGCACATGAATCATGACGAATGTATCCTACCTCAATCCATATTTTAACTTTATTAAAATATATATCTTTTTGGAGACCCCGAGGTGGCAAAACTGCATCCCCCTGCATTCCCGCCACTTTACAAAACCAATTTGACTTGTATAATCGACTTGGAAAAGACAGATGTATGAGACATCAGTCAACATATTTCCTGAAGAATTTTTTTTTTTGTTTATTTAAGCCTACGCCCACGGGAGCCCTCCGAATTTACCCCATCCCCTCTCCGTATTTCGACTTTAAATTAAAAAAATTCGTGTTTTAAAACCATCGGCAAGGCAAATTGCGTTTTTTGGTATGATAAAGCAACTTTTATATCTATATTTTTATATTTACATTCATCATTATTGATATTATTATAATTATTATTAATATTATTATTATTATTACTGTTATTATTATTATTATTATTATTGTTCTGCCATTTGTAATAGTGCTCTAGCACAGTAAAGGCTATAACCGAACAGGAGCATGCCTAGGATACCCTCTCCCTTTTTGGTTTTATGTATTCAAAAATAGTTTATTGAGGAGAAAATACTCTACAACTGACATGTAGAGGAGCTGTGGTACATTGAAGAACAACCACACAGCCCTTTATTGATTCCACTCTATGTTAAATTTAAATATTTTTAGAGCCCAATCGGAAGAAAGATGCATTTCTACTACACAAAGTAAAGCCTCTTTGCATTCTCCTCTTGAAAAAAAAAAAAAAAAAACATAGAAGGCATTGTTTTATATTTCATAAAATAAGTTCGTGTCGAAGTTGCCCAACCCTTTATTTTGTTTCGACAATATATATTTAGAATATCGTCTAAATGAAACCCTCATCTGGAAAAGGGCACTTATTAAAGGCAGCATCGACATTATATAGAGGAGGCACTGGGAAGAGGGGGCTGAAGCTTGTTAAATTTCTTCGGACCAAAATTTTACATTGAAACTTTTTTGCTTTTCAAATTTACATCAAGAAATTTAACAAGCAAATAAACAAAATGGATTGCACTACAAAATGAAGGGTTTTTTTTTTGGTAACGTTTCTTTTTTTTTTTCGTTTTGTCACATCTGCCGGAATTCCAGGGGGTGCTGTCTATGGAGAATAACACACGCAGCACAGCCCCCCCCCCCTTCAGAAAAATCTTGCGGGTGCTTCAGCCCCCGCTTCCGAGAACCAGGGCCTCCTCTATATAATGTAGATGCTGCCTTTAATAAGTGCCCTTTTCCAGATGAGGGCTTCATTTAGACGATATTCTAAATATATATTGACAAAACAAAATAAAGGGTTGGGCAACTTCGACAGGCCACCGTCGTGTACACGAACTTATTTTATGCGATATAAAACAATGCCTTCTATGTTTTTTTTTCAAGAGGAGAAAGTAAAGAGGCTTTACTGCGTGTAGTAGAAATGTATCTTTCTTCCGAATGGACTCTAATAATATTTAGATTTAACATAGAGTGGAATCAATAAAGGGGTATTTTAGAGCTTACGTGTGGCTTTTATTCAATATACCACAGCTCTTCTACATGTCAATTGTAGAGTATTTTCACCTCAATCTATTCCAAGATATGAGTTCTAAAGACAATAAACTATTTTTGAATACATAAAACCAAAAGGGAAAAGGGTATCCTAGGCATGATCCTGTTGGGTTATAGCCTTTACTGTGCTAGAGCATTATTACAAACTGCAAAACAACAACAATAATAATAACAAAAATAATAATAATAAAATTTATGATAATAATAATATTAATATAGATAAATATGAAATATAGATATAAAAGTTGCTTTATTATACCAAAAACGCAATTTGCCTTGCCGGTGGCTTTAAAACACGATATTTTTTTTTATTTAGTGTCGAAATACGGAGAGGGGATGGGGTATATTCGGAGGGCTCCCATGGACGTAGGCTTAAATAAAAAAAAAAAAACTATCTTCTGGAAACATGTTAACTGATGTCTCATACTTCTGTTTTTTCCAAGTCGATAATACAAGTCAAACTGGTTTTGTAAAGTAGCGGGAATGCCGCGGGGAATGCAGTTTTGCCACTTCGGGGTCTCCAAAAGATATATATTTTAATAAAGTTAAAATATGGATTGAGGTGGGGTACATTCGTCATGATTCATGTGCCAGAGCTTCATTAAAGCAGTAACCTGCAAAGCAATGTCTCCTGTAAACTTTCCAAGAGAAACAAATTAGAAACAAATAAAACAAAATTAATAGTGTTTTACCGATACCGAAATGCATTTTGCCCGTATATACCATAGATTACGGTGTGGCAGACACACCAACAAAAGCGATACGAGAAGCCGATGGAAGCTATTGTGTTGAGATTGTGTTATCTCGAATGACATACCATTGATCGCTTTATTGTCCGATTCGTGAGTGTGACTGTGACATAGAGGTTGTTTTGGTCTCGTTTTAGCGCAATATCATGCACGTCATACATTTTGACATATTTGCCCTCTTTCTAAGCAAATTAAGACACTAATACTGTCATGAAGCATATCGATGTTTTCGCTAATATATTCTCTTCCATGTAGAATGTTGACATTGTGTATTAATTGCTGTTATTTATAAAACAGTTCAGGATCGATTCATGAAAAAATACTTTGTTTTAAATTATAATTTGCATAATTTATGTAAATTAGGTAATAATAAACAAGGATATCCCAATTATTTTATGACAATTTTCTTCCCTTTCTTACCCTAAGTCTTTATTTCCAATTTTAGGGCAGTTCTGGTTAAAAATATATTCTGAAATACTTGTTTTTACTATATCGACATATTATGCAAATTACTTGCTTATTTGCATAGATACAGCGTGTCTCTTTGGATGAATCCTTTTCTTTTGACTCAAGGAACATTTGTGCCAAGTGGGACATTTGTACTAAAAAATGCAGCGTTCACCCCTTTTTTTGCAGTTAACAAGTCTACTATAACGTATAAGTAACATTCAGTTATTTACTGGATGTTATGATTGATTGATTGATTGATTCTATTCGTCAGGAATATCACAGGTTATGTCAGATACAACAAATGGGAGAAATACCTTGACAGGATAACTCATGAAAGCCGAAAGGTTTGTTTCCAATGGGGTCCTACATTGTAAAAAATATTGGGTAAATTTTAACCAGCACGAGGGTAATTATGTGTCCAACCAATTAGGGCTGTATTTTACCCAATGCATATTGTCCAGTTAGGTTAAAAAATAAGCAGCGATTACTTTTGAACTGGCAAAATTTTCATCTCACTGGATAAATAAAAATGCCCAAAAGAAATGCCCAATGTTGGTTGGACACATAATTAGCCTCATGGAGTATTTTACCAATATTTGTTAGAGTGTATCATTGTATAAAAACATTATTGTAACAACAATATATATTAACTACGAAAAGTACAAGAACATGGAAAAATGACATATCCATCGATCAAATAATTTTCAAAAACCAAAAGCAAACAACAATTACCTACATTACGTCAAACAAGATTATATTTTAACTTACCCTATGTTATTTACAATAATGGTAATTAACTGTACAATATGTGTGCTTTTTACGAGTAATACTGATCTCTAGTAGATTCCAGTTAGAGTGAGGACAATTTTACCAGCTTTAACTTGCTTAGGAAGATAATTCCAATATTGGATGTCATTGAAATAAAAAGGGTTCCCTATATGACCTTCACGTTTTGGTAATACAAAAATTGAAATTACTATGAGCAAACAAAAAAGCTCACAATGTCACTTTGCCAGAACAGACCTTTTCAAGTTGTGCCAGAGAGTGAGCTCTGAATAGTGATGCAAAGATAACATGATATTGACGAAATGACACATTTGAATTTATTTCCAAACCCCGATTTAAATCAGATCGAAGACCAAGTTATTTAGTCTCCCAAAGTAAAAAAAAAATGATTACAAAATTCATCTGCATTTCTTTTTGCAGTGTCAAACATGCTGGGGGGGGGGGGGGGGGTCAAACATATTCTGGTATATAGGAGTAAATGTGTAATTGTTAAATTACTCATTGAGTTAATCCACAGATTACACCAACGTTTAGGATACATTTGCATCTGTTACAGGCCAATTAAATTTATCCAGGCATAATTTTCTCACGTGCACCCGTCTAATAATTTCTTCTTTTGACCCATTCACTGCATGCAAGGTTAATTGCCGAAATTTGATTAGGATATTAATAATCAGGCTACCCTGTATCAAAGTTTCAGAGTTGATGATAATGGAAATTCTATTTTCAGTCACTTCATAATGTTTGAAAAAATGTTAAAGGTATTCCAACCTGCTAACGTAATGTTTTTCTTTAATGATTCCATATGCACTGGGAAGTTAGGCCTATTTTATAACACATATAACCATGATAACATGTATACATATATTTGTTTTGAATGAAATCATTTCCTAAAGTGACGTTTCTCCCAAATATTATGGCAGCAAACAAATAAACAAACTACAAACAAACATAAAGAAACCCAAAGTATGGCATTTTTATACGCGGTTAGGGACATCGTAACCTTTATTGCTTTTTTTTGCAATCATATATATATATATAAACAATACATTTGTTGGAATAGACTAAACATTGAACCGTTAATGTCTTAAGTTATGCCACAATAGTTTCACCGGAGAAACCAGCTTCAGACCGACAAATTATTACGAAATGTCCATAACATTGGTCAATTTGTTGTGACTGTTGCATAAATCGGTGGACTGATATGATATCAAGCAATCGTAATATTATGAAGCACTTTTGTGGGGGCATCGAGGTCTAGTGGTTACTTTCGTCTTTTAATCTAAGGGACGCGGGTTCGAATCCCAAGCCATGGCGTGTTTCCTTCAGCAAGAAATTGTCCACATTGTGCTGTACTCAACCCAGGTTAGGTGAATGGGTACCCGATAGGAAGAAATTCCTCGAATGCTCGAGCACCTCGGCTGTTCAGCTAAAGCGGGATTACTGATAGCAGCAGGGCCCGGTGGGTGAACAGTTTTCGATAAAGAAGCGGCAATTATTATTATTATCATTATTATTATTATTATTGATTTTTTCATTGTTTATATATTATATGTATCATTCTACCTTTTTAATGGATGTAAATAAAGTGAATTTGAATTTAAATGTTTTGCTGGGGGGCAGTACGCGTAAACTTAAAAAAAAACTCGAAACGAGGGAGCGAAGTGTCCGAGCTTCTCATTTGGACCCTTTTGCATAAAGTAAAGTGAAATGGGAGGATTTCATGCATACTTTTTGGTTAATTTTCAGTAAAAAAAGATTAAGTTTTCAACATTTCTAGCCCGCTGCCCCCCTTCCCACTGCGTACGGCCATGTTTGAATTTGAATAGTTAAAAAGACGACAAGTATACAACGAGCTATAAAAAAAACCAAACCGAACAAGCACGTGAAGTTATATTCTTCACGGTATATTGCAGGCACTATATAGACAGACCCTGATGAAACATTACATAATATCAATCTCCCAGGGTATGAGCTGAGTTTAATATAACTGTCAATAATTATGACAAAGCTGTAGAGTGAAATGTGAAGGGGAATTAAGACAATAGCTCTTAAACAATATACCAACGGGAAGATATTAATTATTTGCTCAAACAATTGCATGGATACTGGAGAGTACAGTGACATACAAGCATCTGTCGAAAATGAAAACAAATCCAGTCTCGGATTATGGCGCAAAAGTGCTTTTGGAACTAAATTGTTTCTCAAAATATTTATTTTTAATTACTTTGAGATCGAGAAGTAGATTTTATCTCCTATCAGTAATACACCCTTTTATCGACCAAAAATGTAACTTTGTAGGCGTACCCTTCAAAACCAAATTTGGTTTACAAATATTTGAATATGTTATCAGACGTGTCAAAGGGGCATGATAAAACTTTATTTTAGTGGAAGAGTAAGACCCTAGTCATAAAAAAAAATGAAATTCGACTTGAATATAGTCATAAACATAAAAGGCACCCAACATGCCCAATGCCCCTTTATGTAGGGTTTATCTCTTCAAATGCAACTAGATTATTTCTGAACTCGGAGTGCAATATTGCATCTGCCAGAGGCTAAATATATACAAAATTGCACTCTTGTGTACCTTTTGAACCAGAAAAATATTTTCATTTAAAAGAGGATTAGGTCCCGATGTTCAGGCATTTAAAGGTTGCAAATTAAGATTTGAAAATTATTGTAATTATAAAATCGTCATTGATATTATTGATATTGAAGGGCAGACAAAATGATGCAGTTTCATTAAATAGTTTGATGTTAACAGGGTGCGATGTATATTATTTTACGAATGATTAAAGTCAAAATGCAGTGTCCCGTAATATAACATAAATTCAAAGTCCTAACTTATACACAGTAAGTTCGGGCTTTAACAAATTCGAGTTATGTTTTTCCCCGAGACGATTCGGATAAATTTTAATTTGATTTAAATAGATATTAATAGTTACCAAAAATAATGGACCATTAATAGAATTACCTAAAATATGCTCTTTTTAAAGTTTTTATACATAATCAATTAGTCAAACCAATGGTAAAACGTGATATTTGACATGTTCATTGAGAGACTTTAATCACACTGGTATCCAGCTTTGGGGAAGGATATTTCATTCTTTCATAGGAAATGTAATTTCAAAGTTGCTATTTTTATCCAACCCCCACTGGCAAAAAGAAATCCATGAATGACATGCAGACAGAAGCAAATTTCATGACATAAAGCACACACAATCATCAACAAACATGATTAAAAAATTGCATCTTAAGCTGTGTTCATTGGACAAATTATCTTGACTAATTATATAAAAACACTACATGTCTAAATAATTATATTCTAGCATTGTCTTGTAATATCTTTATTCAATTTCTTTTTAGACTATGGTTTATAATCTATTAAAATGCCTGCACGTTTCTCTCGCTGAAATGGCGATATAAGATCGTGATTTATTCTGTTTCAGTATCTTTTCTCCTGCTTTATTCTGAAACTAGGTTTAGGTCAGTCCATCACCGTGTTGAAAGAATCGAGGAAATTGGTCGAAAGAAGTACATCAACAAGTCTACTGCTTGCACGTTTCAATTTATGATTATGCAATGGTCTACCGGCCTTCAATGTCATATCATAGTCTGATTGAAAATGAATCATTATTAGTTTTACGGAGTCTTCGTTATATTCAGGGAAGCGCGGCTATTGTGGACTGATAATGGTCCACTATTCAAAAGGAAATAAAAAGATTCAGGATTCGAGTCCTTACCTGAGTGAAATTAAATGTTGTTACATTTAATGTGTATTTCAATTTTTACTACAACCAAATTTAGCATCCTTAATAAGTTTATTGAATCATTTCAATGAAACATTTAGGATTTAAGATATAATTATTACAAGTCACTGGCGTAAAGAGCTAAAAATTTAGAAGAGGACAAACACGGAGCGAAATCTCTAAATAGTAGCGAGCGAGCGAGAAATTTTGTCCCTCTCATAAGAAAAGCTAATTTGTGGTATATTTTGGACAAAACTAATATGATATTCATTCCTTTTTTTTCTTGGTGATAGAATTTATTTGGGCACTCTCTCCCAAGTCCCCATCTATTTGGCAGTTTAGCAAGTTAATTATCTGTGCAAGAGAGGGCCGCGTACACGGCGCTCAATATCTGAAGTTAAAAATCTTATGTTTATGAAAAATAAGTATATGTTTCTATGTGGGCTGAAGGATGAAGGTATCATATTCCTCCTACTCACTCATTAGCTATATCGGATGTATACACCTGGTTTACAAGGGATGACACACAGTATGGTAGATAACGAGTCAATTATCTCCTAAAGCCACATTACCAATTAGGCCTATATTCTATTTCAGGGCCATTCTCTTTCTTTCATTTCATTAAAGGAGAATGAAACCCTTGAAACCAGCTGAATCCATATCAAAGAGAAAAATCAAAGAAACATATTGTTGAAAGTTTGAGGAAGATTGAATGAATAATAAGAAAGTTATGAGCATTTGAATATTGAGATCACTAATGCCATGTAGTTCCTCCCATTGGCAATGCGACCAAGATCTGTGATGTCACACACGTACAACTCCCTCATTACTTTAGTACTTATTTCACTTATATTCTCACTTTTATAGAGTCTATATCACAAGGTGAGGTGTTCTCTTTATGAGAGGACAAGTACAGAGGTTTCACAACATAATATCATTGATGAATCGTTTGTCATATGATTAGAATGAGCAAAAAGAGATGTTTTGGGGTATATTTTCAGTGTCCAAAAGGGGAGAGTTGTTCATCTGTGACATCATAGATCTTGGTCGCATTGCCAATGGGAGGATCTCCATAGCATTAATGATCTCGACATTCAAATGCTCATAACTTTTCTATTGCTAGTCCTATTTTACTCAAACTTTAGTTGATCTTATTCTTTGATTTTTCTGCTTTCACAAAAGCTAACTTGCTCGAAGAGTTTCATTCTCCTTTAAGGTTACGTCCATCCCAGCAAGAAGCCCGAATAAAAAGAGAAAGGTACACAAGCATATCTCTGATTTTTTTTAAATTGGATGTGAAATATAGGAAATTTATGTCATTTTAAATTGTACACAAAACTATTACAATAAATGCAAATCCCAAGAAGAATTTAAACCCCTACCTCGGGCTCCCTAAAAATTATAAAAATGAAGTGTGGGTATTTATTGAAGGAAACCTTCATTAACAAGCTTTGTTTTTCAGAAGGTTTCTAGTTCATTTCATTACGTAATAGTATAATTCGCTTTAATTTGTAACTTTGTTGAATTTTTGAAATGAAAAAAATTCGTTATAAATCAATCAATCAATCAATCAATCAATCAATCAATCAATCAATCAATCAATCAATCAATCAATCAATCAATCAATCAATCAATCAATCAATCAATCAATCAATCAATCAAACTCTAACATACCTTCCCTGGCTACGAGAATCGCACAAGCAGAACAGTGGCGGATCTACGGGGGTACGTGACACGACATTTTGCTCCGGGCTTCATTTCGTCTAAGATATATGGTTAGGGTTAGGATTACAATAGGGTTTTAGGTAAGGTTTAAGATAGGGTATAGTGTTAAATCCAGGGTTGATGTTGGTTATTCCATCAATATGTGGAATTAGCAGCAGAGAAATTGTCGCCGGAGTAAATATCATGGAACCCTACCGTGGAGGAGGAGGGGGGGGGAGGGGTAGGATGCATTACGTCGGAGCTCATCGTTATTGCTTTGGTCGAACCAACTTGTCGAATCCCCTCTTAGCAAAAATCTAGATCCACCAATACCACCCCACCCCTCATGCCAGTAATCCTTTGCGGGCCCCTCTCCATTTTTTTTCCTATAATGATCCAACTCCGTCATGTCCGTATATTAGCACTCTCCCATTGTTTTACCCCCAATCAATATGAGCATTGTTATCTGTTCCACCTTTTTAACGCAGTTGTTATACTTTTGATACGTTGATGGGTTAATATTATAGCCTGCCCCAAATGAGTCCAGTTTTTCAGAGATTGAAAAGGAAATGGCCTCATAATAATATTATGTGAGGTAGCTTGATTAAAAGTCCCCTAGTATTAAAAATGCCATCATGCCAATATAAGTTCAACTCCGAGGAGTTATACTCTTGAGGAGGCTCTCGACTCCCCCTTGGCTCTCATATAGCTGGCATCCTTCGGCTATTCATCCCATTAGACATTTGTTTTGAATTAATGTGCATTGGGCTCCTAATTATTTTTACAGTGGCATGGTGGTGGGGAGGTAGTCACATGAGGTAATTTTGAGTTTTGTGAAGCAAATGGGAGAGAGCTATTTACCCCCACAGCCGCACCAAGAAAGTTTCTGCACAAGCTGATGCATTGTAATGAACAAGGACCAGCATTACGAAGGGGGGGGGGGGGGGGGTATGGGATTTTAAAATTTATCGCATGCACATATTTTTGTTAAGGGGGAAGTCTACAAAAAAAATGATGTGACTAAAAAGAGGAAAATCAAGGAAGTAGACACTGAAAAATTAATCAATATCGGATATAAAATAAGAAAGTTAATATGCACTCTAAAGTTTCTCTTAATTTCACTAAACACTTATGATTATGCACAACCCGGTCGGTATGCAAATGATGATGTCTCCCATTCACTATTTCTTTTATATTTTATTTTAAAAATATTTTATTTTTTTGAACTAGAAATTGAAAGAAATAAGAACATGAGAAATTGCCATTGTTGAAACATTTGGTGATGAGATGAAGAGTCCCCTTTTTTTCGAGTTTTTAAAAATTGTAATAAATTCAAGTAATTAAAAACAAAAGAAATAATGGGTGAGGGACATTATCATTGTGTTGTGCATATAACTGTTTAGTGAATGATAGGCGAAGTTTAAGACTTTCGCAACTTTCTTATTTCACGTCTGATTTCGATATAAGTTTGCAGAGTTATGCTTGTTTGTTTTTTCCCCTTTTTATAATGAACGTTCTGCTGGATCAACCTTAAGTATATGGAAATCCATCAACGTCATAATTTTTTCTTCAGGAAATTTGCACAATGAGTTTTTTCAAAACTATGAGAAGCACACTGAATTTTTAAGAAAAAATATGAATGTATGAATATACATCATATTTAGAAAATATTAACAAACATGTTTTTTCGATGTTTACGTTGTTGGCTTTCCATAATTAGGGTTGATCGGATCAATCGCAAGTCTTTGTAAGACGGGACCCTTAACTTATACGCATCAAGATTTTTATCTTACAGGGGTGTTTCTCCGGTTGTTTCTCTTTTGGGTTCTCATTTCATCACGTGACTCATAAAACCAGGTGATGATTGCTGGAACTCCAAAAAGAAAATCAAAAGCGAGTCATCTCTTCTCACCATAATGACTTCATGGTCATCTCAAGCAAATTTTAGGATCATAATAAAAATACCATAACGTCATTTTCCTTAACTTTGGTGGTGGTGGTGGGAGGGGTGGGGGCGGCATTCTGGCCGATAGATTGATATCTATAGCTATTACAGAATGTACAAACATGATTTTCGAAGTCATCCATGGCCATCTCGCGACACAGGTATTTAATTATCAAAAGGAGAAGGGGGAGGGACTAATGTGTACTTTCTAATTTACAGGCCTATCACGGAAAAAACGTGTTTGATATAATAATCATATCAAACACTATTTTTTCCCTGGCGAAGAATCAACTCAAAATCTTTAAATGAGATTTCACTACGGTAAAGCTACGAGTATTTTGCCTCATTGTGCTTTCTTAAATGAATGGGGAAAAAGTAGAAGATGTAGGTTTGCCTTT